>NW_027491684.1:600000-938033 GCF_021521415.1 Bidens hawaiensis | reverse complement strand
GGTAGTTTAAGCTCTGATAAGGGTTCAGGAATTGGATGAGATAGAATGCGAAATTCAAAATTGGATTACACTTTTTGTAATCAATGAATTTGATGCGAATTAGATTTGGGTTATTGATTCGATATTTATGGTTATGCTACCGCGTTCAATTGAAATCGACGTTCAAAAAACTCCGTACGTAATGTACGATAACTGATTATTGTAGAATAACTCACCCCTTATATATATATATATATACACACACACACTAGTTAGAACTTGTGTGATGCACGGGATGCTTAAAAGAATACAATTAAACTATAGAAATTAAATGATTAAATTAAAAAACACTATATTTTATCAAATAAAATAGTTTTATAAGTTCAAATTATATTCTCTAATGGAATATTCATACGAATACATGATATATTCTCACACTATGTCTTCATAATCACGAAAATATATACCTAGTGATTTTATAAGTATTATGTTTTTTAATGTAATAGTGAATTTGAACAAAAGATGATAGGTGTTTCATTATAAATAACATAAAAAACATCATATATAAAATTAGCATGAATAAACACGCTTAGTATTAAAATTTCGAAAAAGATGGATAAAAACTCATGGATCCATGAAGGTTGAATGAATATGTGAGAATCAAATTGCTATTCTTTCATAATTTCTTTTTGTCTTTATAATCTTTGGCCTACAAATATCATTCATTGAATTTCATCACATTCATTTCCTACACTCAAAAATGTATATAAATATGTTTTCAGTAAAAGTAGAAAAATAGTTTGATCAAAAAATTTTAACTATGAATGAATCTTCAAATATCATATGTTTCTAATTATTTTCTTTTATTAGAATAGGTATATATAATATGATATTAATAAATTCTTGTGTTAACCCGAGTATTAAAAGTAGTGGTAAGAGTGAAACCACATGGTTTGTGCTATAAAACGAAATTTCTTGGGACCAAAATAAGTTGGCCACGAATACTTCCACAATTAGTTATATTAAATATGAACAAGTCGAATAAATTTTCTTTCTTAGGTCCTTGCTTTTAATAATGATAATGTTTCAGTTTACCCACGGCTTTTATTGTATATCTTGAGATGTCTAATCAATCATTAATGATGTCGAACTTTTTTTTTTTGAACGACCAACTAAGTAACGCTGAGTACTTCGTAGCGGCCCCCATTAACTAAAGGTAGCCCGTGCCGGCCACGAGTCTGGATGGACGGAGGCCCTAGCGGTCCACCTATTGAGGATTCCGCGGATAAAACCCGACCCCCACGCCTGCCAAACGGCACGACAGCAAGGAGCCGGTAAAATCGGATGAGATTAGGACTCGAACCCTGGCAAACCAGGGTCATCCCTCATATCTCCCATATAAATTGGTGGGTAGTGAGGTTTGATGTCGAACTTTTAGATGTACGTTTTGTAGGAAAGAATAAAAATAAATTAAAGATAGTATTTTAGGAAGTAACAAACTTTCATGTAATGAAACATATACTCTATGTCATTCTATATGATGATAAGGTTGTTATGACGTGAAATAAAAGATTATGAGCTCAAATTCTATAGAGTGTAAAAAATTTAGTTGTTTAAAAAAAAGAATGTACTCTATAAATAAAAAATAATATTTTTAATATTTACAAGTTTATTTAGAAAGCAATAGATATATAAAAAGAAACATTACAAGTTATATATAAAAAGAACTCGCAATATGCTAGAGAAACATTACAAGTTATAAAAAGAACTCGCAATATGGTGGAGAAGCATACAATCCAGTGAGACAAATTACAAACCTTCGCTCTATTTCTGGTAAATCTGAACAAAATATACTTGATCTTGTCTTTCACTTTCAAGGACGAAGTAATATCCTTTCGATAAGTAATAGTATTCCAGGCTTTCAAAATCATCCAAATGTGGAATAGATAACGAATAACTTAAGCATGTTCATTTTCTTCAATCCTGAAGTTGTGTTAAAGTATAGAAGAATATCGGATCTATTAAGGGGTTGTGGGACAAAAGACCATGCCATGTATACGCTAATCCCTAAACTGTTGCCGAGAATTGACACCAAAAAAAGAATGGCTGACTTCCACGGCAGTCATGTCACCAAACGTGCAAGATGTATAAGAAATAGTCTGATATCTCATCACAATGTTCCCAGAAAACGGGATTCTGTTTTTTATCATACACCAAGCAAAACAGCAAATCTTGTTAAATGGTTGTTCACAATTAGTTAAGTTGTTACTGATGGTCTCATGGTTTGTTATCATAACCCCTAATCCAACTCATTCGATTGTATTGGTCTCCTATCCGAACCAACATTGTATTTTCAGAACCGGGATGGTGTTATGCTCAGACCTAAGCTAACTGGATTGTTACCGTTTCATAGGTCAAAAGGTCGAGGCTTGCCATCGCATAAATATAAAGGGAAAAAAAAAATTCAATATAAGACGAATATTTTATAATAATGACAACGTGCTGTCAATAAATAATCTTAGCTTGAAAATTTGCTTTTTCCCGAAATAAATATATAGCGTGGGTAGGAAAAAGGGACCATGTACTTACTATATGTTGGACGAGGACCACAAACCCAAACCTTAAAGTCTTGAAGTGTTATATCTTTTAAGGTAAATAGGACGTGTATAAAACCAAACATTATTTATTATTTTAATTTGGTTGAAAAATATATTACTTCATTACTAAACATTAATTTTCATTTTTCAATATACATAACACTCCACTTTGTCAGCACTCAGCTGCATTTATACCTGAAGAATTCAAAAGGGAACAAAAAATTATACTTAACTACATATAATGTTTTAATATGTTATTTATAAATCTTTTACAACAAGAAGTCTAAGAAACTAATAACATACAATGCTAAACAAATTCTGATTTAATTCATTCCAACAGCATTAGAACCTAGCTACGGCCTCCGCCAATTTGAAACCCCTATTGTTTAGGCACGTGCCTCTAAGATTATAATAAACTCAACACAAGCGTGCATCACACACCTTTTGACGTGATTGGTCTTCAATTACACTAGAATAACTTACATAAACTTGTGATTTTGGCAGTATAAAATGGAGGACTTGACATTCCTCAATGAGAGAATCCACGGTAATGGGATGATAAAAAAAAACTAATTGATCTATTAATGAAAGTTATTTTTTCGCTTAAGCAAGGAACTACAAGAGTGTGTTCTGATATAAGATATAGTAACTATTATACTCTGACAGGTCAGTTGACTGAAGAGTTGTGAGTACTTTGTCTAGTTGGGAGTACTTAGGAATTACTCAATGAGTACTCGGCCTAGTCGGGGGAGTACTTGGCGCCTATGCTCGTTTTGCAACCAGGGTAGCTATCATAGTATTATCAATTATCATAAGATAGAGGTGGGCAAAAAACCTGGTTCCAGACCCAGTCCTACCCGACCCTTGAGTACAGACCATGTTTTGGTTTCTCAGAAAAATCTTACCCTGACCCGACCCGGCGAAAACGGTTCCCCCTCTACCTGGTCAAAACCCGGACCCGGCCCGACCAACCATACCTGGAAACGGAAACTACCCGACCTGATTTTTGACTTTTGATGACCATTCCTCAAACTGGTTCCGGTTCATGAAAAAACCGATTTGCTCACCTCATAGTCTGACACAAGAAGTGAAAGAATATTTAATTTCAGATTGGGCTAAAATCACAAGAAACTAAGCCTATTGTATTTATTTGGGCTTGTTGGGTACTCAATAAATGGCTAAATCAGTTCCTAAATTCAGCCCACTATTATCCATCGACCCATTAGGATTTATTTGGTTGATATCTCACTATCTCCATTGGGTGTTTGGGATTTCTTATGAAAGCTACTTATAACTTTTTAATAAGTTATGAAAGTGTAACTTATTAACTTATCACTCTCACACCAAAAGCAAACACAAACACCTAATTACTTTTCAATAAGTTAATAAATTATAAGTATGCTAAAATAAGCAATCCCAAACACCTCCTTAAAAGTTAAAATATGATGCCTCTTAAGTCGATAACATGAAAAAATTTGCATGCTTCGCTAAGGATTGTTGCCCAGATATGATCTTCACAAACTTGATCGATTAAGAAAAGATGAAACATAACTGAATCAACAACTTTATTGATAATCTAATAATACAATCTTTACAACAATTTTGAATGTTTTAACTCTTCACCATTGACCCTATTTATACACAACGAACACTCGAACAGGCATGTTCGTTAAAAGTCGTGACTCTTCAAAATTAACCCTAATTTGACATATGTCATGGAAGTTATAAACTTTTCATTTGACACTTCTAGACCCTATACTTTCATAAATATTCTAAATACAACATAAACATAGTTTGACACAATTACAATACGACCTCTAAAGTTTGGCACACATGAATTAATCAAATTATAGGCCAACAAGGATTCCCAAAAGAAAAAGAAATTCCAACTTGATTAGTTTTCGAATTATGATGCATTCTTCCTTAATGCCTTTGGAAATTCTGAAACTTTTGGCTTAACATACAATTCTGGGTCATCGCCTAGCAAGGACAGTGGATTTTTATATTGTTTTAATCGGTTTTAATAACCACGTATATATAAATCGGGAAAACCTTTTCGTCATGCAATGAGCTGGTCTGTTTCTTGACAATTTTTTCATCGATCATCTGACCGGTCCGCTCAAGGTAATTGTTGGTTACTAGAACAGCTTGGAAGAAGTCGGTCACAGTAAGAGTAGTCTTTTGATATAACATATACATGATTTACATGTTTCAAAAGCAGTCAATGTGAAATAAATGGTCAGCACAAAAGCTATGAACATTAGTCAGTCAAGATATTCATAAAACACCAATCTATACTACAACTATTCATAAGGCCCATGTTGTTTTAAGAAAGCTTATACCCATGCGAAACATTTAAATGTATATGTTATAATATCAAATATGCTCACATGCATTATATATATTTTTAAGGAAAAAACAAAATGCAGTTTGTCTATGATTTAATTTGCTTCACATTTCATGTAATATGTGTTAAAGCAAATGTTTAAAATCTAGGCTGACCGGACAATACCCACTTTATCGGGAAATATGGTAGTGTGACGGAGATAATTGAGAGTAAGATTAGAGAGTAAAACACCCAGTGATGGTGTAAATCTAGGATTCATATGAGGTTTGCTACAAGTTTCTAATGACTGTTGAATTTTTCCATCTTTGTCACATCCACTTCCACCACTTAGATTACCAGCAAAGATTAAAAAACCATACCTGGTTAACAAATAATTCTTTCAACATGCCAAAAGAATCATCCTATCTTTCTGAATGTGGAAGGGGTCTTTGGTAAACAACGAACTGATACTTAAACGAGACTAGGCAATGAAAGACGAGATTGATGAATTGAGATTATTTCTTCTTCTCTTAAGTGTTCTTCTCTTTATCCACCTAATCTCATATCACATAGAAGTTTCTAAACAATCTCATACCCGGTCTAATACCTGAATACCAGTCGTTTTAATTGCATATGTACGATGGAACTAGCTATTCTGTAAAAAACATTAGATGCGTGAGCAATTATCAAAAATGATTCTGGTCATATCAAAAACCTAGTTGGACTAATCATTATTCATTAACGTAGGATTGTATAATCGTTACATCGTTTGACATTTTCTTAAACTTTTTTTTTGTATAACTAACCTTTTTTAATCATTATTAAATTCGATCTTACTTTTTTAACTGATATTTTATGTTTTTGAACTTATTCAAACTTCGAATTGTTATAATCCGTACAATAATAAAATGCAGTTAGATGTGTATTCATGTAAATTAATATAGTTCGTTTTGACATTTCCATTTTCTGGTCCGGTCAAAAATCAGATAAACCACAAACACAGAATGACAGAATTAACACACTAAATATTATTTCATCAATGTGTTTTAATGACTTGACTAAGGTAAAAAATAAAATAAAAAGATGGTTGTTCGGTTGAGACATTCCAGGAGGTTATATGGTCCTGACGGTGCCCCGACTTGTTATCCCCCCACTGTCACGAACGAGGGGTTTTCGATGCTCTGCGAAACCAGCCTTTCGCGGGGCCCCCAACTCTAGGGACCACATGACCCGAGCCCTCGCTCAAGACACATGGCCCAACTCACAACCGAGCCTTCGCTCAAGACACATGGCCCAACTCACAACGTAGGATTGTATAATCGTTACATCGTTTGACATTTTCTTAAACTTTTTTTTTTGTATAACTAACCTTTTTTAATCATTATTAAATTCGATCTTACTTTTTTAACTGATATTTTATGTTTTTGAACTTATTCAAACTTCGAATTGTTATAATCCGTACAATAATAAAATGCAGTTAGATGTGTATTCATGTAAATTAATATAGTTCGTTTTGACATTTCCATTTTCTGGTCCGGTCAAAAATCAGATAAGCCACAAACACAGAATGACAGAATTAACACACTATATATTATTTCATCAATGTGTTTTAATGACTTGACTAAGGTAAAAAATAAAATAAAAAGATGGTTGTTCGGTTGAGACATTCCAGGAGGTTATATGGTCCTGACGGTGCCCCGACTTGTTATCCTCCCACTGTCACGAACGAGGGGTTTTCGATGCTCTGCGAAACCAGCCTTTCGCGGGGCCCCCAACTCTAGGGACCACATGACCCGAGCCCTCGCTCAAGACACATGGCCCAACTCACAACCGAGCCTTCGCTCAAGACACATGGCCCAACTCACAACTTGGAACGGGCAAGACACATGGCCCAACTCACAACGTAGGATTGTATAATCGTTACATCGTTTGACATTTTCTTAAACTTTTTTTTTGTATAACTAACCTTTTTTAATCATTATTAAATTCGATCTTACTTTTTTAACTGATATTTTATGTTTTTGAACTTATTCAAACTTCGAATTGTTATAATCCGTACAATAATAAAATGCAGTTAGATGTGTATTCATGTAAATTAATATAGTTCGTTTTGACATTTCCATTTTCTGGTCCGGTCAAAAATCAGATAAGCCACAAACACAGAATGACAGAATTAACACACTAAATATTATTTCATCAATGTGTTTTAATGACTTGACTAAGGTAAAAAATAAAATAAAAAGATGGTTGTTCGGTTGAGACATTCCAGGAGGTTATATGGTCCTGACGGTGCCCCGACTTGTTATCCTCCCACTGTCACGAACGAGGGGTTTTCGATGCTCTGCGAAACCAGTCTTTCGCGGGGCCCCCAACTCTAGGGACCACATGACCCGAGCCCTCGCTCAAGACACATGGCCCAACTCACAACCGAGCCTTCGCTCAAGACACATGGCCCAACTCACAACTTGGAACGGGCAAGACACATGGCCCAACTCACAACGTAGGATTGTATAATCGTTACATCGTTTGACATTTTCTTAAACTTTTTTTTTGTATAACTAACCTTTTTTAATCATTATTAAATTCGATCTTACTTTTTTAACTGATATTTTATGTTTTTGAACTTATTCAAACTTCGAATTGTTATAATCCGTACAATAATAAAATGCAGTTAGATGTGTATTCATGTAAATTAATATAGTTCGTTTTGACATTTCCATTTTCTGGTCCGGTCAAAAATCAGATAAACCACAAACACAGAATGACAGAATTAACACACTATATATTATTTCATCAATGTGTTTTAATGACTTGACTAAGGTAAAAAATAAAATAAAAAGATGGTTGTTCGGTTGAGACATTCCAGGAGGTTATATGGTCCTGACGGTGCCCCGACTTGTTATCCTCCCACTGTCACGAATGAGGGGTTTTCGATGCTCTGCGAAACCAGCCTTTCGCGGGGCCCCCAACTCTAGGGACCACATGACCCGAGCCCTCGCTCAAACACATGGCCCAACTCACAACCGAGCCTTCGCTCAAGACACATGGCCCAACTTGGAACGCGCAAGACACATGGCCCAACTCACAACGTAGGATTGTATAATCGTTACATCGTTTGACATTTTCTTAAACTTTTTTTTTGTATAACTAACCTTTTTTAATCATTATTAAATTCGATCTTACTTTTTTAACTAATATTTTATGTTTTTGAACTTATTCAAACTTCGAATTGTTATAATCCGTACAATAATAAAATGCAGTTAGATGTGTATTCATGTAAATTAATATAGTTCGTTTTGACATTTCCATTTTCTGGTCCGGTCAAAAATCAGATAAGCCACAAACACAGAATGACAGAATTAACACACTAAATATTATTTCATCAATGTGTTTTAATGACTTGACTAAGGAAAAAATAAAATAAAAAGATGGTTGTTCGGTTGAGACATTCCAGGAGGTTATATGGTCCTGACGGTGCCCCGACTTGTTATCCTCCCACTGTCACGAACGAGGGGTTTTCGATGCTCTGCGAAACCAGCCTTTCGCGGGGCCCCCAACTCTAGGGACCACATGACCCGAGCCCTTGCTCAAGACACATGGCCCAACTCACAACCGAGCCTTCGCTCAAGACACATGGCCCAACTCACAACTTGGAACGGGCAAGACACATGGCCCAACTCACAACGTAGGATTGTATAATCGTTACATCGTTTGACATTTTCTTAAACTTTTTTTTGTATAACTAACCTTTTTTAATAATTATTAAATTCGATCTTACTTTTTTAACTGATATTTTATGTTTTTGAACTTATTCAAACTTCGAATTGTTATAATCCGTACAATAATAAAATGCAGTTAGATGTGTATTCATGTAAATTTATATAGTTCGTTTTGACATTTCCATTTTCTGGTCCGGTCAAAAATCAGATAAGCCACAAACACAGAATGACAGAATTAACACACTAAATATTATTTCATCAATGTGTTTTAATGACTTGACTAAGGTAAAAAATAAAATAAAAAGATGGTTGTTCGGTTGAGACATTCCAGGAGGTTATATGGTCCTGACGGTGCCCCGACTTGTTATCCTCCCACTGTCACGAACGAGGGGTTTTCGATGCTCTGCGAAACCAGCCTTTCGCGGGGCCCCCAACTCTAGGGACCACATGACCCGAGCCCTCGCTCAAGACACATGGCCCAACTCACAACCGAGCCTTCGCTCAAGACACATGGCCCAACTCACAACTTGGAACGGGCAAGACACATGGCCCAACTCACAACGTAGGATTGTATAATCGTTACATCGTTTGACATTTTCTTAAACTTTTTTTTTGTATAACTAACCTTTTTTAATCATTATTAAATTCGATCTTACTTTTTTAACTGATATTTTATGTTTTTGAACTTATTCAAACTTCGAATTGTTATAATCCGTACAATAATAAAATGCAGTTAGATGTGTATTCATGTAAATTAATATAGTTCGTTTTGACATTTCCATTTTCTGGTCCGGTCAAAAATCAGATAAGCCACAAACACAGAATGACAGAATTAACACACTAAATATTATTTCATCAATGTGTTTTAATGACTTGACTAAGGTAAAAAAAAAATAAAAAGATGGTTGTTCGGTTGAGACATTCCAGGAGGTTATATGGTCCTGACGGTGCCCCGACTTGTTATCCTCCCACTGTCACGAACGAGGGGTTTTCGTGCTCTGCGAAACCAGCCTTTCGCGGGGCCCCCAACCCTAGGGACCACATGACCCGAGCCCTCGCTCAAACACATGGCCCAACTCACAACCGAGCCTTCGCTCAAGACACATGGCCCAACTCACAACTTGGAACGGGCAAGACACATGGCCCAACTCACAACGTAGGATTGTATAATCGTTACATCGTTTGACATTTTCTTAAACTTTTTTTTTGTATAACTAACCTTTTTTAATCATTATTAAATTCGATCTTACTTTTTTAACTGATATTTTATGTTTTTGAACTTATTCAAACTTCGAATTGTTATAATCCGTACAATAATAAAATGCAGTTAGATGTGTATTCATGTAAATTAATATAGTTCGTTTTGACATTTCCATTTTCTGGTCCGGTCAAAAATCAGATAAGCCACAAACACAGAATGACAGAATTAACACACTAAATATTATTTCATCAATGTGTTTTAATGACTTGACTAAGGTAAAAAATAAAATAAAAAGATGGTTGTTCGGTTGAGACATTCCAGGAGGTTATATGGTCCTGACGGTGCCCCGACTTGTTATCCTCCCACTGTCACGAACGAGGGGTTTTCGATGCTCTGCGAAACCAGCCTTTCGCGGGGCCCCCAACTCTAGGGACCACATGACCCGAGCCCTCGCTCAAACACATGGCCCAACTCACAACCGAGCCTTCGCTCAAGACACATGGCCCAACTCACAACTTGGAACGGGCAAGACACATGGCCCAACTCACAACGTAGGATTGTATAATCGTTACATCGTTTGACATTTTCTTAAACTTTTTTTTTGTATAACTAACCTTTTTTAATCATTATTAAATTCGATCTTACTTTTTTAACTGATATTTTATGTTTTTGAACTTATTCAAACTTCGAATTGTTATAATCCGTACAATAATAAAATGCAGTTAGATGTGTATTCATGTAAATTAATATAGTTCGTTTTGACATTTCCATTTTCTGGTCCGGTCAAAAATCAGATAAGCCACAAACACAAAATGACAGAATTAACACACTAAATATTATTTCATCAATGTGTTTTAATGACTTGACTAAGGTAAAAAATAAAATAAAAAGATGGTTGTTCGGTTGAGACATTCCAGGAGGTTATATGGTCCTGACGGTGCCCCGACTTGTTATCCTCCCACTGTCACGAACGAGGGGTTTTCGATGCTCTGCGAAACCAGCCTTTCGCGGGGCCCCCAACTCTAGGGACCACATGACCCGAGCCCTCGCTCAAGACACATGGCCCAACTCACAACCGAGCCTTCGCTCAAGACACATGGCCCAACTTGGAACGGGCAAGACACATGGCCCAACTCACAACGTAGGATTGTATAATCGTTACATCGTTTGACATTTTCTTAAACTTTTTTTTTGTATAACTAACATTTTTTAATCATTATTAAATTCGATCTTACTTTTTTAACTGATATTTTATGTTTTTGAACTTATTCAAACTTCGAATTGTTATAATCCGTACAATAATAAAATGCAGTTAGATGTGTATTCATGTAAATTTATATAGTTCGTTTTGACATTTCCATTTTCTGGTCCGGTCAAAAATCAGATAAGCCACAAACACAGAATGACAGAATTAACACACTAAATATTATTTCATCAATGTGTTTTAATGACTTGACTAAGGTAAAAAATAAAATAAAAGATGGTTGTTCGGTTGAGACATTCCAGGAGGTTATATGGTCCTGACGGTGCCCCGACTTGTTATCCTCCCACTGTCACGAACGAGGGGTTTTCAATGCTCTGCGAAACCAGCCTTTCGCGGGGCCCCCAACTCTAGGGACCACATGACCCGAGCCCTCGCTCAAGACACATGGCCCAACTCACAACCGAGCCTTCGCTCAAGACACATGGCCCAACTCACAACTTGGAACGGGCAAGACACATGGCCCAACTCACAACGTAGGATTGTATAATCGTTACATCGTTTGACATTTTCTTAAACTTTTTTTTTGTATAACTAACCTTTTTTAATCATTATTAAATTCGATCTTACTTTTTTAACTGATATTTTATG
This sequence comes from Bidens hawaiensis, assembly GCF_021521415.1. NCBI lineage: Eukaryota > Viridiplantae > Streptophyta > Magnoliopsida > Asterales > Asteraceae > Bidens > Bidens hawaiensis. The sequence continues at coordinate 926,359 of NW_027491684.1, read as the reverse complement.
TTTTTGAACTTATTCAAACTTCGAATTGTTATAATCCGTACAATAATAAAATGCAGTTAGATGTGTATTCATGTAAATTAATATAGTTCGTTTTGACATTTCCATTTTCTGGTCCGGTCAAAAATCAGATAAGCCACAAACACAGAATGACAGAATTAACACACTAAATATTATTTCATCAATGTGTTTTAATGACTTGACTAAGGTAAAAAATAAAATAAAAAGATGGTTGTTCGGTTGAGACATTCCAGGAGGTTATATGGTCCTGACGGTGCCCCGACTTGTTATCCTCCCACTGTCACGAACGAGGGGTTTTCGTGCTCTGCGAAACCAGCCTTTCGCGGGGCCCCCAACCCTAGGGACCACATGACCCGAGCCCTCGCTCAAACACATGGCCCAACTCACAACCGAGCCTTCGCTCAAGACACATGGCCCAACTCACAACTTGGAACGGGCAAGACACATGGCCCAACTCACAACGTAGGATTGTATAATCGTTACATCGTTTGACATTTTCTTAAACTTTTTTTTTGTATAACTAACCTTTTTTAATCATTATTAAATTCGATCTTACTTTTTTAACTGATATTTTATGTTTTTGAACTTATTCAAACTTCGAATTGTTATAATCCGTACAATAATAAAATGCAGTTAGATGTGTATTCATGTAAATTAATATAGTTCGTTTTGACATTTCCATTTTCTGGTCCGGTCAAAAATCAGATAAGCCACAAACACAGAATGACAGAATTAACACACTAAATATTATTTCATCAATGTGTTTTAATGACTTGACTAAGGTAAAAAATAAAATAAAAAGATGGTTGTTCGGTTGAGACATTCCAGGAGGTTATATGGTCCTGACGGTGCCCCGACTTGTTATCCTCCCACTGTCACGAACGAGAGGTTTTCGATGCTCTGCGAAACCAGCCTTTCGCGGGGCCCCCAACTCTAGGGACCACATGACCCGAGCCCTCGCTCAAACACATGGCCCAACTCACAACCGAGCCTTCGCTCAAGACACATGGCCCAACTCACAACTTGGAACGGGCAAGACACATGGCCCAACTCACAACGTAGGATTGTATAATCGTTACATCGTTTGACATTTTCTTAAACTTTTTTTTTGTATAACTAACCTTTTTTAATCATTATTAAATTCGATCTTACTTTTTTAACTGATATTTTATGTTTTTGAACTTATTCAAACTTCGAATTGTTATAATCCGTACAATAATAAAATGCAGTTAGATGTGTATTCATGTAAATTAATATAGTTCGTTTTGACATTTCCATTTTCTGGTCCGGTCAAAAATCAGATAAGCCACAAACACAGAATGACAGAATTAACACACTAAATATTATTTCATCAATGTGTTTTAATGACTTGACTAAGGTAAAAAATAAAATAAAAAGATGGTTGTTCGGTTGAGACATTCCAGGAGGTTATATGGTCCTGACGGTGCCCCGACTTGTTATCCTCCCACTGTCACGAACGAGGGGTTTTCGATGCTCTGCGAAACCAGCCTTTCGCGGGGCCCCCAACTCTAGGGACCACATGACCCGAGCCCTCGCTCAAGACACATGGCCCAACTCACAACCGAGCCTTCGCTCAAGACACATGGCCCAACTTGGAACGGGCAAGACACATGGCCCAACTCACAACGTAGGATTGTATAATCGTTACATCGTTTGACATTTTCTTAAACTTTTTTTTTGTATAACTAACATTTTTTAATCATTATTAAATTCGATCTTACTTTTTTAACTGATATTTTATGTTTTTGAACTTATTCAAACTTCGAATTGTTATAATCCGTACAATAATAAAATGCAGTTAGATGTGTATTCATGTAAATTAATATAGTTCGTTTTGACATTTCCATTTTCTGGTCCGGTCAAAAATCAGATAAGCCACAAACACAGAATGACAGAATTAACACACTAAATATTATTTCATCAATGTGTTTTAATGACTTGACTAAGGTAAAAAATAAAATAAAAAGATGGTTGTTCGGTTGAGACATTCCAGGAGGTTATATGGTCCTGACGGTGCCCCGACTTGTTATCCTCCCACTGTCACGAACGAGGGGTTTTCAATGCTCTGCGAAACCAGCCTTTCGCGGGGCCCCCAACTCTAGGGACCACATGACCCACAACCGAGCCTTCGCTCAAGACACATGGCCCAACTCACAACTTGGAACGGGCAAGCCAGCTAATGCACTGGCAGGACCAACCAGCCAAAGACTGCTCATCATCCAACCATCTTAATACCCTCACTTGAGTTTCAGGCAAGCGTTACCAAGCCCGGTGGCAGCAAACCTAAGAGTGTGCCTTATAAAGAGAATATAAATTCTTTTAAGCTTCCGATGTGGGACAAACTAATGAGAGACACTGATCACTCTTTGTGGCTATCGAATTATGCTTTAATTTTTAAAATTTTTAATTTAATTCCTTTTTAAGAATTATGCCCATTTTTGCCTTTTAATGAATGCAATTGTTAGCTAGTGATGGAAAGTATATGATGCATAAGGATAACTTAACTTAAAAGAGTTTTTAAGTCATGAGACTATTAATGAATTGGGAGACCTTTTGACCAGTCTGCTAAAGACAGTGATTACTAGAACAGCTTGGAAGAAGTAGGTGAAAGCAAGAAAAGTCTTTTGACATTGCATATGAGTTAGGCTGAGGGGTGTGGGGCGCTAACCGGGGCGCTAGAGCCCCTCCGCTCGCGCCCCGGGGCGCTAACCCCACACCACCGGGGCGAGAGCAGGGGCGCGAGCGCGGAAATCCAGGCAGGCGTGAGGCTGGTCGCGGGAGAAGAGAGATAAAAGGTGTCTTGGAGTTCGAAAAAGAGCCGTTGAGGGGTGTGGAATTAATTAAAAAATATATATTAGCTGGAGCCCCTCCACACCAGGGCCAGGGGCTCCAACGGGGGCTCCAACACCCCCCTTATCCAGTTTCTCTCTCTGCCACACGTCATAATATTATTGGCTGGAGCCCCCACTGGCTGGAGCCCCCACTAGAGCCCCCCACACCCCTTAGCCTTACATGTTTCAAAAGCAGTCAATGGTTAACCCAAAAGCTATGAACATTAGTCAGTCAAGATATTCATCACACACTAATCTATACTATTCATAAGGCTTACTTGCTTACTTGCTCAGCTTTTGTATAATTAGTGCTTTCATATAATGATCAAATCAAGCTTATATTTTATTTTATATTTTGAACCTATTAAAACTTTTCATGTTCACCGATACACTCTTTTTTGCATTTGTGTTAACCTTTCCTTGGTCATACGGTTTCCAGATTTTCGGTTTGCTTTCCGGTCAAGTCCAAACGCCGAATAATCCCACTAAATATTAATGTTCGATAATAGTCGTGTTCCAACAGTTTGGTGTGTTTCTTTTTCCTTGAAACTGTAGCAAAGTAAACAAGTAAAGAATAATAATAATTGTAATCCATCCAACAGTTGAGAACCTGTTTGGTGTTTGACTAACGTTAATGTCAACCTACTGTCATTAACAGAAGCTGAACAAAGAAACATGGCAGCACAGTAAGCATTAAACAACTTCGTCAATTGTGTTGTTATGGTTTAAAAAAATAGCAGTCAAATGTTTGCTTAAAGGTATAATAATAATAGTAAAAGTAAAGAAGCAAAAGGATTGCTATTCGATTGAGACATTCCAGGAGGTTATTCGGCCTTATCAGTGCTCCAGCTCGTTATCCTCCCACTGTCACAAGCAAGGGGTTTTCGATGCTCTGTGAGACCAGCCTTTCACGGTGCCCCCTACTCTAGGGACCACGTGACCCGAGCCTTCGCTCAAAACACATGACCCAACTCGCAACTTGGAACAGGCAAGCTAGCTAACGCATTGACAAGACCAACCAGCCTGTGACTGTTGATTGTCCAACCATCTTAATACCCTCACTTGAGTTACACGCAAGCGTTACCAAATCCGCTGGCAGCAAGCCTAAGAGTGCGTTTTATAAAGAGAATATAAGTTCTTTAAGATTCCGATGTGGGAAAAATTGTTCACTTTTTGTGGCCATGAAATTTTTTGTTTTGATATTTTAAGTTTTTTATTTTCGTTTAGGGGGTGTTTGGGATTCCTTATTTAACCACCTTATAACTTTTCATTAAGTTAATAAGCTACAAAAGTGTAACTTATAGGACTTTCTATTTCACAATATAAGCAATTCCAAACACCTTATTACTTTTCAAAAAGTTAATAAGTTATATAAGTTGGTGAAAATAAGAAATCCCAAACACCCCCTTAATCGGTGGGTTATTTAGCTTCTTATATGCTATATCTATTAGTGATTACTGGTTTTTTAAGTATTAAACTATATCCATAATTTCTTATAAAAATTGTTACAACTTAATGGTTCTGAACTTCTAGTTTTGTCGCTTAAAATAGACGGAAAATCGTCTCTAACTATTCACTTTATATTAATATTGTCACGTTTTGTGTTTTAATGAGTGCAATTGTTTTGTGTTCTAATGAGTGCAATTGTTTTGTGTTCTAATGAGTGCAATTGTTAGCTTGTGATGAAAGTATATGATGTATAAAAGTATGTAAATTAAAAAATTAGAGTTCTAAGTCACGAGGCTATATTAGTATATCACATGATATCACTCACTAAAGCATGATTGCAACAGTATATGTTTGCTTTATGAATGGATATAGCATTTGTGAATGAGTAAAGTACCACGTCTCTTTGATGCTTGTTCACAACATGGACCTACCAACTTCTTTTTAGACTATAATAAGGGATACCTTAACAAGTACAACAACATGTCATTAATTGAATGATGATAAACCACCCAAAGTAGGTAGATTTGCTAATCACTTGCTTTAATGTTTTGATGGTTACGTTTAAACTGCTAATTTTTTGTTTGATTAAGCAAGTTCATCGACTCTAAATCGGAGTTTAACACTTTAACTAAAATACAAATAAGATATAGGTGGGTGATTACATGACATAAAGCTTTGACAAAAATCAAAAGGGGTAAACCAACAAATGAATAAAGCGGACTAGCCAGCATGTAAGTAACTTAAACAAGTTAAGTAATTGAAACATATACAATTATACATACTTTTCATATCCATATATGATTTTAGAGTATGTGGTCTATCTAAAAACAACTCTATGAACTGGGATAGAGGTAAACTTTACTCTTCTCAGACCTTGCCAATAGCTTTGTATGAGTGAGACTTTGTTCCGTATTACAATTTACAAGTATTAAAGGATTGTGTTCTACAACATGTTGTATATTTGTTGTAGAGGATAAACTACAACTCATTTCATGCTATAATCAAAGGTGAGCATGCCACATCATTTGTATAATGTTTTGTTGTGTTTAGTAATGTTCATGAGAAAGTTCCAATTTGAAGTCACTTCTTCAACCACCCTGATACTAAAGTAGTCAAATCCAAGGTGAGCTATCCTTTTTCAATATAGAAGAAACTTGAAGTCATTGTCTTGGATTTTAGACCAAGGCCATCAAAAAGGTCCCAAAAGGTCTAATTGAAAATCCCCACTCTCACCTTTTTTTTCCTTATCAACAAATACAAGTAGCATCACTTAAATGGAACAAAAAAAAAGTGTGTATTTCTTTATTATATAGCAAATAATTATATTATTCTTTGCTTGGGTCAAAACCATAAACATAAAATAATTCTTTGTTTTTTCTTTATATTGCAATTGAAAGTTAATTTAATCGTAGATGGTACCACAAAAAGTAAGTAAAGGTTACGATGAAAGGTATTCATCAACCGTAGTTCTTGGGTTGAGTTTTTCACATGATAATGTGTAATCGAGTTCAGTTTAAATGTGCTTCATATGTTAACCGAAAAATTAATTTTAATTTTAGTTTTAGTTTTAGTTTATCAGATTAAATTAGCAAATTAAATCGACCACGGGGGAAATTATAAAATCCTTCAAAGTAAAATTTAGTATAAAGTTTAATTAAAAATAGGTTGCATATAGAATATAAGAAAGTGTAGGATAAACAAATGCTGTTGCACATACTTGTATGAAGAAGGAATCGCTATCTAGAGAAAGGATGTCTACATTGGATCATCTTCGGTCCTTTGGTTCTGGAACTGTATCCAATTTGAATAACCTAACAAAATAGCAATGAAAGTGGAAGATTTTTAGATCTTAAAGTCATGTTTCTTTTCTATTGTTGTAACACCGTATTATCAAGAACTGGTAATGTTATGCTAAATACTCGAGTTAATCATCGTTTAATGATACTTATCACCATGTATTAGTTTTCGGGTTTAGCATTCCCTTTCTTGGTGAGCTGAATAGAGATTCGTGTAGAAAGTAGTAGATAATAAGTGTTGTTAACCAGAATAAGATATATTCATTACGGATTTGAAATCACATGACAAATCAAACTTTGAGTATGTTGAAATCAAATGAATTTATTGATCAACCTTGAAACAATGAGTGAGCCAAAGATTTGTCCTATTAACCCTCACGAGATAAATCGTTTAAAAAGCCAGCTATGATTAAAGTTTGAAAATTGTGATGAATATTTTCTTGGAAATAAATATTTGAAATGTTCGTTCTATCACTCGATTAAGTGGCAAGTTTGAACGAGTAAAGATTTGAACTGCTCAATTCTATCATTCGAATAAATCCTTCACATGTACCTCTCCTTAAAACCAGGCGTACGCACCGTTTGACCTAACATTAAGAAGCCTGACTTGACCTCATATTAATAAGCTTTACTTGGCCTCATGCCAATAAGATTTACATAATCTCACACCACAAAGCTTGATATTATGATATAGCCTCATGTTGAAATGTTCATCCCACCCCCCCCCCCCCCCCCCCCCCAAAAAAAAAAGACACAAACACACTCAAACTTGTAAGGAATATCTTCATATACAACACATATAATAATAGCGACAAATTGATTACGAATTCAACATCTGCACGGGAAGATAGATGTGGCATGTAAGATGTTTGGATAGAAGAAATGGTGGGGAAACAACTTCAAGCTTTTCCCAATGAAAGCATATAAACTTATGATGCCAAAGAAAAACTCACATCTTCGAAGAAATCAAACACAAATATGAACCTTATACCTAATCAATCACATTTACAAGTCAACCTTGTTGAGTGATAATATTTTAAATCGACAAGCAATATTACACGGTAATTAAATCGACGACAATTCACATTAAAAGTTATGTTTTCCAAACTTAGGGTAAAAATCACTAACATGCTCGTAGGATCAACAGTTTAATGAATTAAACTTCCTCGTCAATAATAAACATAACAAGATTTTCGTTCGATTAATCTTATATGGTGTATACCAAAATCATTTCAAAGGAATTTTGATCGGATGAAACTGGTGATGAAGTTGATTATAAATGAGGAGCACTTGGGCTATGTGTCGGGAAGAAACATAACAGAGGGCGCTCTCATTCTAAATGAAATTGTTGCTTGGTGCAAAAAATAAAAGAATAGTGATATTCAAAATGGATACAGATAAAGCTTTTGACTCGATTAATTGGCATTTTTTAGATTCGTGTGTATCAAAAATGACTAAATGAGGTTCCCCGAAAAATGGAGAAAGTGGATGAATTTATGATGTTTAACCTTAAATAAAATAAGTTAACAAAAATACCCAGATCGTCTCTTGATCTGGCTACAAACATTTAGTTTGGTTTTGATACCTTTAATCTTGATAAATCATTTATTTGAATAAAACATTCAGATCTACAGTCTTCCTGTTTATTTACCAATTATTTGTTATGTTTATTCTTCATCAAGAAACTTCTATGTTAGGTTTATTCTTCAATAAGAAACGTCAGTTTGACTATATCTATTGTATGTAAAAATTCTATGTTTCTTAATGATACAGAAATATTATTTTGACTATAACCTTTGTATATGTAAAGCTTATGTAAGCTTAAATTTGATCAAGGTTTAGGCTATATCTATAACTAGGATCTAAGCCATAATAATAAAATTACTTAAGCGGGACCCCTACCTTACAAGGGTACTTAGAGTTAGACGCCTAAGGTTGATTGAGCAGCACTTCTATTCTATACACGTAGTAAGGATTAAATTTTCGGAACTTTGGGACCTGGCACGATTCCCGAGACTGTGTGTCTGTGGAAAGTGTGTTTGTTGTGTGATGAGTGTGATGCTATGAGCCCCTTTTAAAGGCCGGGTTTTTATTCCGTCGTATATCGAGATGGCTTAAAAGACAAGCCATCGCGTAGCGCGATGACTCGGCTTCTCCGGAAGCTGCCGCGTGTGCCAGTGTCGACATGTGGTTGGACACGTGTCTCCAGTTGCTTAACGGGGTTATCACGTATCGTGATGGCCCAAGGGATTTGGCCGTGTTCATTTATTTAAAATCTAAATGAAAAATTTACAAGCATAAATGAAAATAATTGGACAAAGATAAACAAATATAAATGAACAAACGTGCCCAAATACAAACAAAGATAGACGAACTTAAATGAACAGGACATAAATGAATGAATGAAGCATGTGTTCATGTTCATACCGTCTAATTAAATGAACACAATTTTTCTGTTCATGTTCGTTCCTTTATTAAATGAATGAACATAAACAAATTTTCCATCAAACAGTTCACAAACAATTCACTAAACTTTTAGTTGGTTTACAAGCCTAGAAAAAACAATAGAGACAATATCCATAAATTCTGAATTTCTTAGGGAAAAAAAAGAAAATTTTGAAATACTTAATGTGACTTTAAGTTGCCATTGGGCATTGGCATTGACATTGACATTGACATTTTGGATTACACAAAGAATAGTATTAATAATTAGGAAGGGATAATTAATGAGGTGAAGTAATGAGGTGTAATGTAGGTAGTTTAGTAAAGTAAAGACATGGACATTGCCACGTGAATCATGACCATCGATGACTCCTCTTTGATACCGACACAACTCCGTAAATTTGATGCTCTCACCCACACACCCCAATGACCGCCCGATTAGCCGCCCTTCGTCTCAAAAGAATTTATTCCTATTCCTCATCATATTATTTAAATACTCCATAAGACCATATCCATGATCCTCTATGTTTTTTTATTTATGATACCATGCTTCATAATTCTTGTAATAACTTTGAAAACTATAAAATATTATAACTTGATCACATTGTTATTAACTTTCAATACAAAATAGGCATAGATAAAAATTATAAACCAAATTTACCAAGTATTTTATTTAGTTAACTATCATCACGAACAAGTTTAAATGCCTCCAAGATGAATTTGACACGAGAACATATTGACCTTTGCATGTAAAAAATGTTAGTTTGCGATGCGTGATTTTTGTCATACGAGAAATACTAACTTGAGATGGGAGTGGCTTGAAGAGAAACAACATATCAAAGACGAAGAACGACAAGAGATGTTACTATTTGCGAGTATAAGGTAATAAGGGTGCTTTTTTTAACTGCATTTCAGATCACTGAAGGGTCACTGACCCATTTAATCATCTCTATTCCTCGAGTACCGGAAATCATTCTTAAAAGAAAACCAACATGAAATCTCTAGTTTGTCACAGATAGGACCTGAACCCAAAACCTCTCGTTTTTATAAATATACAACAGAACATATTAAAATTACGTTACGATAATATAATAAAAGGAAACGCGAAGCAGTATGAAACAATGAATAAATTAATTTCAACGAACATTAAAGTATACATAAATATGTACATTGGCTTTATTTGATTTGTCTATATGCGGAGTAAATTTATGATGAATGAGCGTTTTTAAAGCTATGGTGACGTAAAATCAATACAATAGACGCGTAAAAAGGTTTCCACCCGACCCGGTCAGTCGATCACCCGACCCAACTCGTCACGTACTTGTCACACTACTCGATTCGCAGATCTCTCTCTCCTCTCACAACGTATATAATAATATTATTATTATTAATTTATTATATATTATATACCATTCTCTCTCTCTATATATATACATCTCTGTGTCTGTGTGTGACTGTGTTATATATATATATATCGTACAACTTGCAAGCCTACATTTACTCACACTCTCTCTCTAGAAACCAGCTCCAGTTGTGTCTTCTTCTTCTTCTTCTCAATTATTTTTATTCAGTTAATGCTCCATCGGTGCTCCGTTGATCGCCGGTAAGATCACAACTCACATTTTAATATATTATTATTATTATTATTATTATTATTATTATTATTATTATTTCAATGTGCATGCTCCTTGTTTTGATTGCTTCCAAATTACTGTTTTCTTTTACTTCAGATTTCAGTTTTAGGTTTGATCTAATAATTTGCTGTGCTTTCATTATTATGATTTTGTTGAAATTTATTATTAATATTATTATTATTATTATTATTATTATTATTATTATTATTATTATTATTATTATTATTATTCACTGCAGTGTAGTCTCGTGTAGGTTTAATTAATTGATTTAGCTGAAGCCTGAAATTAGGAAGACTTATTTGACTTGTGATATGGACTGATTTCACTTCTCTTGCCTGAATTAAGTAAAAGTAGTTATATATTAATTAATTAAAATTAAATAGTGTGAACTAACAGATCTTTGTGGGGGTCATATTAGGTGTCATTTGTCTGTCTTATTGTTAAATAATAATAATAATAATAATAATAATAATAATAATAATTGGTCCCTTCAGGTATGTTATTGACCTGTATACGTACATTCACACCAATTTAAGTCGGTGAGTTATGAATGGGTCGGTTTATGGAACTGCATACTTCTTTTATAAATAAAGTCATGAAAAGGTCCTTTTTCTACTTTAATTTAATGTGAGGTTTTATGATAACAATAATAATGATATTTTGGTGTTTGTGTGATTGCATTGTAATGAGGTTATACCCTGGAGTTGTGTTTGACCATTAATGACTTCACTTTTCATAAAGTAACCCTCTCTATTTGACTTTTCTCCCTGCAATTTTTTTTTGGACGGCCAACGAATCCTCCAAATGGGCTACTGGTTAAATTCACCGCATCAGGATACACTCGTCTTTCGATCCGGGAAAAACCCTCACCTAAGGCTAACACCCGTGAACACTCGCCCGAAGGCACGGTAATGCGGTGAGATAAAACCCGTTCAGTTCAAGGATCCAACTAGTGAAAGCCGCATAATCGCCTAGTCTCCCATCGTCACCCTGATGCCTCTGAAACTAAATGTTGTGGGCAGGAATCGAACCTGGGTCACATGGAACACTAAGTCTCTTCCTGACCACTCCATCACTAGCTCATTGGCCTTTTCTCCCTGCAATTAAGTTTATAAATTGAAATTATTGTTTGACGAACAAAAAAGTTTTAGTTTTTTAACTTAAAAGAAAATGAAAAGGATACTTGAGCTGTTAACATAGAGTTGCCAGAGAAAGAAGCAACTTAGACAGGCTAACTAACTAGCTTAGAAAGTAACTGGAAGAAAACCAGTTAACCTAACATTTGCATGTAACTGTCACTATAAACTAACATGTGCTCTTATTAAACCATAATATCATATGTAAAGTTAGCACATTATTGGCACCGACATAGTAAGTGTTCAATCTGTATATTTGCAGGTCCTATGTGATTTAAGTTTACTCACGCATTATTTAGCACAAAGACTTTTGTTTCAAATGATGGATCACAAGTCATGGCTTTGGAAGAAAAAGTCAATTGAGAAGACCATGAATGCGACTGACAAGGCGAGCAGAGGGAACGAAGACGAGGTACTTAACAACTTAAGATACTTTTTATATGTTTTTACTTTTTATTATATTTCTTTACTTGTATATGCTGTTAATTTCACTTAGAATTAACTTTGTATGTGTTTTTAGTTGCAGGGAATATTGGCATATGAAGCCGAACTGGAGAGACACTTGAATATCTCAAACGGGAAGCTTTCAAAAGCACTTGCTGAAATCAATGCTAAAGATGACATGGCAAAGAAACAGACGAACATTGCACGAGAAGCCATTCTAGGTGATTTACAGTTTATTTAGATTTTAGGTATCTGTTTTTATACAAATGAGTTGACTTTTGGTTTCACCAAACAATACACAGGATGGGAGAAAGCAGAAGCAGAAGTTTTAACACTGAAACAAGAATTAGAGAAAACAACACAGCAGATGGTAGCCGGTGAGGAGAGATTATATAGTGTGGATGCAGCATTAAAAGAGTGTATGCAGCAGCTTCGTTTTGTTCGTGAAGAACAGGAAAAAAGGGTTCATGATGCAGTGATGAAAACATCGCGAGATTATGAGAAAACACGAGTGATTATAGAAGAAAAGTTGTCAGAGTCTAATAAAAAGCTTTCCAAGTTAACTTCTGAGAATGCTCAGTTAACCAAAGCTCTATTGGCAAAAGAAAAAACAATTGATGAACTACATGCTGCCAGGTGTCAGTTAGATTCTGATTTAAGTTCTGTTATGAGTCAACTGGAGTCAACACAGAGAGACAATGCTTCATTAAGTTATGAAGTCAGAGTGCTGGAAAAAGAACTTGAGATCAGAAACGAAGAGAGAGATTTCAACCGAAAAACTGCTGACGTGGCACACAAACAACACCTCGAGAGTGTGAAACGGATCGCAAAGCTGGAAACCGAAGCACAAAGACTACGTGTTCTTGTTAGAAAACGCCTGCCCGGCCCGGCTGCCCTCACAAAAATGAAGAATGAAGTTGAAATGCTGGGAAGAAAGTCAAACCCGTTTGACCAAACTTCCGAGAAGCAAATTAACTTTCTAACTGAACAGTTATGCGCACTAGAAGACGAGAACCGAGTGCTCAAAGAATTCATCAACCGAAAAACAAACGAGCGGCCGAAAAGTCAACCTTCTAGGAATCTTACTAGTCATGATTTTCATATACTCGGTTCATCTTCTGATATGGGTAGTGACGAAAAGGCTAGTATGGCTGAATCGTGGGCCCCATCTTGCAAGACGGTTGAGGCTTCCGATATTGGTCTGATGGATGATTTTGTTGAGATGGAAAAGTTGGCAATAGTTTCTGTTGAGAAACCGTTAACAACTTTTAATCTCGTTTCAGATAATCACTCAGACTGGGTTGAAAACATATCAAAAATGATTCTAGAACATTCTAGAATCACACAACGAGATTGTAACGACACACTTAAAGATATCACAATAGCTCTCACCCAAAAAAGTGATGAAAAACTTTCTAAATCAATGAACGGATCGATAGAGAGGCTAATTGAACTAATTGAAGGGCTCAGATTGTATGAGAAGGATGCTAGTTCAGAAACATCTACAGGCTACTCGGTTCGTGTTCTTCAGTGGAAAACGAGTGAGCTCGGTGCTGTTTTAGAGACGTTTCTTGAAAGCTGTAGTAATTTGCTTAATGGGAAAGCGGGATTGGAAACTTTTGCCAAAGAGTTGACTTTGACTCTTGAATGGATAGTCAACCATTGTTTTTCACTTCAAGATGTGTCCAGTATGAGGCATGAAATGGAGAAGCATTTTGATTGGGATGAAGCAGATAAAGAAACTAAGAATTTGAAAGATGATGTGGAAAGACTTGAACTTGTAAAAATGGAATTGGAACATAAACTTGAATCGGAAATTAGTAAGAGTGAGATTATGGTAGTTAAACTTCAGGAATCAGAGAAAGTGATTGAAGATTTGAAAATGGATGTTGAATTGTTAAAGCAACAAAAGGATGTAATTGAAGATCAAATGAAAATGAAAGTAAAGATGAAGGTGAAAGAAGATCTTGATGAACAACTTATTGAGGCTATTGGTAATTATAACGATGTGTGTAGAATATCAACTTCTAGTGAAGAAATGGAGGCTGGAAATCTTGATGAACTCGCACTGATCATGCCAGAAAGGTAGTGTTTTTCTCTTTGATCTGTTATAAAACTTGTTAACTTTTTAAAATTGTTTTTGAATTCAATCCAACTAACTCGATTGTTATTGTTTCAGCACTATAAAACAAGATATACAGAAGGGCGAGTTAAAGAATGATGAAAAGAAGCTTCAAAGTGTAAGTTAAACTTCATTTCATGACTCACAATCGTGTCTTTTCCTTTTTTACTAGGATTGTAAATGAACCAAATGAACACGAATGAGGCCTGTTCGTGTTTGTTCGCTTAACTAAATAAACGAAGGTACACGAACACTTAAACTGGTGGATTTTCTTGTCCGTTAAAAAAGTGGAGATGTTCGTTCGTTAAGAAAATGAACGTGTTTGTTTATATATGTTCGTTAATATTCTATACGAACAATTCACCAACGTAAACGAACATAAACAAATATAAATGAGATCAACGAGCACAACTAAAAGTAAACGTGAATATCCAAATTGAAGTTATTGATGATGGGTTGCTAAAGTGCGAATTAAATTTAACTGTTCTTATCACAAATGGATCGAACAAACTTTTTAAATTAGAAAATTAAAGTGACCTTAAAGTAATATAAATAACAAGTCTGAATGAATATTCAAACAAACATAAACATACGTAATTGAATGAACATAAACGAACATTCGCAAGCGTAAATAAACGAATGAGGCATGTGTTCATGTTTGTTTGTTTATTAACGAACGAGCATAAGCGAATTTCCTGTCAAACGGTTCACTGAACATTCGGTTCGTATGCATATCAATTTCTTACCACTTATTGCATTTGCGATACTCAAATACAAATGCAGGAGCGTGAAATAATAGCTGCTTCAGAAAAATTAGCCGAGTGCCAAGAAACCATTTTAAACCTCGGTAAACAGTTAAAGGCGTTAACTTCACCAAGAAACTCATCCATCCCAGAAAAACTTATTATTTCTAACCAGACTTATCATTCCCCACCGCCAACACCACCGCCCATACCGGCCAAAACAAACCACCAGCGGGTCTCTCTACTCGACAAAATGATGGCGGATGATGAAGCACACGGTTTCCAATTACCAAAACCCAAAGAGATTACGCGTACCATAACGTCACCAGCTGTCATGGAAAATAATAATAAGAATGCTAAGAGTGTGAAAGCGATACCTCCAAAGAAGTTTTTGAGTGTAAATGGGATTAAGCATCAAGAAGATGAAGAAGCTTTGGTGAATTTCTTGTCTATTGTACCAAGTAAGAAGAAAAAGAGTGGAATGTTGAGGAAGTTACTTTGGAGAAAGAAAAAGTAACAAGTTAAAAGTATATTAATTAGTAGTGTGGGAATAATATGATAAGGTTTTACTGGGTATGATTGATTGATTGATTGTTTTGACTAGAGTGAGGTGGTTTTTTGTGCTGATGTGATGTGTATATATAACTGAACATGATGAAATGGGGTTGCTTTTTTAATAAAGATTTTATTTTTTTGTTTTGTTTTGACTTATCCCAAAATTTCTAATGTCACAAAGCAGGTCAGGAAACTCAATTTATCTTTAAAGATCTTGAAGTAGGTGTTTGAGAGTTCTAAGTTCTGGATGGATTTTAACACCAAATGTTAACTTTCTCAAAATCCATAGTGTTTTTAAGGCATGGTAATTTTTAAGTAAGCACGTCGAGGGGCGGGCCCGATTATCTAAGAAGAGGTGGCTTAGCATGTTAAGGCTATCCGCTATGCCACCTCGAGGGGCGGGCCCGAATTTTAAAACTCCCACTCACATGAAATTCGGCTTAGCATGTTAAGGCTATCCGCCCATAGGAGTGAATGAGTGATCAATGTTTCACTTAATAATTCGTTCCCATATCGGACGCTTAAAGAACTTGTATTCTATTTATAAGACATGCTCTTACTGCTGCAACCACCGGGCTTGGTTACGCTTGTCTGTAACTCAAGTGAGGGTATTAAGATGGTTGGACAATGATGTCACACCCCGACCATGACGGAAACGTCAGGGCGCAACCGATTGTTCATCGCACACGACACTATTAAGTGACAATATTTAATCAACTCATGTAAATTCATAAAAACACAAAGAGTCACATAACTTGTTCATACAATAACTGAATTCAAATCATAGTAAATAATATATTGTTCGTTTTGCTAATATCCTAATAGTCTCAATAACGTTTTTTCTTCAAGTCCTCGAGTCAACCTAAAGTCAAACCTGTAACATTGCATAAATAGATTTTGTCAACACAAAGGTTGGTGAGCAATTTCATAGTTTTTGAACAATAGATATATAATATGAAATTCCACAACTTGTATACAAAACAATAAATAATAGCAACAATTTAGATAAATGAAAATCGTTAATAAGAATACATTAACGACACCTTTCTATAAGGGGATGCCAAATATACTCGGATTTTGTATGAAATCGTTAATAAGAATACATTAACGACACTTTTCTATAAGGGGATGCCAGATATACTCGGATTTATGAATCAACCATCCAAAAGCGGTAAACACATTAGCACTTAAGCATATAACACCAAATCGAGCATTTATTTAAGTAAAGTATACAATAAAGTTTGTGGTTTAAGACTCAAGTATAAATCATTTGGATTTGAATAAGTTTGCAATGTCACCCCCAAAATATAAAAGAGTGAAAACGGGGGATGAAAGTACTCACGTTCAAGTAATAAACTTGAAAGATTTGATGATTTGGAGATTAACCGGAACGATGAGTTTAACGAACGAAGCCTAAAGGAGAGGAAGTCTTGTATTAGAAAAGTTGTCTTGTAAGTCTTTAAACGAAAATAAATTATAAGAAATGTAAACAATTTAAAGTTTAAGGTTTAAAATGTAAATATTTAAGAAATTATAATAATAGTCCTTTAAAAATGTAAGTTTGCTCGAAACCGGGTTAAAGTATCTAGCCCTTAATTTTACTCAACCTATGTTAAGTAATAAGGTGGGTAAAAATGCAAGAAAGCAAGTCCCTTTATAATATAGATACTAAAACGGGTTTTAACGAGTGTTCGGGTGGTCGGTTCGGGTCTTGGTGACTTGACCAAACCCAAAGTCAGCTTTCCCAAAATAATAAATGTATGAGATAACTCAATAAATCTTAAAGAGACCTAACCAAGTATGTAGTTCTTATTGTTTTAGAACTAACAACGTCCGTTAAGCGAGTGTTCGGTTTAGTCGGTCCAAACTTTGTTAAAGGATCAAGTTGGATTCAACATTACGAGTACTTTGTGAAAATAATTAAAATCAGTTTATAAAGAATTTTTAAAGAAATATATAAGCTTTAATGGTTAAAAACACACTTGTGTGTCTTAAGCGAGTAGACTTGGTTTAGTTCGGTTTGGTTCGGTTTTTATCTTGGAATAAGGCCAAGAATGGTTACCACATGTCCAAACATCATAGAACTGGTAAAATAATTTATAAATAATAATACCAAAGTCTTACATACAAAAAGTCAACAACAAAGTCTTTAAACGAAAGTTCGGTTTCCGGTTCGGATCTTGTTTCGGGATAAGACCGAGGTTAGATTCTACAAACCCATAACCATGGAACTAATTAAAATGGTTTTTAGAAACTCAAATCTTACATAAAACATGTTTATACAACTATTTAAACAAACTAGTAAACAAGAGTTCGGCTTCCGGTTTGGAGCTATTTACGGAATAATCGAGGCTAGTCTCTACAAACCCATAACCATGGAACTCAAAATGTAAAATAGAACTAAGATAAGCAGAAGTTAAACAAGCATAACAAGTTTGATGGTTAGATGCGGAAAATATATATAATCAAGGACTACTACGAGTCCTCCATGTAGCTTTGTCTTATGGGCCGGACACTTAACCAACCGAGACCGGAGAAATGCCCACCGAAGGTACAAAGGGTGCTATTATATATATATTGTATAACAATCTTCAAGTATAAATAAGTGTTAACAAGTTGATTATAATGCAAGACTATGGTCAGTTTGACTTTGGAAAGTCAAATTGCCCAAAAAATATGAAGAACACCTTTGAATGCTTGAGAATTGGAAGAGAAAGGGATGAATGAGCAAGGATTAATGAAGGGAATAGGGGTGTATATATAGGGTGGGTTGAAAGGGTCAAGCATGGGGTGTGATATCAAGGTTTGCATGCAAGAGGGGTCAAGACAAGTCACAAAACAACAAAAAAAAGATGGGGTTGGTCTGCTGCTGATCTGCTGCTGGTCTACACGTCGGTTCGCGTCCGGAAGTTCGTTTTTTATATATCTTGAGCGTTTTAAGTCCGTTTTCGAATCCGTAAAAGGGGTTTTTCAAATTAGACAAGCGGGAATGTTTTAGTAACATAAAATCCAATATTTTATATATTTGAAATGTTCGGGATATAAATCGGGTCGGTTTACAACATAAAAACAAATACAAAATAAATACAAAATAAATACAATTTGACCCGAAATTGAGGGATGTCACAAATGAGCAGTCCCAGGCATGGTTGGTCATGCTAGTGCATTAGTGGCTTGTCCGTTGCAAGTTGCGAGTTGGGTCATGTCTCTTGAGCGAAGGCTCAGGTCACGTGGTCCCTAGAGTAGGGGGAACCGTGAAAGGCTGGTTTCACAGAGCATCGAAAACCCTTTGCTCGTGACAGTGGGAGGATAACGAGTCGGGGCATCGTCAGGGCTGAATAACCTCCTGGAATGTCCCAATTGAACATCCATCTTTTAGTTTTTGTGACTTCTTTGCTTTTTACTTTAGCTAGATTTGATTTGTGACTTCTTTGCTTTTTACTTTAGCTAGATTTGATAGTATTAAACTAACGATACCATGAGTGTAAGAAAATGCCAGAACAATCATAGCCGCGCATGTGGACGATTTGTTTGTAATAGGGACAAACTTGGATATAGACGAATAATTTGAACTGATACCCAAATACGAGGAATGGGAAATAAGTCTCTCAATTTCTTGCATACTTTGAGGAATGCAATAAGTGAAGATAATAAGGTAAAGTTGTAACTTTTTCTTAAATTACAATAATAAGATTAAAACGGAGAACGGAATTGAAATACGAAAAACTATTTAAGATGTGTTTGATATGTAACATGCATGAGAATGAAGGAATGCAAATGATAGTAAAATCATTGTTGGGATTCTATTAAACCACCATATAGATTGGGTTTAAAGTTTAAACTTCCATCAAAATCCCCTTCATTATAGTTGCCCGCTTACGTGCCACTTCATTGTAAATCATTTAGTTGTTTTTTTAATAGTTATTTCATATTTAAAATTAAAAAAAAAAAAGTTAATCTATGAATGTTGACATGCAATAATATTAAAAGTTAACTTCTGTTATGTAATAGTTAGAAAACCATGATTTTTTTTTCTCTATAAAACCAGTGATGTTTTGTGTTTACCTATAGAGAACCTTACTAAATTTGGTAATCCATATCCAATGGATAACGCTTTTTTCAAATATAAGATCATAAATGAATATACATGATTAATTGAATACCTTTCTAACTATGTAACCACATTATATATATATTTTTGAGATTATCTTATCTATTATCATACATACCTATCCATAACTAGAGGTGTACAAACAAGTTTCAAATCCTAAACTGATTCGGTTTGATAAAAAAAAAATCAAAACCGGTTTATAATCGGTTTTTGTTTGGGTTGAAACCGGTTTCCTGACTGGTTTACGATCGGTTTTTGGCCGGTTTTAGGCGGTTTCGGCAGAGTGAATTACAAACCGGTTCAAATCCTACGGTTTCAATCAGTTCCGAACCGTATTTACAAAATCTGTATCAAACCGGTTCTATCACAATTTCTTTTTTGGTTTCAAACATGCCATCTTACTAAACTTTTAATTTTAGATGATCTTGCGAATTAGGAATGGGGTTTATATGGGGAGAAAAATGACAAAACTACCCCTCACGTGAAGGATACGTGATGGGTTTAACGACCAGACTTAACGGGATTAGTGAATTCGGGTTTAATTGCAAGTGAAATGAAGCCACAGAGACGAAAATCGCAGATTTGACACTATTGGACTAAAACACATATTTGGGCAAATCACGAAAAAGCACTTTATTGAAAAATATTAACCTATAAAATATAGTAAACTCATATAATATAATGGAAGTTATTAGTCGGATAATACATGAGAAGTAAATGCTCTATAAAAACCATTTTAAGGTGTATTTTCTATGTATATATGTGATAATGAAGTAATGCAAATGATAGTAAAATGATGTGATTGATTTTAAAATTTGAGGTTAAAAGTAGAAATCATACCCATAAGTTTAAGAATCCATTGAACCACCATATTCATTCATTGGGTTTAAACTTCACCACTTCTCCTTTCAATATTATTGTTCTCAATTTATTAATGTTGGCATGCATTATGCAATATATTGAAATTTAAATTTGGTTATAAATACTACTTTTTGCCACATGTAATGGTTAGAAAACCATGATTTTTTTTCTCTGATGCTTTACCTATAGAACCTTACAAATTCGGGTAATGCATTTTCCAATAGATAACGCTTTATTAAATACTAGATTTTATCCCCTGTATTACGGAAGTTGTTTTACATTATTCGTTTTTAATATTTATATATGTATAGTTTGGATTTTAATTTTATTTATTGTAAGAAAGTTAATAATTAGTATACTTAAGGTTTGATGATAAAATGATTTCACAAATAAATGATATGTTATAATCCGGTTTAAAAGCTATCTGGGTTTGGTGATACCCATTACCCGTTTATTTTCTTTATTATAAAATTGTTTCTTAATGATAAATAGTATCTTTTTTTTTTTAAATAAAATAGGATATTAATTTTTAGTATATCCATATTTTATAGGATTTTCATATCAAATATTTTATGAGATTAATTTTTAATATAATGAGATGTTATAACCCATTTAAGAGTTATTTGGGTTTGGTGAGACCTTTAGCCGTGAATTGGGTCAAATGCGTGAGAAACCTTCATTTACAAATAAAGCAATCTGATTGCTTGAGAAAATGGTTGTTTTACATTTTTCATTTTTTAATATTTATTTTTTGGATTTTAATTTTCTTTATTGTAAGAAGGTTATTAATGTACTTAGAGTTTGATGATGAAAGGGTTTCATAAATAAATGATATGTTGTAACTCATTTAAAAGCTATCTGGATTTGGTGACTCATGACCCGCTTATGTTTTTTATTATAAAATTGTTTATTAATGATAAGTAATATCTTTTTTTTTTAAATTGGATATTAAATTTTAGTGTATCACTATTTTATAGGATTTTCATTTCAACAAATTGGTAAGATTACTTTTTAATTTAATGAGATGTTATAACCCGTTTAAGAGTTATTTGGTTTTGGTAAGACCCATACACATGAATTTGGGTTAAATCAATGAGAGACATCCATTTAAAAATCAAGCAATCTGGTGGCTTTCATAAAATAGGGGAGCGACCACATCACGACACGTAAGATTTTAGGGTTTTCTTTTATATATATTATAGATAAGATCGTAAATAAATATACAGTACGTGATTAATTGAATACCTTTCTAATTATGTAACCTCATAATATCATTGATTGAGATTATCTTATCTATTATCATGCATACATATCCACAACTAGAGGTGTACAAACCGGCTTCGAATCTTAAATCGATTCGGTTTGGTCAACAAAAATCAAAACCAGTTTAAGTTCGGGTCAAAACCGGTTTCCTAACTGGTTTATGATCGGTTTTTGGCTGGAGCCGGTTTCGGTAGAGAGAATTACGAACCGGTTCAGAACCTACGGTTTCAATTGGTTCCGAACTGGTTTTCACAAAATCCGTTTGGTTTCGATTCGATTTTTAGGTCGATTCGGTTAACCAATGTTTTTGCCACCTATATCCACAACAAATGAAACCTACACATTGGGCTTGTCTTTTATCTTTTAACAATTAACACAAAAAAAGGATAATGATTAAAATGACCCCTTTTTATCAACAACATTCCTTGAACAATCTCCCAAAGCCAAAAATACTAAAAAATGGTTACTTTCTAAACTTTCGAATCCAACATATTAGACTTGTCGTCCGATAGATCTATCTGACACCCTTCCGTTTATAAACCAACCACATCTAGACATGTATACACTTTAACGGTTGGCCATGGAGTTATTCCCTCGGGCCTCCATATCCACTCTATCTGGCTTTATTATCCTATGTAATATTATTCTGTCGGGCTAGATATGAAGCCCGACAGAATAAATATGAGACCCGACAGAATAGATCAATGGCTGATCGTTTAAGTATATACGTGTCTAGATGTGGTTGGTTCAAAAACAAAAGTGCGTTAGATAGATACCTCGCACTAATATTGAAAATCGAAAATCTAAGTTTAGGAAGGTATGTTAAAATGGTACTAGTTGTGTTGAAACAAGTTTAGAGGCCCATCTGATCCATGGAACCCAGGCAATTGACTCGGCCGTTGCCGTAATGAAACTAAATTAAATAAATAAACGTGGCATATATATAAATTGACCCCGCGCTTCCCCAAAAGTCTAGGGTTTGTTTCAAACCCCAAATTCGCCAATTTCTTCCGTCGCATTTGCATGAATTCGATCTCTTACCGACTTCACTCACCGGTTTCTGCTCCTCAACGCCTTACACTCGCGGCGGCTGGAAATGTCGCTGCCGAAGCCTCCTCCTCCGTCCGCCGTTGCAGCCCCATCGGAATCTGCAGATGCGTCTGCGGTACTACCGTTATTTCAATTAATGCTTGTTCTTATTCACTTATTTGCTAGCGTTTTTATCATCGGATGAATGAGGAAATAGTTCTGTGGTTATTTAGGATGTATTTGTGTTGTGGAGGATGTGGAATTGCTTGTTTTGATCTGCAATTGTGAGCTATGACCAGTTGTTAGATGAATTTGTAACAACATTGTGCTGTAAAGTGTATACTAGATAATGCTGTTAAAAACTGTTGCATTAGGTGAAGGCTTTTATCTGGAAGTTGTAGTGCACTAGAGGTTGATGTTTAGGGTTTTCATGTGATGCTATTTTTACGCCACAATTTCTCTTTATTTTGCAAAATATTATGTTATTCACTGGACTCGTCCGCATCTATATATATCTGGCTTCTAAGCGAAGAAAAATGGTAGTTTTGTATGGAAAAAAAGCTACAGCGTAGGAGCGGAGTGAACTTTGTGCAATAGGAAAGACATTAATGAAGTCACCCATTGCTTCTATTGAAATTCTCTATAAGATACATGTATGCTTATTTATGAATGATGCTTTAGTTCATTTAAGTGTTTATCTTATATTGAAATTTAGCTGTATGAAGTGTATGCTTTTATGAGGACTTTACAAGATAGAAATATCATGAAAACTGTTTCAGGCTAATGGTAAAGACATGGAAGTACTACAAATGTAGCTAGGGGTGGGGGTGGGAATTGAGTTTAAAAGGGGACTTTATTGTTTATCACCTGTTCTAGATGTCTACTGATAGTGGTTTGGGGAATGTTTGTCATGTGATTTTTGAAAGAGAAGTTCATGAACATGAATGAATGGGGAAGGATACATAAAAGAGAAAGCCATGGCTCTTAAAGAGGATATGAAGGGTAATTTCCATACTATATTAATGAAAGACGTAAATGTTGACATTTGTAATTGTAAGTTATGAGGTTATCTTGAGTCTTGAGTGCCATGAATGGGCAAATTGGCAAATGCTGCTTTCTTAAACGAGCACATGAAGTTGGCTCATTACTAAGGTTAGGATACCGGCCTTTCATGGCTTGTGCTACTAAAGATAAAACAATGTACCTACCTTTTTATTTTAAAAAGCGCGGGGCGCAATGATGCAATAGGGGACGCAAGGCGTATTGATGCATTAGGGAGCAGGAGGTGAAGGCGCAACATACATTCAGTACGAGGGGTGCACACATCACCTAGTACCAGAGGTTCACACTCGTATGTGAGTTGCACACACCGCATACGAGAGGCGCAACTTTAACATACAAACTATAAAGTTACTTATACGCTATAGTTATTACACTTGAAATTGTTAAACTTCAATATCAGTTATATGCCAAAAATAATGCAAAAAACAGTATGCAACTTTACAATCCAAAACATAATACTCATAACTAAAATAAAAAAAACAATGAATTAAATACCATATGCTATTAAGTATATATATAAATATATACACACATATATTGAAAACTTTTAACTATTAAATTAAATATACAAGCATCTCCAGACCCTATTAATAGCGTGCTATGAATGGGATTTTACTAGCTACACTCTAAATGCCCAACTCATGTCTCTCTTGGACATGTTCTTACACGACATGTTCAATGAGACGACTAATCACATTGATTGTGATGAGCTTACAACAACGTTTTCAACTTTCCATTAGCCGAAGAGTAATGATAGTGATTTAAGTTAGAAGAGAGTATACCCTCCGCTACTCTAAAATTCGGATTTAGTTTTTAATTTTGCCATTTGTGCATATATGAACCATTCAAATCTTAATCTAAGGGATGGCTCATGCACATGGGACCTAGTTTGAAAAGTTATTGTTGGCATAGTGGACGTGTGGAAAAACGTGCTAACTCAAGTCCTTCACACACTCTTTGTTTGTTGAAACTATGGAGACTGAGAAAGCTCTTGGTGTGTGTGGCATATGTTGTGTATGATTTGAGCATTGTTACATGGAATGCAAGTGCTATTGTCTGATATGACATGTAATGTAGAAGTAATAGCTCATCGGTAAGGTTGCCTATCTAATGCATATTCACTAGTCTTTTGTGGCATATGTAAGCTTGTTTATACTTTCTAGTGTCATTTGTTCATTTTATAAATTTGGCACCAGTTTTAATATCTATTATCTTATCCCATAAAGATTTTGTTGCTTTAAATTTTACAAACACTTCACCCCGATTAAGTAACATTTGATTTTAATGAAACATTTACTCTTCCCATGCTATTGGAATGCTTATGCAATAGGATGTGTCATTCTTTATGGTTGCTTCAACATAACTTTTACTAATCACTGACTACCCGGATGATTTGTATGCTAGAATCTGGGAGACTAAAATAGTATTTCTATTTCTCAGATTGTGGGACCACAAGGAGGAGCCATTGCTCCCTCAGAAGTTTCACTGGTTATCGACTCTTTAAAGAAGAAAGTTGATGCTGATCGTTGTGCTTATATCAAGGTTAGTCTAAGAACAACACAATATATTTTATTTCAATTTTTGGTAAAGAATCTTCATTATGATGGTTCTATATTTTCATTCTTACAGAAAAGAATGGAAGAGAACAGGATTAAGTTAGCTGAAGTGACACACAACCATCACAAGTTGTCAGTAGAAAGAAGAAAACTAAGGGCTGCTGATGCAAATCAAACTGTTGATTTGTTGACAAAGAGGCAGAAGGATGCAATTGACATGCAAAACGGTGTCAATGCAAGCAATGATGACAGTGACAGCACTAGCTCTCAGGAAGATGGACATGCTTCAGCAATTCTCTTAGGATCTAGCATTGCAGTTAAAAATGCTGTCAGGCCTATCAAGCTTCCAGAAGTGAATAAGTTACCTCCTTACACCACTTGGATTTTCTTGGATAGGTGATCTTGATCTGCATGTTTCTTTTTAAATGCTGTCAAACATATGTTTTAAATTGCGGTACATCTCCTAAACAACTATGAGTTATGCAGGAATCAAAGAATGACAGAAGACCAGTCTGTAGTAGGTCGCAGGAGAATTTACTATGATCAAAATGGTGGTGAAGCACTAATTGCAAGTGACAGTGAAGAGGAAGCAATTGATGAAGAAGAGGAAAAGAAAGAGTTTGTTGACTCTGAAGATTACATTATCCGGTTGGTGCTCTTTATTTTATATGTTATGTGTCTCATCAACTCACAATTTTATAATTCAGATTTCTTTAATTACAAAAGCTCTTTGATTTATACTTTCTAGTCATGTATAGCATAATATTACTGCATTCTCATTAAATCTTTAATTGTTCTAGAATGACCATTCAACAGCTTGGGTCATCTGTTGATGTTTTGGATTTACTGGCACAACAGTTGTCTAGAAAACCTTCAGAAGTCAAGGTTAGCACTTAGATAAGCTATTTTGCCTTTTCTTCTTGTATTTGCTTTTTCACATATGATGGACCATCTCATACAGGCAAGATATGAAGTCCTTGTTAATAGAGAAAATGCCGTTGAAAGCTCTAAACCGGGAAATTCTGAGTTTGACATGAGTTCACTGTATGAGAAAGATCTTGAAGCTGCACTGGACTCATTTGACAACCTATTTTGTCGCCGATGCCTAGTAAGCATTTTGTTTTGTTATTAACGTTAATATTAATATTTAAAGCCAAGGGTAAAAATCTAAAGTATAACTTGACTGTGATCACTCATGGGTTTTAGTGTGCTAGATGGCTGACTCCTTGATTCTTTTTAGTTATAATAAATAAGTGGAGTAAGTATCATAAGTCTTTATATATCTAATTTACAGAGTATTGTATAACTTATTTTTTTTATTACTTAGGTTTTAGACTTGTACATATGGACACATTCATATATAAACACACCCCTATGTTCTCACTTTTTTTTTTGAATATGCAAATCTGTGTGTCACACATGTCTGTCTCTTTTATTACTTAGGTTTTAGACTTTTACATATGGACACATTCATATATAAACACACCCCTATGTTCCCACCCTTTTTTGACTTTGCGAATCTGTGTGTCACACATGTCTATTGTCTCTTCACACACCACTATCCTTGCACTTGCTAATCATATCTGTTTTTATGTTTTCCTATTGACAGGTATTTGACTGTAAATTACATGGATGTTCTCAGGACCTTATATTTCCTGTAAGCTCACTTTAGTTTTCTTCAGTCAGTTTGTTCCCTTAAAGAGAACATAATTAACACATTTTCTGTCCTCAAAAGCAAACATGTTTTGGAATCTAACATTTAAGACAAATTGATGGTTCTAAGTTACCACCCTAAGCTGTCATTGTGTTGATGGTGTGTAATCTTAAGTTTAATAATTAATCCTTACATTATATTTAGGCTGAAAAGCAATGTACTTTAAACCGCATAGATGAGGAGAAGGTACCTTGTGGTCCACATTGTTATCGTCAGGTAATTGCATTTTTTGTTTTATACATGTTTTTGTAGTTTTGATTTCTATTTTGCTGTACTTTTAGGTGTTCGCATTTATCATAAAAGGTTATTAATTATTTAGCTGAATAATCTCGGGCCTTTTATTTTGGTGTTTTCAGGTCCAAAAGGTGGATGACAATACAGTACCATCTTATATGCAGCTCAATAGTGAACAAAAAGCCTCCCCTTTATCAGACGGTAATAATGTCCAATCATCAAGAAAAAGGTCAAATGGCCGCTCTCTATCAAGGAGGTTAACGTCTTCCCAAAGTGAAAATGCCTCATCAAACGCTAAAAACATATCTGAAAGTAGTGAGTCGGATGCTAGACCGGGCCCACACAAGTGTAAGCTTTTGGAAAAACGTGGGACCCGCCAAAGAAATAGCAAACGTATATCTGATCATGTTTTGTTTGCAATAAAGAAAAGGCAAAAGAAGGTGGATGCTTCTGATTCTGACTCCGTTTCAAGTGATTTGGGGGTTCGATCGAGTTCACATAAAGAAAGTGAAGAAGCCAGTTCATCTTCTCTGAAGGCCAAATCTTTGAGTGCTAAAAGGGGTAGGAGAAAAGACTCTTTAGTCCCTAGTGGCGATAAGGAGATCACTAGTGCACAGCCAGTGATTAACAGTGATGAAAAATGGAAGAAAGAAGAGTTTGGGGATGAGAGTAATTGTAGACAAGAATTGATCGAGTTCAAAAGCTGGAAAACTATTGAAAAATCGCTTTTTGAAAAAGGTCTCGAGATATTTGGCAGGAACAGGTCAGTACATGATACAGTCTCTCACAATTAACGAAAAAGGAAACTGGTCAAACAGGTTAAAACGCCGAATGTTGACCACCGCTAGTGTGTTAAGCCTACTAAATCATTTAACACCAAAAATTACCTAGTTATTGAAATAATATATATATATATATATATATATATATATATATATATATATATATATTTGTAATCATGTTTTACACACCAACTATTTATCAACAAGTAGCTTTTTTCGACATAAAGCATTCTGGTTTGACCCAACCTGATATGTAGCATGATATTATCTGCAATTTAAAGGTTGATAATTTTGGTTTATCAATAAAACAAATCTGGTTGTAATTTAGTTTTTATCATCATTGCAGCTGTTTAATAGCTAGAAATCTTATGAATGGTTTGAAGACATGTTCAGAGGTCTATTATGCAATGAATTGCTCTGAAAATAAGCTATCTTCTGAAGGGGGGGACAACACAACTTTTCTTAGTGATGGATCCAGAATCGATAGTAACGGGAATACGGTTAGTGATTATTCGGTTACTAATCAAAATACTTTATATTTTTTAACAGTTGTAGATAATCACACCGCAGGGTAATGCATTAAAAAGGTCTAGATTTTTACGCAGAAGAGGTAAAGTCCGCCGGTTAAAATATTCATGGAAGTCGGCTGGATACCATTCAATGAGAAAACGCATCTCTGATAAAAAAGAGCTGCCATGTCGGCAATATAACCCGTGTGGTTGTCAAACCGCTTGTGGAAAGGATTGTTCTTGCTTTGTTAATGGGACTTGCTGTGAAAAGTACTGTGGGTAAGCTTCTTATTATTTTATATTTCATATCAGTTTTCTATATTTCCAGTTAGTTTTCTATTGAGTTATAATATGATCATATTTATGTTGACTAGATGTCCAAAAACATGCAAGACTCGATTTAGAGGATGCCATTGTGCTAAAAGCCAGTGTAGAAGCCGTCAATGCCCTTGCTTTGCTGCTGGTAGAGAATGTGACCCTGACGTATGCCGGAATTGCTGGATTGGGTAACATGTTTAGATAATTTCTTTATTTTATTATGTTAATTTTTTATTATATTAACCTATTTATTTGAGCTTGCAGGTGTGGTGATGGCACTCTAGGGATTCCAGGGCAACGGGGTGATAACTATGAGTGTAGGAATATGAAGCTTCTCCTCAAACAACAGCAACGGGTAAATTATTATTATTGTTATTATTATTCTTTTATTAATCTTTTCTCTATTTACAAAAGAAGAAGGATTTAATGCATATAGATGTGATGTTATGGATGCAGGTCTTACTAGGAAGATCTGATGTGTCAGGCTGGGGAGCTTTCTTAAAGGTAAGTTGGTAAAATTGTAAAATACTGTTTATTTTGTTTATTGTAAGCAACTCACATTTAGCTGTTGGTTTTCAGAATAGTGTACCTAAACATAAATATTTGGGTGAGTACACTGGAGAATTGATCTCACACCGTGAAGCAGACAAACGTGGAAAGATCTATGATCGGGAAAATTCATCTTTTCTCTTCAACCTTAATGATCAAGTAAGTAATACACGAACTTGTTTTCTTCTAGTCACTTTTTACATTTCCTTATTTATTTTTATTTTTTATATATGCAGTATGTTCTTGATGCTTACCGTAAGGGTGATAAATTAAAGTTTGCTAATCATTCTCCAGTTCCAAACTGTTACGCAAAGGTATGCCCAAACATATGGCTAAGAGTGTTGTCGGTTGTGTGAATGTATAAATACTTTAGTTATATATTTGTTTGGCTAGGTTATTATGGTAGCTGGAGATCATAGGGTAGGCATATTTGCCAAAGAAAGAATATGTGCTGGGGAAGAACTATTTTATGACTATCGCTATGAACCAGACCGTGCTCCTGCTTGGGCTAAGAAGCCCGAGTCATCTGGTTCAAAGAAAGATGACACGGCTCCGTCAAGTGGCCATGCAAAGAAGCTTGCTTGACTTGCTTTTAATTAACATGCCGACATTTCGGGCAATTCTTTACCATTTATAGGTAAAATTCCTTTTGTTGTGTTTGTTCATTGGTGCATTATTATATATCCATTCAAGAGAGGGAGTTTGTTTTTATAGTATTCGTTTTTTTTGCCACTGAGAGGGGAAAAACTCATGAGGAATGGACTTCTGCACCACATTTTACTTGTAACATGCATTTTGTTGTCATTGACTCTTTGTAATTGTTGGTTAACCTTTATATCAATGAACATTCAATTTTTCCAATTTCGAAGTGTCATTGACTCGGTTACTACATCTTTCCTAGTTTTAATTTGAACCTGAGGTATATATATATATATAGCTTTAATTTCAACGGTCTAATAGGTTACGAGTTTCTTGAATTCTTTGTCCTAATCTTTAGATTATTGTTGAAATTAAAAACTCTTAATATTAATCAAAATAGGAAAAAGAACCAACAAATTAAGATCTCCATCTTATTATAGTCTAACCCGAAATTAAAGCTCTAGTTTCTACCTTACTCAGATGTCATAACCAGTTTTATGTGTACTTCTATTATTAAAGTGTAACCAATATCACACATAGGGTTTTGGTATATCTATATTTTTATTTTGTTCTTGTATATATACATAATAAACTACCCCTTTAGTCCAAGTAAATAGAAACTTATTCCATGTCGTACATCCTGGCAAAACTTCAAAGACTAATGTGTAGTCAATATTGTTGGATTGATGTTTGATCCAATGGCGGTTTTCTCTGGCAAGACGTTTGAAAGGACATTTGTTTAGTCTATCAAGGGCCTAATTGTTTCGGTTCTTGGCGATGGAAGTAAGCATGATTTTCAACCATGACAACCAATTTAGCACAGGGGTGGCTCGTGGGGCAGCGAAAACAAGTTATGGCCTTAGGCCCACACTTAATTAAGGCCTCAAAGTCCAAAAAAACTTTATTTATAGATATATTAAAATGGGTAAAGTTTAGTTGTTACTAAAGTATATGTTATGAGTTCAAAATTTGTAATAAGCAATTTTTTTTCTTAACAGTTGTGATGAAAAGACAACAAAATCTTGTTTTGATTTAGGCCTCCACATTTGTTGAGCTGGCCCTGATTTAGCACCTGAAAAGGTGTATGTTTACTCTTAACAGCATATCTACCTGCCTACCTTATGCAACGGGTTATAACTTGGTCGAGGATTACAGCCTGAAATTGATGTTGTCTTTTGAGTTGACCTTAAATTATATGATTGATATTGCATCGTTATTATTAGAGAATAAACTACTTTATACCAAAGACGATTCATATAAGACGCAAAGAATGCCATAAATTAAAGAAAAAAAAATACCCTAAGTTGATCTCTGTTTCATGTTTAATGCTTTGCTGATTCAGATGGTTTTTCATAGCATTTGAGAACATGGAAGACATACACCGAGGAAAGTATAAGAAAACCCTGGAAAACAAAACCATGCATATAGAGGTTGTTATTATGCCATGCGCTTTACCAAGAAGATTAGATGACCTGTGCATGCATGCATACAGAAAGAAGAAAGAAAAGGAATAACAAAATAAATACCTAATCAACAAGCATTACATATACACACACTAGTTTTCAATAGATTTACTTTTGCTCTTGACCCTTATTTGAAAACATATGATTTCAATATCATATGTGAACGCAAAATTCTAGATACCAAGTTCCGCTGTCAACATCCCAAAGCCCAAAATTACATACACAATTACACACACAAATATATATTGAATGTAGGGGCCCTAGGGAAGTGTGGCTCAAAACTTGTGTTTTATTTCACTCCTCTTGAGCCGCCCTTGTTTCACGATCTATAGTTTTTTAAATAATTATATATTAGAAAAAAGATCATAGATTAGTAAGGAAATAGTAGTTTGTGAGCCAAGATTTATTGCCTTAAACACTTGTAATTATTTATAATTGTGAATGGTGATCCTTACCAATATTGTGAATTTATTATTAGTAATCTCTGCATATTTGAGAGAATTTTGTAAACAATGATATCCCCAGTTCATAGACAAGATAGTACTTAGTAGTGAAAGCTTTCAATTCAATTACTGAATAGTGGAATAAATTATGGCCGGCCGGGGCATATGGCAAAGCGGACGACCGGCCGGGGCACTTAATTTTCAGGGCACAAAATTAATTGAAACGTATAAGGTTTAAAAATCATAATTGCGATTTTATAAAAATTCCGACGGGTTCAGGATCGAAACGCACATTGTTATACCGCGTAATAAACGATGATTAATGTTTCTCCGTTATAGTCTAAATGCTTTACGAGATTTAATTGATTTATAACGTACGTTTTAAGGCGTTTTTATGGTCGCCGGATTCCGGCTGTTGCCGGAAAAGCGAGGTAGGGGATGACGGGGTGGGTTTGGGCTGGGCAAAAAAAAAAAACAAATATTATATATTATTTTAAATATTTTACACTTAAGGCACTTGTAAAATCAAGTTGTTTTAAGAAAGAAAATTAAAGTAAAATTACAATTTGAACCTTTCACTTTGAAATATTATAAAAATGTAATAATAAGTTAT
Organism: Bidens hawaiensis; assembly: GCF_021521415.1. Classification (NCBI taxonomy): domain Eukaryota; kingdom Viridiplantae; phylum Streptophyta; class Magnoliopsida; order Asterales; family Asteraceae; genus Bidens; species Bidens hawaiensis. The sequence continues at coordinate 894,022 of NW_027491684.1, read as the reverse complement.
AAACTTGGATATTTTGTTATATTATACTCGTATTGGTTGAAGATCGTTTAATTAAGAAATTAAATCCCGAGTTTCGTGAATTGGACAAACGAATAGAAAATGAACTATCGATAAAAGGAAATTATCAAGCTTGGTATAGTGGCAAAGGAGTATGACTCCTAACCAAAAGGTTGTAGGTTCTAGTCCCACTTGAGACATTTTTAGCTTATTTTTATACAAAAAGTTTTTTACACAACCTAAATTATAACCAAGTAAGCCCATTTAAAAATTTAATTGTTTAAACCAAATAAAAAACCATTTACATAAGACCTTTTTTTTTTGCTTATATTTTGCGTTACGTACAATGTTGGTTAGGTTTAGAGAAGAATACTTTGTTTATTTATTCCATTCACCAACTCCACCTCTAGACATAGTAATGTTTTATGGTTACTCGTTAGAGTCTACGGGCCTTTTCATTTCGGCTCGACCGAGGCATATAAATTCTTGGAGACGGACATAATGTGAATTAGTTTTGAACCACTATATATTCTTGTGTGGTGATATTTTTGTTAGTCTAGTCTAATTATATAATCGGTAAGTTTTTCAAACTAATATATTCTTAACACACATATATATACTAGTTTTAGAGCCCGTGTCACACACGGGATAATTCAAATTATAAAATTATAAATAAAAAAGATAATTACATAGCGTATATGAAAAAAATGTATTACATCTATGCTTGTATGAGTGTATCTATACAATGTGTACATAAATTGATTTTATCTATATCACAAAATGATTTTTTTAAATGAACTTAATAAAAAAAATGTCCGTGCAAAAACGTACCCAAGAATGCTTCTTTCTATTTAAAAATTCATTCTCGGTGCCATATGTGTATAATTGAAAGACTTTTGGTTATGAACCAATTTCGGAAATAAAGCTTCTCATACGATAGTAGTTTTAACCACTCAGCCTAAATACAAAAGGAGCGTTATATATTTATCAATTTACCACCCATCAAATAAAAGTAGAACATTAAATTGTAACAATGGATGTTCTTCAAAAGCTATGTTTTTCTAAGCTACACCATGAAAAAGATTTTGATTAGTTTCAGAGGGCTTCTCGACTTTGTCATAATGACAACATAAAAAATAACATGTTAACCAATTCAATTTTGTGAATATTCATTTGAACATAGTTTTGCATGACATGCTTCACATACAACGTTCTGATCACCATTGAAGGAAAAATTAATGTTGACATAAATATTTCAAATTTGATAAAAGTTAGAAGCATTGATAGGCATGGAGGTGGCACATCGAAAGTGTTCGAAATATTTTCTTATATTTTAATAGTTGAGGAAGAATAGTCAGTTTGCCAAATCCCGAACCTTTTGATTATTTCAAAAAATGCCCTTAAAATATAATTTTGAAACCCGAATCATGTTTAAACTTCTAACTTTCATACTTTTGACATTTTAAAGTCAACAATTTGAACCCACAACAAATCTGACGAGAAATATATTTTGCATTCTCAAATTTTAAAAATACTCAAAATTTTCATATTTGACCTGTTACAAATATTAACCTAAATGCAGTTAACTTGTACCAAACAATTTATTTACCAACTTTTGACCCATAAAATCAAATTTATGTTTCACAAAAAACCCGAAACAATTTTCATTTAAGAATCATGATTTGTTGTTGATTTTTGAAATTCACTAAGTTTTTGAAATATATAATAAAATAATATGTTAATATTTATATTTATAAAAATATATAAATATAGTGTAAAAGGAAAGTGAATCATTATTGATTTATTATATATATTAGGGTATATTAGTTTTGAAGGGAAAAAAATTATAAGAATTAATTAAAACATGATAAGTGTTCATATTTATTTTACTTAATAGAATAGGTGGATTTTCTTACAATAAGCAAAAGCAAGGAAAATATATCATAAGTCTACTAAATATATAATACATATAACAGTAATCTATCATGTCTTCATGACTTGATTCATTTTTCTTTGTTATCCACTCGTCTCGCTTCATTAATAATTACGCTTCTAACGTGCACGTTTTACACACTGTAATTAAAAAATAAAGCCAAACAGTTGAGTAATCAGGTTAGCATATAAGATATATAGTGTAAAATAGTTGTTGAAGCTTTAATATTTAAAACATATCTTTCATGGTGATTCATGCGATCATAGAGAATTCATTGGATAAATCATCATATCATGAAAGCATAACGTGCTGCCTATTTTATTATTAGTCATAACTTGTTCTATGTTACCTGTATGTCAAGGCACATATTCTTTCATTCTTATCATGACATCATATATTTAATCTTATTGTTAATTTTTTATTTACATCTTTAATCTTATTAATGTCACATGATTGAGGTTTTCTACTTGCATCAATAAACATAAATATTTTCTTGTGCTTCTAGGCGTATCCTTCATCCGGGCAAGTAATAAAGTTCTTTCAATGCACAATCTTTATCTTTATGCCAAGGGTTGCCCTTAGTGCATGACTGCATGTAAATGCTACTCTTGTTTGTTGACACTACTAGATCATTTTTTCTTCACATATACCATGTCTAGAATATTGTGTTTACACTGATAGTATGTTTAAAAGCATGTGTAGTGGGTGATAAAAGTGGTTTTTTGAGGATACATATGAGCGATTTTTTTTTTTTGGGGGGGGGGACAAATACATATCGCCTGTTTGTGTGTGTGTAATAATATTATATTATTTATGTGGGCTGCAACACCACCCCCGGCTACATATCGTCTTAATTGGCCACGTGTCAAAAATCCCTATATTGTAGTCTTCCACTACACAGAGCCGTTTATGATTTGTTTATAAATACACAATATCTTCATCTCCACCTTGTTATAACAAGCCAAATTTGAGTTTAAAATTTTAACTCAATATTAGATTTCGAATTGAACTGGCTCATATATTTTCAAGCTCGAACCTAATCTAACTCTAACTCTGACGCTTGGACTCATAAGAAAAAGGTTAAATGTAAAGGAAGACAAGAATAAGAAGTGTGAGAATGATTTGTGGCAAAATAATAATAATAATAATAATAATAATAATAATAAAAAATCATAACTCAAAATATAAATAAAAAATAAAAAGCTAAAATGTTTCCCCCGAATTTCTCGTTCAATAATTATAAAAAAGACGAAAAAGACACAATGCTGAGAAAAAAAAATGCAATGACGAAAATAACAAAAATCACAACGATAAATAAAAAAGACACAATACATCTCAAAATATAACACAATGCCGAGCAAAATATAGAACAATGTTGAGTAATATAACACAATATCAAGAAAAAAAAGATACAATATCAATGAGAAAAGATACAATTAATGACAATAAATAAAAAGACACACTGATTTTTTTAGTATTCTGAATTGACAACATGATCTCACTCTTATTGATTTTTCATAAAATTAGTAGAAAATAGAGTATAAACAGATTTTTAGTTAAACCCTATTTAGCACTTGATGCAACAACAATTTGAATTATCAATCTGAGTTTAGAAGTTTGTTTCTGAATAGATTGCTAGATCAATTTTAGAGATCCAACGCTCTAACACCAATTGTAGGGATTGTATTTTCTAAGCTATAGCAATGAACACTTAACTCTTATCAATGTAACAGTAAACTACTGATCTAATCAGATAAACTGATTAGATATTTATTGATTGAATTCATATTGAACCATGAACCAATTCAAGTTATCAAAGTGAATAGCAACGAAATAAAACTAATCTAATAAGCTTTTTGAAGGCATCTTATGGAAGAACATATTTCCTCGATAACCCATCATGCAAAAGGTACGCCGTTAGAGTGAGTGCCACAACTAAGCACACAGATAAGGTTTCTGAAAAGGGGCTTTAGACTTACCTAATTACTATAATTCAACTAATCAAACTATCAGAATATATATAGGGCATGCATAGAATGAAAACCCATTTGAGTTGAGAAAACCCTGACTTGGTGGCTCTAATAGGGTACCGGAAGGAAATTGATTGATTTTTGTTAACTAAATGACTTCAATTGCAATGTAATAGAAGCAATTTGAGTAACCCTAACTATTTATACGAGCTGAATTTGAGATAAAAACAAGTTAATTAAATTACGTGATAACACTAATTTGTACAACATCGGCTTCTTTGTCTCCAGTGATTGAGATTTCTCTCTCAATTACAAATTTGGTCCTTTATAGAGACGAGGATGTAAGAGTGTAAACGAGCCGAGCTGAGCTTGACTAGGTTCGAGTTGGGCGTGCTTTAACTTATGAGGGCTTGAGCTTGACCGAGTAATGTGAAACTAATACATAGAAGTTTATTTAAAGGAAGTAAAACTTATAAATGCATAACGCTCGAGTTCGGCTCGATAACTAAACGAGCTTTTTATAGATCCGAGTTTAAGTAGTTTCCGAGGAGTTCGCCTCATTTGCACTAAGTTTAACAATGTTATATTCATGTTTGAACTTAAAACATGATGACGTGAAACACGACATGATTTTAAGTGAATGTTAAAATAAAAAAAAAAAACTAAAAATTTTACGCCTAATCGTGTTTTTACATATATTGTTCTAGATAAGGAGGGGCGATTAGCTATAGCAATCAAAACTAGGGCTTTAGGCCCCCAAAATAAAAAGACCCTCAATTTTAAATAAAAAATATTGCTTATGTATATATTAATTATATTAATTGAATTAAATAGATTGTTATTGTGGTTTAGTGGTTAGAATCCGATTTTCATTCCCTATGGTTTTTTGTACGATTCATGAAACTCTACATTTATTTTCACTATTTTTTACAATCTTATTTCTTTCATCCTAAAGATTAATCAAAATCCATTTTTTATGAAATTAAATAATAATTTTTAACAAATAGGATATATACATGACAGATCTGAGTTAAACATATGAAATGCTAAATGTGAACTCATTAACTATTATCATTTTTTATAAGTTCTACATGCCAAATTTGCATTGATTTTTATAGCTTAATTCCATCCTTTTAATTCAAAATTTAATTCAAAGTTCTCCTCAATTCACAACATCATAATCACACCAATGTAAAATTAAAAAAAAAAAAAATTAGGAAAGAGACCCATATTTTCAGTTCGCTTTGGGCCTCAAAAATGACAGGGTCAGCCATGGTTCTAGATCTCGTATTTTTATTTTGCATATGGCCTTTCTACATTGGGCCAGGCAAGTGGGCTTCTTTTTCTTATCATACTTAATTTGGGCTTCTTACACCACCAAACTTGAAGTTGCCTTCTTACAGATGCACAAACCAGGTATTTTTAGGACTTGAAACCGAGTAGGAATCGGTTCCAGGTACAGTCGGATATTTGACGGGGTTTTGACCGGGGTTTTCAGGTTTTTTTTACGTTTTGGGTCGGGTTGGGTTTTTACCGGGTAAAGGTGGAACCGGTTCCAGCAAGTCCGGTTCGGTCCAGTTCCAAGTACAGGTGCGTGGAGAAACATAATACCAGGTCGTACCCGCAAGTCATGTACGGGTCAAATACACCGGACCGGGTCTGAAACGGGGTGTTTTGTGCACCTTTACCTTCTTCTACTCCTCGGCAGCAGCGCAAGTCTCCATCGGTCATATATGATATACCGATCATGATTGATTGTGGCGATACCAAAATATGCATAATTCTAATATCAACCTGTTCTTATATTTTGTTTTCTATTCAATTGGATTCATCAGAGTTATTTAATCCAACAAAATCTTCTTTTTAATAATGGGTCTGACACGGAACAGCATAGATAAACACGTACATGTATATTTGAGTTTAAGTTATCATATTACCTACCCGTCACGATTGACACTCCTATAAGCACGACTGTAATAGTCAAATCAACGACTTCACTTAATATCGACCTTCTTAACACATCTTCCATGTCAACTGTCACGCCCGGCCTCAGGGGCCTAGCTGTATGACCAACAATTGGTATTGATTCTGTTAACTTATCAATATTTGATTACGCAGCGGACAATGTTAAAATATTTACTTTCATAACATAGGGAATTAAAATACCCTGTTTCGTTTTACAAAATTACTTGTTTAAAAACAAGTTCTACATATGCTTCGTTTACAAAATTAGCCGAGCCATTACTTGTATTCTATGCTTAACGATCTTCTACCTTCACCGGCATATTCACTTCTATAACTTACTCCTGATTGATTACCTGAAAACACTTTTAAAAATACGCTAGCTATATGCCGGTGAATAACACTGACTCGATAAAAGGTTTTCATAATTCGTTATGACACACCACCAATAGCGTTCAATGACTTAGTAGGTCTCAATCCCATCTCATCGGAACTAAACATATGCACAAACCACTTAATGGACGATTACGCACCCCAGGGATAGTCACTTGCCCCATGGTCAGTATGTCAGTATTGTGCCCACTACAGATCATATATTGTAACATCCTAGTTTTGAATATAAATAAAATATCGTAGCTCATACTCAAGAACAGTTGAAACATGTGCTTGACAAGTTGAATGAACCTTTAAGATACTAGATGTTTATATGAGTATTTAAATATTGTTAAACGAGTAAGTAATGAGTAAAATGGTTATCTAAGGTATGAGATATTAAGACAAATGATTAGTATTATGATATGCCATGTAATAGTAATAAAATATATTATTTTGACCTAGTTCATTTTTAATGAAACTTAGGTCGAAACATAAAAAAAAATGAGTATGTTTCAACAACATATTTATAATTTTATAAAACGTTATATTTTGAAAGTTATAAAAGAAAAACGAGATTTGAGCTAAATTAATTATAATAGTAATATTATAACTAATAATAATATAATAGTAATAACAACGACGATAACAATAGTAGTGTGTGAATAAATATTTAAAATTTGAACTTGCTCTGCAAGTTTCTCCAACTCCTACGTCTTCATTTTGGCTTGGGAGATTTTTACTAATTCACGAATAGGTTACACGTCTTCATTTTTTGGACAAGGATGATTTTTTATTATTGTTATTATTATTTATTATTTGAGTACCAAGGGATAGGTCGGCAAAAATTATATATATATATATATATATAGGGTTAACGTATAAATGAAATTAGCGTGCTAAACATGAGAATCAAGTAGAGTAATTATATATACAAGTAGAGTAATTATGTAATTACATCATACAGTAATTACGTAATTACTCTATGATGTAATTACATAATTACTTTACTTGTATATATAATTACTCTATTTGATTCTCACGTTTAGCATGCTAATTTCATTTGTATTTGATCTAAACCATATATATATATATATATGGGAGGAATTTTTTGAGAACCATGTTGAGTTTTAAGAATTTAATAATTCAATTCTAGGCCACACATTTAATTAAATGGAATGGAATATGTGGTTGAGATTAAATCAGGCAAAAAAATTAAAGTAGGAGAGAGAATAAAGATGTAACTGATTACATAAACTTTTACGTCCGTTACACATGTGTAAAAAGTCGACTCGGTGCGTAAAAAATTCTGTAATTTTTTTACGTATATGTAACCTACATATATTACGCATGTTTAAAAAAAATTCGAAAAAAAAATCGTTACACTGAGTTCTTTTGAGTTCTTAAAACTCAAATGGGTTCTCATTTGAAATCTCCCCTATATATATATATATATATATAGGGTGGGATCCAGCGAAAACTCCTCTTAAAGAAAAACTTAAAAACTCTTAAAAACTCAAAAAAACTATTTTTAACTTTTTTTTAAAATTTTTTGAAGTTTCTTTTTCCATTATTCTTATATGTTGTTATTGGTTGCAAAAAAAAAAAAACTCTTGTCGGTAACCTCGTCGGTGTAGTGCACATATGTAATAATGTGCATTACATATATGCAAAAGTTTTTGTATTGCATAGAATACAACACTATTGCACATATTTGATACACACTATTGTATATATGCAATATAAGACTAATATGCACATCGAATACACATTAATACGTATGTGTAATACAACATTAACGCGCATGTGCACTACATCGCCTTTTATTTTATTATTATTTTTTTTTCATACAATACAACACTACACAACATATACAATACACAAATATTGAATATATGCAATTAAACACTATTAAACTTAAAAATACATAGTAATACACATGTGTAATACAACGGTATCGCACAGTAATACGTATGTGTATTACAGCGGATTTGTTTTTTATTTTTTCGAGCTAAGGGTAAGAAATTATAAGAATAATGGCAAAAACAGAATTTTGAAAATATTTTTTTTATTTTAATTAAAAATATTTCTTTAGGAGTTTTAAGTTTTCTCTCTAAAGATGAGTTTTCTCTTGATTCTCTCTCTCTCTCTATATATATATATATATATATATATATATATATATATATATATATAAATAAGTGAGTTTTCATTTTATAGGTTGACTTGTAACTCATTTTTAAGAATCATATACAAAATTCAAACTTCCTATGAGATCAAAACCAATAAGGTATGCATATTTCTATACATATTTTAAACATATTTAGATAAATAAAATAATTAACTTTTCTTATGTAATAATATTAAAATATCTTGTTAGTAGAAATAAGTTAGGGACCTAGGTACGATTTATAGGAATATAAATTTTACCCCTTTAATATTTTAGTAATAAAATAATATTATGACTTGAGCGGTAGGATCCATTAGAGTAACGCGTATGGACTTAACAGTGTCTAGTGCGTGCACAACTAGATTGTTGTCTGGTATCACTTCCTTGGTCAAGAATGGTTAAGATAAAATGTAAATGACTGGGTATAATTGTTGAACCATAATATGTCTGGACTTGATGATTATGCACGATAATGGTAGTTGATGTGAAAGGCCTACGACTATTAGAACATTACTTCATAGATATAAATAAGTAACCTAGTTTATTAAACTAGAGATTCCAGTTAAAGTGGGATAAGTCAGGGTAGCTGAAGAAAGCCTATTCAGGTGAGTTACTTAAACTATTTTAAGAACTTTGATACATGCTCAATAAATATATTTGGACTGTGATTGATCATGTATTTGCATGGCGCATATGGTGTGACACCCGAGGTGTTATATATAGTATAATGATCGTTATATTTTTCTGAGGGAACATGCATTTTATACAGCAACAGACGTGCGCAAAGTCTGCATGTGTGAATATATAATGCTGACTGGCTTTAATGTGAAGCGGGCGGGTTATGATTATGGGATGACATGCAATGAGCTCATATGTGATCAATAAAGTTATTTTTGTGTCTGATTTATTAAATATGTCGGTTTATGTGACTTGCCAGCTGTGTGCTGACATATTTTTATCCCGAGCATGTATTACAGGTTGATAAAGTAAGGGTGGGAGGTTAGCTGCTAAGTGTTGGACGAGTTTGAATGCTTTACTTTTTGTTGTATCATAATCTTTAGACATGTTACAAATGTTTTAGTTTTTATATAAGATTACGTTTCTGCTGTAAGTCTGTGTTGGCTGGTCACAGTAAAGTGCCCCATCCTTGGTGGGGTGTGACATATATGTTAGGATCCAGACACATGTGTATTTTAGCTTAAGTTTTTAATACTACCTTATATCAAAACGTTTTAAAGGATTTGAACCAACGCTCATGTAAATACTTTTCTAACTCTTTACATATGGTAACCCTCCATAATCTAAAAGAGTAAATATCTTTAAAAAAATAGTACATATTCATGATATAAAAAGATTGAGTGCATTCACGCTATAAAAAGGCTGAGCGTATTCACCTTTGTTATGATCAGTGTGTCTCACTGATATATAATGATTGACCGTTACTTCGAACCTATAGTACGTGAATAACATTTTATAAATAACTAGATCAATGATCTAGCTTTAGACCTTTAGTCTATTTGTATAACCTTTACCTTGATAATTATTTCTTTATAAATATAAGGAATTTTAGCCCTTTATTTATCATTCATACACTTATATCGAGTTTCTTATTTCATAAGAAACATTTATAAAACTTTATATTTATAAAGAAATAATATTCCATCTGTAATCTCGTCTTATGAAAACTGCATTTCACTTATTATCTGATCAAGGTATAGACTATATACCTGACTAGGGTCTAAGTCATATATAATAAAATAATCGGGCAGAATCCCTACCTTGTATGACTTGTTTATACGAAATGCTTAAGCTTGACGCGAGCATCACTTCTACTTATCGTCGGGTAATCGAAAAAAATAAATTGACGGAGATTTTACTACTTGCACGTACTTCAAGACAACGTGCGAATCGAATTGTGGCACGTGTTACGAGACTATGTTGAATGTGAAATGATTTTGGGATGCTAAACGCAGAGCCTGACTCTCCTATTTATAGGGATTAAATTTTGACCCATCGCGTTACGCAATGGGACTTAACACATTCGATCTTGTATCGTGATGGATATGCTAACCGCCTTTTAATATTTTATTCCGTCGCGTAGCGCGACGGAGGCTTTGGGTTGGTCGTCGCGTATCACGATGCCGCCCACTAGGCTTGATTTGTCAATTTATAGGCTTGCCACGTGTCACCACGTGGTTAGACACGTGGTTAGACACGTGTCACGATTAGTTAACATGGTCATCACATATCACGTTGAGGTTTAATCTCAGGTGATCGCGTATCGCGACACCGCCATTTTTGGGATCTTGTAATATGCCCATTGCGTAGCGCGACGGTTGTCTTCTGATCCATCGCGTATCGCGATGGGTCTTGATTTTCAAAATTTCCATTTTAAGTCCTTTGACTTTTGGAAAATGACATCTTTATACTGAAAATTTAGGGATGTTACATCAACAAAAGCTACCGACGACATTCTAATGGGTTTTCATAAACCCCTCTATAATCACCTTTGGCAAAATTGAATGCCATTGTCAGATTTCTCCATTCAATACATGTAGGGGTTGGCATATCGTTTAAAAGATCAGAAAAAATACCTAAAAATAACAATGAAAGCGTTCGGGCTAGCAATTGGGTACCTGCTTAAGACACGATAAGATCTGTTAAGCAAAAAAGTGCGGTATGTGATTTTTTTATTTTTTTAAATAATTGAAATTAGTAGGTTAGAGTCCATCATATTCCCTTATTGGTACATAAAACTTAAAACTGTCTTTTAGTCATGACACATAAAGTAGTTAAACGAGTTATATTCATGTTTGATACTTATGTTAACCGTTCCGTTTCTAACCTGTTAAGACACGAATTGCTAGCATTCCATTGTCTAATGGACATGACAGAGGTCTTCTAAACCTTTAGTGTAGGTTCAAATCCTATTTGACGTAATTTTTTTCCATACTTTTTTTTATTTCGAGATTAAAAAATCAATTTTGCATGTTCTAATATCTTCTTGTCATTTCTACCCAAACTGCCTCCCCCTTTTGAAAAAAAAAACCGGAGAGGTACACTAGAATAAAAAAGATTGTTCTGATTGAACCTTCTCTTCTACCGAAGATTGGCGTCGATACACAACCCAAACCATTATTCTTTTCTATTTGTTATTTTTATTATTATGACCAATGTGTAGAATCAAAGCAAGTCATTGCTGAGATTAACACGAGAACATCCACTTTGAATTTGAAAGAGAAGTCCGGAAACATATTTATCCTGACACGATAAGACACAAACACAAAACATTCATGCATGTAGATAACATGAAAACTTATTATGTACCTGTATTCCAAACTCAAACCCGAACCTGTTAATACCAGGTATAGATGATAAGACACGAACCTGCTAGAAAATCAGAGAATAATTCGGCTGTTTGGTGACCAATGGAGCCGTTGCAAATGCAAGGAGGCCGGGCTGCCGGTGAATCAGAGATGTGAAGAGGTAAACCGGAGAATCGAAGGATGCGACTACCGGAGACCCGGAGAGGTAGAATCGGAGAAGGGTTTGTGCGCTCTTTAATTTATGTTGGATGGGAATGATGTGCGTCGTGTTCAATTGTTTGGTATAAAAATTTATGGTTAACTATTTAGGGTATATAACATATTATATTATTATATATTATTATTTATAAAAAAATCTAATCAGGTAGTACTTAACGGGTAAACGGGTATTTTACTTGTTTAGACACGAAAATTAATAGGTCAATTCGTTTCTGTCTGTTTAATACACGAAACCTGTTAAGGCCATATCCGATACCTGCTAAAGTCGTGTAGGTTCGTATTGTGTATCGTGTCTAAATTTCCAGCCTTAAATATATGATCACATAACTTGTGTTTTGCGTCCCACAATCCTAGGTGACTACATGCTAAAACCTGGCTCACCAATAAACTACTATAATTTAATTCTAGTCGAAGTTTCTTACAAACATATAATTAGAAATACCAAATGCATGTAAAATAACCTTCAAAAAAACCCTTACAATATCCAATCAATGGTCACTTTATTAAAAATTGAATAGTTGTTACATCCAAATCACTAAATACATGCATGCATGTCATTATAATTGTTTTAATTTGAAAATTTGATTTATTGGTGTTTAATTTATTGAAATCTTATTATCACATATTATTGTTGTATTAATAGTTAGGAATATTGCTATCAATTAATACTATTAATTAATAATTATTTTTTGAATGGTCAACAAATTCTCAAAATGAGCTACTGGTTAAATTCACTATATCGAGATACACTCACATTTCAATTCGGGAAAAACCCTCACCTAAGGCCAACGCTCGGAACACTCGCCCGAAGGCACGACAGTGCGATGAGATAAAACCTGTTCGTTTTAAGGATCCAACTTGTGAAAGCCACATACTCGCCTAGTCTCCCATCGTCACCCTGGTGTCTCTAAAACTAAATGCTAGAGACAGGAATCGAACTTGAGTCATATGATTTTGATTTTTTATCATCATTTTTCCAAAAATGATGTTTTTCCTTTCTTTATTATAATGTAACTTTGATGTTAACTAATCTACATGCAATATATTTTCATATCATAAACTATAACAATAAATAAAAATCCTTAAAGATATATCCTCTTAATTTTATGTCTAAAAATGTTTTTGTTGAACATTTAACCATAAACTTAAAAATAAATCACGTTTACTCACTCTCATATATTGATGTCAAAGTATTCATGAGAAGTAAATTCATTTCAACATTTACATTACGAATTTCAATACAATTTTTTAAATATAACTCAATGAATAATTTTTTTTTGAATGAAGAATTTCTTTTAATCCTTTTCGTCTGTGGACTTGAACTCAAAATATTTCCTCTCAAATCTAGGTGTTTGAACGATTTACTTCTGTCAATGGTAGCTTGATAAATAGATAGAATACAAAACAAACACTTAAAACCTTAAGAATAAAAATAAATATAGTAAATTAATGTAATGCATGAAGGCCAATTTAAATTTTATTGAAAAAGTATTTATTGTTTTAAAAATTTAATGAAAAGACAACTCATAGACACATGCACATTATATCAAAAATAAATATATAAAATTAAAAGGATGTATATAATGATATTAAATAAAGAATCCGGTCCACTAACAATAACTGAATACGACACAACCCTTGACACCTTGACACCAACACAAGACTCGAATACATGGTTCAAGCCACTAGTCTACACTTATTGTTGACTAGATCGAATAATTTCTTTCATTCCTAGAACTGTTCGTAACGCTAGATCGTTTATGGTGCTGATGGTTTCCGTCATGAGGTTTGGGGTAGCTTGTAATATTTGGTATCTCACAGTCACCATGGATCCACGTTCACCATCCGGTGCACCTATGCCATATTCCCCATAACCCGGGATAATAGATAACCCTGATGGTAAGAGAGCCACTGAAGAAGTGTCTTTGCCATACAGCAGCGTGGACACTGTTGGGGAATCTACAGTTGCATAGACAATGAGTGATCCTGTTATGTCACTCGAATTCTCTTGGAAAACCATAATTTGATCTTCTTTCATGGGTCTCTACATGAAAAAAAAGTATATAAAGTTAGAAAATAAGCATTTGATCATTAAGACTAGTAAATATAAGTAGAAAATAGCTTTTCAAACTTACATTGGAATTCAAAATCAAGATGCAGTTAGAGTCGGTTTTATCTTGGCCCAATGGGAAATGGATCATGGCATTTGTAGCAATCCTATGGCACATCATATCCCACATACACCTCAAGTCTTTTCTTAGCAACAAACCAAACAAGTGGTGATGGTTTGTTGGTATCCACACTGAATGGGTTGCACTAGTGATTAGTCCTAATGGTTCGCTAGAACCAACTACGCACTTGCGTGCCATGATCGTTGGACTTCCCGGTGCATCCGAAATCAAATCCCATCCTTGACAATCAGTCAAACATATCCCAGCACAAAAGATGCTCTTCATGCGTTGTGCTAGGCATTTCAAGCTTCTTTTTGTATCTTTAAGCAAATGGGTGTTAAGAGTGGGTGACGTGGTGGATCTTAAGCCCTCACAATGCCGCATAAGTGCGGTAATCCATCTTATTGCTCCAAAGCCAAGACCAGAGCTAATTAACTTGCGATACTGATGCGGAACCGATTGCTTGTTGTATTCAACATGTTCAATCCATATGATCTACACATATTATAATTATATTTTTGTTAGTTATTATGCAATAAGAATATATATACAAATGATTATATATATGTACCTTTGATAAACCATTTGGCATATCATGAATGATACAACCAGACGGACACCTTCTTGTTACGTACTGTTCCATTCCATAATTAATGGATACATCAGCCACAATCCATAGCCCCTCTGCTTGTTGCTTGGCGAATCTAATAAACTTCAGGACTCGAACTGGTACTAAAGGTGAGATGACTTGAATTTTGGCTTCCATCTGCAAAATTTTTTGATCGTTTAGCATTAATTAAACAATAGTTTTAATACAAGATAGTAAAAGCAAAGAAATCCAAGAAGGCTTACAAGTTGGAGAGCACCGCTTCTTGAACCACCTACGCCTTTAGAAATCACTTTCGTTGTAGTACAACTTCCGATCAAACCCATAAACATATCTCTCCATTGATCCTGTAATATACAAAATTAATCAAATTTCCGTATAACCTAATAAAACCCTTGATTTTCTATTAAACTAAGAAAGACAAAAAAGAAAAGTTACCTCATTGAGTAATGCTTCTACAAGGGTTGAACCACTTATTGGTACCACATTGCTAGCCCTTGTAGCCTCGGATACGAATCCAGGTGGTTTTGTGCCAAGGCAAGGAGTAAACGCCTTTACATATTCGACGAGCTCAAGGGTTTCTCCTCCACATTCCTTGTTTCTTTTCCATAGTGGAGCATTGACTAGCCCAAGCCTCAAGATCTCTTCCATTGCCCTTGATGCTTGCTCAAGATATACATTCCTTTGAATATCTATTTCGTTGCGGATTTGTGATTGCGACTCCATTGGGCTTATAATATTATTGCTGGAGCTTCCTTCTATGCATTCGACATTATTATTTGTTAGTAACAAAGCAAGAAATTTTATAAGGTGAAACATTTAAAATTTATGAGATGTATTAAATATGTAAACATTTATGTATACCCGTTAACTCTTCCATGTTTATGTCATTAGAACTTGTCATTTTGTTTGGCAATGAACTAGAAAGCGTCGAAGGCGTGCCAAGCGTGTTATTCAAGGCGCGTGTCGCTCTACTAAGCTTCTCTTTTAATCGCTCATTCTCTATCTTGAGCTTTTGTTGTTCAATGGAACTATCCAGAATTGTTGCTTGCGCACCACATTTGCTGCAAATTGGGTTCTTTATAGCTTCTTTCAATGCTAAAATCTCAAGCTTAAGTTTCTCATTCTCTTTCTTTAGAGAAATACTTTCATCACGCTCCATTTGAGCCTACACAAATGTAGCTAATGAATTATAATACCAGTTAATTAGATCCCATCCCAATAATAGTGGGTCTAGGTCTAGGAGTAGGGTGCAAACCAGGCGAGCCACTGGCGAGCTTCTCGAGATCAGCTTGTGAAAAATCTCGATCGAGCCGCGCTGAATCGAGCTCGAGCTCGAGCCCGAGCTATAGCCTAAAACTAAGCTCGTAATAACCGAGCCCAAGCTTCACTTATCGAGCTTGAGCCGGCTCATAAGCCGGAACGAGCCTGTCATTTATATAATATTTTAAAATATAAATTTAATAATTACTAATTATTATATATAATATTATGGGAAAATAACTAAATAATATATATTATTTTATACATAAAATTATAATTGAAAAAAATATAATATATAAAAAATAATTAATAATAGTAAAAGAGCCGAGCTCGAGCTTGAAAATCTACTCACGATCCGATCCCAAGCTTTAAAAATAGAGCTCAAAACGAGCCGAGATCAAGCCTAGTCGAACTCAGGCTTGGCTCGACTCGACTCGTTTGCACTACTATCTAGGAGTGGGTAGTAGAAGTAACATATTTTAAAAAAAAAAATAATGGGTAAAGAATTTCTTTTCCAAATCCATATATATTAATATAAGAAAATTATTTGAAATTTATGCATTAAAATGTCAAATATTTGTATATTTTTTAAACTTAAATTTTTTATCATAGAATTTTCACATATCTCACTGTTTCAAAAGTAAATATATTCAAACATTACCTTTATTTGAGTTCTTCTATTTTGAAACCAAAATTTGACCTTTTTCTCTTCGATGTTGAGTTTCCTTCCGATGTCTGTCCTTTCTTTCTCACCAGGGTGATCGTTCTTCTTAAACAACCTAGTAACACAAAACAAAACAAACAAAACAAAATAACTATACATGCATGGACTCAAATTTAATTTAGCAAATACTAGAAAGAGGAAAAAATGAGTATTACTTTTCGAATTCTTCAATTTGATATGGCGAATGACGAGTGTATTGTACTCTTTGTGAAATTAAAGAACGATGGATTTCCTGTTCGTTACTAGATGCGAATGTTGAATTCTCGTTTTCACCAGATGTGGTTGTAGACACTATTTCTTTCCCATAATAACTATATCCTTCCATTTTTGGCTTTCGTCTACAGAATCATAACGCAAATTTCACTTTAATTAAAATCTGCTACTAATAAAGACTAATGGATTCTTAAAAAAAAAAAAAACTATATATGAGAAGACCATAATAAAAGGTGTATGTTTCTAGTTTTTTGAAAAATATTTACTATAAATAAATCATATATTAATCTTGAACTATTTTTTATTTTTTATTTTTTTTAATCTTTTGTAACAAACACCTCAGACGTGATAATATTTCATTTTCTGTTATCAAATGATAAAAATAAAAAACTTTTCTTTTTCATGCAGTTAAAAAAACAATAAACAATACGTTATGACAAAACGTCATTGTTTGTTTAATTTCACCACCTAAAAGATCTAACCAACAAAAAAAAAATTAACAAGTTTGGGTGTTAAATCGTAAGACTTGTTTTTTCTTGCGTCATATATACAAAAATAAAAATGGTGTATTATATATAAAAAATAAGATGTGCATTAATATTTATTATAGCAATTCAGATTCGATTTTCTAGCAGGTTCAGTTCAAAAACCAACATTTCAAGATTCGATATGAACAACAAATGTGATTTTTTTTTATTTATCTGCCAAAATGAGAAACCAAAATGCAATTAACATAAAATTTAAGGTACGTTTTTCATAACAAAAAAAAAATGCAGTCTTTCTTTTTTAATATATTTTTTCTGAAAGGCAAGGACTATGTTAGAAAATCTCCATCGGTAAGAAACTAGAAAAGGCCAGACAAAATCCAATAGAAATATGACCCATTGTTAAAGACTCACAAAAACATGAGCAAGACTAAAAGATAAATAAAAACATGTACTAAAAGATAAATAAAAACATGTAACAAGTACAAAATAAAAATAGAAGAAGATACTTTATCACTTGTTAAGAACTTTTAATCAACAAATGAGCTTTCTCCTTAAATATTTTAACTAACAAGACAAATTGTGCTAAGTGATGTAGTGATGTGAAGAGATGCAGAGATATATATATACACACATCAAGAAATGGGATGTAAATCGAAATATGTTGAAATTTTTATTTTAATTCTTTTCATTTAGTTTCAAATTTAATATTCCTTCTCAATATGAAAATATATCCCGTTTCACATAGTCATTGCATTAACCTAACCTAACTTTTAAATATAAAACAAATCTCATAAATTAGTACCTAAATCTTTTATAAGAAATAAAATTAAGTCTAACTTTATTTGTAATATTATAGAGATTAATATAATACCTCTTAAACGAATTAGGAGTAATTATGCATCTACGAATTCATTTGTACATTAATGTATATTTGACCGATTCAGTTAAGTCAGATGTTGCCATCACCACTTTGGTGGGGGTGGTCAGAGAGGTTTTCCCAAAGGTTCACTTTCTTTGGGTGGTCAGGGGTTCGAGTCATGGTAAGGGAAAATTTGTTAAAAGTACATTTCAAGAACAAAGATGTATTAGCTGTTAAAACAAAAGATTAAATCAAATGTTGTAAGTCTTCAGAAACAATAAGTATTTAATTGATTGTGTGGTTCATATAAACAATGAAACAAAACAAAGATTTAAAAAAAAGTTAAAAGTTTATCGTGTTGTATAATATTATAGCTATCATACTAATAATTGAATTCATATATGCTGTCAAATTTTCTTTACCTTGGACACCTTTTTGTTTATTAAATTATCTTAAATGTACAAAGCAATCAATTTTTTGTATTCCTATAAATAAATGAAAATCTGAAATAGTAAATATATTAAATGGTGATTAAAATTTTTTATCCAGTAATTAGCTGTGATCCTTCGAATTAAATTATCATTTGTTTTTATTATTTTTTATTTTTTATCTTTATCATCTTATAAAAATGGTTTTTTTCTTTGAAGTTATTACACCATAATATTTGCATCTACTACTTTTTTTTAAGGAAATGCAAGATAAATATAATATATTTTTGAAAAAAAATAGAGTTTTTAAGGTGCTAACTACTAAAGATAACATACAAATTAACAAATAAAACAAAATAGAAAATTGTAATGATATAAATATATTTCCATCTCATAAACCAGAGATCATAATAAAATTTTGGAAACAATTATAGCTAATTATTATTTTCATTGTATTATCATTTTTCCATTAACTATGTACAATAACAAATGATAATCTTTTGGTTAAATTAATTACCATAAACTATTGATTTTTAATTAGTAAAAAAAGAAATATTTAACTTCTTTAGACATTGAAGTTGAACTTAAAATATGTTATACATATATTAACACATTTTCTAATTTATTGCATGTTAATTTTAGTTTTTATTTTAATCATCTTACTAAATTTTTAGAAACTTAAAAATATTTCAATAAAAAATGAAATGTAAGCATGTTCCATTGAACTTTGAGGTAATGACAATAAAAACAATATATTAATGTCAACCCAATTATATATTAATTAATGTTTGAATAAAGAGAATACGCATATTATACTTTAACACTATTTAATAAAAGAACAAAATATACAACATTTAAATTATCAATAATATATACACCATGTAACATAATCAATCATCCTAGAATTTTTTGATTTAGTTATTATTATAAATATAGGCGTTTTAAGGGATTAAAATTGAGCCGGTTCCAAACCGGTTAATTGAACTGAAAACAGTCCAAAACTGGTCGAGAAGCGGTCAAAAACCAATCATTAACCGTTCAAAAAACTGGTTTAACCCGAATCGAAACCAATCATAAACCTGTTTTGAGTTTTGACAGTTGTTGACCTAGCGAACAAGGTTCAACCCAAACCGGTTAAGGGATTAAAATCGGTTTGTGCATCTCTACATATAACAAGTGAAATACTAATGCATTTTCTAAAGATCAACTCCCAAATAACTTTGATCATCAAGACGTTAATCTAGAAAAGTAGTCATAACTCTGATTTGCTTTTAACAATAAATGAAAACCAAAATAATAATCTAGATTACGATTATCGTATATAAATGTCTTTAGGATTAATATACATGTGTAAATAAAGAAAAAATCTCGCAATAGATTTTTTGAATGCATATGAATAGAATAAAATGAATGACATGTGGTAACCTGAATGAGAGACGGATTCAAGTATTTCATAGCGGAAAACCATATCAATATAAAGAGGCCTTTGTTGGAGTCTTCAATCAGATGACAAAGGGCTTTGATCGCGTTTTAAGAAGTAACAAGAACTTGATTGTGTTACAAATAATATTATAAAATAACCGGTTAAGAAAGAGACTTTGTTTTAGGGTAACGAGACTCACAATTGAATATTTTTTTTCGTTTGAGTACCGATGTTAATATATATAGCGTTTTTTCATTGAGGTTATAATCTTCTGTGTACACAATATACCTTATTGTATTGAAATGCTTGGAAAAAATCATAGTTTAATTGCTAGAAATAACTAAATAAAAAAGTTACATATTTGATAAATCTACTTTTATTATGTTATTATAATTTAGGTACATTGGCTTTAATTAATCCCAACTATCATCTTTTGGTCGCTGTCGGTCCCAACTAACGAATCAGCTGCTGACGGTCCCATCTTTTTACGTATTTATTCCCAACGGTCCGCGGCTGACAGAATCCTTGTTGGATTTAAGGACCGGTTCAGTTAAATAAACGTGGTTGACCGAGTTATGACATGTGAGAGTTACACCTTGGGTAACAAACATAAAACCCGCTTAAACTAGTTAGCCGGGATGGACTATTATTAACGAGATTATTTATTTATTTGGTAAAT
The DNA here is from genome assembly GCF_021521415.1 of Bidens hawaiensis. Lineage (NCBI taxonomy): Eukaryota > Viridiplantae > Streptophyta > Magnoliopsida > Asterales > Asteraceae > Bidens > Bidens hawaiensis. Next base: position 873,218 of record NW_027491684.1, on the reverse strand, counting down.
AAACATAGACTGGGCTAAAAGGATGAGATGGGCTTGTATGGACTTGGGGGGGCCCGGTTAAACTAACTAGTATATTATTAACTAGTTAGTTAGGGTAAACTAATCATATGTCACACCCCGGTCCAGGGCCTAGGGGCGTGACACCCAATTGGTACCTGTTTTGTAAATATATCAGAGTAGCGGGTTCATTTTAGCGTATGACTTTATAAAATATTAATTTACATTGAAAATTTACCCGGGAATTAAATACTTTAGTATTCAGTTAAAAATATTATTGTATTATTATTACAAGAATTTTTTATTCAAAATTGAGCCATCTTGAGCGATCTTCTATCATCATGACTCCTAATCCTCGTCTATTGCTATGAGCATTTAATTACCTGCAAAGGTTGGAAAAGCACGTCAGTAATGAGCTGGTGAAACGTTGACTTGATAAAATAATTTATAACAGTCATTAAATACAAACATAGTTTTCTGTTTCACAATCTCAGCAGGAACGCTTGTCATTCTTGGGATTTGTACCACTTCCCTACACACAGAATTCGAAGGTTCCCAAGTTCCATAGCCCCCGTTTCGGAGACAGTCTTCCCCTTGGCTATGTGACCCTGTTGGAAAACTGGTTATGACTGACTTGGTTTTGTATGCCAATTGCCAGCTATGTATGGATCCAGACACATGTGTATTCAGTCTGAGTTGCTTTTTATTATCTATTTTGTATTATAACGATTTTAGAGACAAGTAATCTCATGCAAACATTTATCAGACTCTTTTCAATAAATAACCTGTTTACTACAAGAGTAAAATCAGTTCAGTTGGTAAAAGGTTTAACGTATTCACCTGTTGTTGTCAGTTCGGCGTTGTTCAGAACCTTTTCCTTTCAGTGTGTTGTCAACCTATATTTGAAATAGGTTTGCATAAATACCTAGATGGTGTTTCTTGATTAGTCAGCAGACCTTTAGGTCTGATTTAACTCAGCAGACTTTAAGTCTGATTTAACTTTGATAGAGTTATAGTCGTTTTATGAAATATACTTGTATTTACAAATGACGTTTGGGTTAGCATGCTTTGGCCTAATAGGTTCTATCACGTTGGCAAACTTCTCCAGGTAAGTAAACGGGTCCCGTAGTTGATTGGGATTTGTACGAATTACTTACCTTATGTAAGAAAAGTCTACTAATGACATCCCCCTTCCAGTTACTACATGCCCGTCAAAATATATAGTTTGATAACATTACTTTTTGTGAAAGTAATGTCATTACTTTGGTAAAAACATTGTTTGGAAATCATTTACAGTTTAACGACTATACTCTTAACTAGGTCTTAAATAACTATGTAATAAAGTAACTAAAGCATAATCCCTACCTTAGGTGAGTACTCGAGAATGAGAACAAGAAAAGATCAGCAACTCGTCAATGGAACTTCACTTAACAAAATAGTAGGTCATTAACAGAGCTTCGGAACCTCGTTTCTTGCATAAACCTCGCGAAAACATGTCGTCGGAACGCTGGAAGACTTCGGGCACTAAATTCTAGGCTAAAGGTGTGTTTTATAAGGTGTTTTGGGACGGGATGGTTGAAACCGTAGCTTCCCTATTTAAAGTTGACTTTTAGCTCCTTCTCGTCTCGCGAAGGACAAACTCTGCCGTTCGCATCGCGCGAAGCGGGGGTCTGACATGTCAGGCCACGCGGCTTACCAGAACGTGCCACGTGTTGACACGTAGTTGGACACGTGCATCAAATTACTTAACGAGGTTTCGCGTAGCGTGAAGTATTGCTTCGCGTAGCGCGAAACTCCCTTTTTCTTGGTTTCAATGCCAGCTACTTCGCGTAGCGCGAAGTAGTTCAATGTTTAGCTTCGCGTCGCGCGAAGAATCATTAAAATCAGATTTTTCATTTTTGGCCCTTTAACTTTCATAATTGGCATTTTTAGCCAAATTTAGATGGGGTATTTTCACGATGTTACATCATAAGAGGTTAAGCAAAACTCTAGACACCAACTCTCTCCCTCTTGTCTCACTACCACCACTGGCTGGCCACTCCACCGAAGAGCCTCCACCGCCGCCGCTGCAGTATTACCCCGCCCCATCGCCGCAGCCGCTGCCACCGCCACCGCCACTGCCGGTTCTCATTTGGTCACCTAGCGAAGTTCGTTATCCCTTGGTGTCTCAACCGGTTATTTATTAAACGAGGTAAAATTAAATATATATTGTTTGTTAATAATTATATTTAATTGATTGTTAATATTACTGTGCTCGTATGGTTTTGTAACCGGATCCTGGTGGGTTCGTTAAAGTATTGATTACTCATTTTATTTCGTTGTGCATATATTGATTATTTGGATTAATTAATTATTTGACATATTATTGAACCGAGTTTAATAATAAAAACTTTTTTGACTGATCACCACTGGAACCCTACAGTAGTATCAGAGCCTTGCTTACAACATACGAGTCGGTACTGATCTTTTAACCAGAATTAGAACACAAACTTTAACCGGCTTTAAAGTTTCTGATCTAATTGTGTTTAGGGCAACTTTATATTTTGGTCAAAATTTTATTTGTTTTGTTTGGCCAAAAGCTTGCCTGAATTATTGTGTGATTGTTTTATAATATGTAAATCTAGACCGATCTTGTTTTGTGGTTGTTTGTGATGATTTGGTTTTTGGTTTTGATGATATTGATGGTTCAAAGTTGTAATAGTTAGGGTTTTTCCTTTATTGTATTTATTTATTTTATAAATATTGTATTTTCTTTATAAATAATGTAATAAACGAAAACCCAAAGACAAAGGCCAAGGAGGCTAAACTTGAATCACAAAGTCCGTGGGAGTTGCTTAGACAATGATTGGATGCACTCAAGTCCATCCTTGTGGTTGTTTGTGTGTTTTGACTCCGTGACCCGTTTGATATTTGCTAATAGGCTCTAACAAGATCGAACAAATTTTTGGCCATATAGATTTACATATTTTTATTGCTTTTGTGGTTGCTTATATTTTATAAATGTTATATAATAACCTACCTCACACCAATATATATATTTTAGAAGGAGTTTTAAAATATTAAAACAATCACATTGAAACAAGTTCTAAAGGGTTTTACAACTTGTCACTGTTTCCATTTACGTTATTGAACTTTTCACTGTTTCTAGCAACACATTGGTATTTGATACCGGATGTGGTTACCACATCGTTAACGTCTTGCAGGAGCTTGAAAAATGGAAGAAACTGAAACAAGGCAGCATGGCTCTCATCGTTGGTGATGGAAAGAGAATCCCAGTTTTTGCAACTGACACCTATCGTTTTGCTTGTCCATCTTTCCTTGTAGTTACTTTCAATAACTGTTTGTTTGCACCTAGTGTGACCAAAAACATTATTTCAGTTTCTTTACTTTTTGAACAAGGATTTAAGTACGCTTTTAATGGTATTGCTAGTTCTGATTACTTGAATGTTTTTTTTTATTTTGAGCCTAAACCATGAAATGGTATTTATGAGATTGATGTTCAATCAAATTAACAATAATGTATATAATCTTTCTAAACGTATCAGATATGGCATCTATGATACATTTCTATGGCATTGCCAACTTGGTCACATAAGCAAGGGACGAGTTAAGAGACTCCAATCCGAAGGGATTCTTGAATCCACAGGACCGGACTCTTTTAAAGATTGTGAATCTTGCTTAGCTGGCAAACTCGCCAAAGATTCCTTGACTCATATGAATGAACGAGCAAAGGATCTGTTAGGACTCATAAATACTGATGTCTACGACCTTTTCAGAACCACGTCAAGAAATCATGAAAGATACTTCGTTTATTTTATTGACGATTACAGTTGATATGCTTATGTGTATCTTATGAAACACGAGCATGAAACTTTTGAAAGGTTCAAAGAGTTTCAAAACAAAGTGGAAAACTAACTTGGAAAAAAAATTAAAATAATTCAATCAGATCGAGGTGAAGAGTATCTCAGCTCGGAATTCATCAATCATCTAAAAGAGCGTGGAATTGTTATACATCTCACTCCACCCGGCACACCCCAACCTAATAGCATGAGCGAGAGGAGAAATTTAACTTTGCTAAACATGGTCTGATCGATGATGTGTAGAACTAACTTGCCTCATTCCTTTTGGAGATTTGCCTTTATGACTGCCGCCCACATTGTGAATCTGGCTCCAACTAAAAAAAGGTAAACAAAACCCCATATGTCATATGGCATGGGTATAAACCCAATTTGTCTTTCCTTAGAGTATGAGGATGTGATGCGTATGCCACCAATGATTCTGATGACTAGCTCGATCCTCGTGGCGTAAAAGTTGTTTTCGTCGGATAATATAACCAAAGCAAATATTATTTCTTCAATCCTGATATAAATTTGATTTCTATCAAAAGGAAGGGTGATGTAACACAAAGTGTACATCTTATTGCATTGAATTATCCTCATATTTATGCCGAACTCCATGCAAGTTCATTGTTTTTGGTACTTATTTGAGTTATTTGTGAATTTGCAGGACCGGGCGCCCGCCCGACAAAGAAAACATGAAAAGATGGCGTTTCGGAAGCAAAAATAGCAATTTGCCAGACTTGCACGGCCATGCCAGGCCGTGCACCTGCCCGTGCCAAACAGGAAATGTGCCAGTACAAGCCAGTGCATGATCTAATGCTGAGAAAAGTCAAAATAACCAGCTAGTGCCAGCCCGTGCAAGCCCATGCCAGAACAGAGAAATCTGACTTTTTGGTCAGATTAAAGCCAATGGTTGACTTTCCACAAATAGGCACGGCCATGCAAGCCCGTGCAAGTGCCCGTGCCAGACGTCCAGACAGCATATATACACATCCATTATCCTCATTTTTGAGTGTGGAGTCTTGGGATTTTCTCTCAACCAAGTGCAGCAATTTTAGGGGATTCTTGGAGGCTTCCACCAACATAAGATTCATCATTCCATCCTTCAATCCTTGCTTAATTTTGGTTTGCATTTCTATGTTTAAGAGCATGTTTGTAAGCTTATTTCTAGTTTAATTGTAGTTGTATCAAGCCTTATGGGCTAAAAACATTTACTATCTATACATTGTTGAAGCTTTTACTATTGTGATTTTTATCTATGTATGGTTATGGTAATTTGGTTTTCTTTCAAGGAAATGTTGAAGTTATGAGTTAATATTGATGGTGTTCATGCTTGTTAGAATTGCATACCTTGTTAGTCTTACAAATGTTTAGGCATTCATGTTGGAAAACTATGTTCTAGATGTTTGTTTGTAAACTTTGAATGTTCATGTTTCTTTGTTTACATTGCTAAGTTAGGAATGACTAGTAAAGATTAGTTTGATTATAATATTATTTATGAGCATGAAACCCTACACTTGATATTGGAAAATTGATGAGTGTTGTTATGATTCTTGACTTGGTGATGACTTGCTAGTTAAAGTTTCATAAGTTGATGTTTAATTCATGAGTTTAGCTAATTTAGTGTAATTTTAGGTGGTTAGAATGTTGTTCATGCTAGATTTCCTTTGATTATGAGACTTTGTTGTTTTGATAAACAAGTTAGTCTATGTTTAATTCTTAATAGAAAACCCATCATGATGATTAATTGTTAGTATTGGGTTGCTTGATTGTAATCTAGTATTTATGTTTAGATTCATGATGTTTACCATATCATTGCTATTTTATCACATTGGTAGAGTGGATGCATGTCTAGGTAGTTTTGTTGGATTGATTGTTTCTTGTATTTTTACTTGCTTTGTTGTATGCTAGTTTAGTTAGTTAAAAACTCAAATTAAGATTTCTTTGTTCGGTTAGTCATTTACAAATATTTAGTACTAGAAAATGACCGTATCCATGGATTGACACTCGGTTCTTGCCGAAACTTTATTACAAACGATAGGTACACTTGCCTTTCGTGTGTGGTTTAGTTGTAGGTGAAAACCTATTTTTAAAACCCGATTTGTGTGAAACTTTTATCCATATATATATATATATATATTCACACACATCAAAGGGTCACTTCCTCGAGAAGAAAATTCTCGATCGAGGAACTGGAAATAATATTGTCGATCTTGAAGAAACTCAAGAACCACAAACAACTGCTGAGAAAGTTGGAACGTCTGATCAACAAGATGTTGCTAATACATCAGACATAAACACAAGCCTTCGCAGAAGTGGTAGGACTCGCGTACCAAATTCTAAATACCTATGGCATCTATATGGTCCCGAACTCCTATTAGTAGCCGAGTCAAATAACGAACCTACTAACTATAAATCTGCTTAGATCCAGAATCTAAGAAATGGCAAGAAGCCATGAACGCCGAGATGCAATTTATGCATAACAATCAAGTCTGGAACTTGGTTAAGCTACCCCCGAAGGTAGGGGCAGTAGGGAGCAAGTGGATTTTCAAAAGAAAAACCGACATGCACGAAAATATACAGACTTATAAAGCATAACTAGTCGCGAAAGGTTTTACTTAAACTCAGGGTATTGACTATGATGAAACCTTCTCGCCCGTTGATAAGGATATTACTTGCTGTAGACGCGTATTCTGACTACGAGATATGGCAAATGGATGCCAAAACTACTTTTCATAATAGACATCTTTCTGAAGATGTCTATATGTTTCAGCCAGAAGGTTTTGTCGATCCCAAATATCCTAACAGGGTGTGCAAACTGAATAAGTCTATTTATGGACTTAAATAAGCATCTCATAGCTCGAATATTCATTTTGATAAGCAAATCAAAGAGTTTGGTTTTATCAAAAATGAAGATGAGCCTTGTGTATATAGAAAGGCTAGTGCGAGCACCACCAACCGATTCCGACGACGGTTCTAGGGTTTCGGCGCTCTCAATAATTGGGAATTTTACTAGAAAAAGGTTCCTAGAGGTCCGAACCAATGTTATAAAGATGTTTGGGACGAAATGTTGAGTTCTCTGGAAAAAAATGTGAGTTTTTCGCCCAAAAAAATTTTCCCGGTGACCTGCAACTAACGACATTAAAATTTTGTTATTCGCGGACCGTTGGGAACAAATATGATTAAGGATGAGATTGTTAGCAGCCAATTCGTTAGTTGAGACAAATAGAGACCAAAAGATGATAGTTGGGATTAATAAAAACCAATACACCTATAATTTATACTCTCCATTAAATAAATGAGTAACATGGACAGTTAATTCCATCAGCAATTCATTAGAGAAGGCAGTTATCAATGGAAATTCGTCGGCGGAAAAACGATTGTTAGTTGTTTCATGAAATGCCCTGCATCCAAGGGTATGAACGGTCGAGTTTACACATGCAACATATTTCATAAACATAGAAAATTTATTGAAAACACGCACACACAAAAGAAGAATAAAAAAACACCAGTCATTAACCTGTCCACAACTAGATTACAAATCTTTAATTGAATTACACTTGTCTAAAACATAAATGCTGGGATGCCTGTCTTCAGCTAGGTAGCCCTTGTTTCAAAGCTATCTATGCCCATACTTTCTCATAATAAACTGTTTAACCTGACATGCATACGTAAAGTCAGCGTTGTTGAATAAGTTATAGCTTTCATAATTAAATAAAAGGGATTTAACATAAATATAACTTTAGCACTATCGTACATGCTAAAAAAGACTTTAACAAGCATGTCACAAGAATATGCAACTGTCAACTATCCGTTTGTCACCATTATCAAGCTATCATCATTTAATATAAGTCAAAATAGTTAACGGTCTAAGTTTGCAACTATTTTATACTATCGAAAATCGTCATCAAACCAACTATCAACCAATTGTATAATTTTGGTGAAGACTATGTTAACCCTAGGTTTAACGTAATTCCTAGACCGATGATGGAATGATATTAACCTAAACCCGGGTGGGCTCAGCTTAATATTCTCCGACGAGTCAATACTAAACTGTTATAAGTCCCGACAGCCCTAACCTGCAAAACCAAACACCGTGAGCTCGTTACGAGAAGGGGAATAGGGGGGGTCTTCTCGTAACCACCCTCCGGCGTGAGAATCGGTACGGTAAGTGGAGAATAAATTCCTAGAGAGAATGAGATTGTGTCCTTTACCATTAGTTTTCTTCTTATATTTATAGCAGAAGGGAAAGAAAAGGATTGGGTCGACTGCCCCCACTCAATGGAACCTTCTATTCTTATGGCTTAGCCTGATAATGACCCCTGATTGGTCCAAAAGCTACGGAATTCTATGTCATTGGCCGATACAACGTTGGCCTTTTCTTATTGGTCCATCGTGCAGTTGTTAATTTAATTAAAAAAAACCCAACATACAAAGACAGATAGAGAAATATAACAATTTAAACCATAATTTCAAGTTATTCCACATATTTCTAACTTATATCATGAAACAAAAAAAAACATATTGGTTAAACTTCATCATCTACTTAAGTCGTATTTTGTAAACCATAAAGCGTAAACATGTAGATGCTGTAACATAAGTTGTGTGTTATAAAAACTATTTTTATAGAAATTATAAAAAATTTAAGTACACAACATAAAAAATGTGAAAAATATGAATATAACAATGAGATATAATTATAATTTAATTAAACTGCGCGTTTAATAAAGCAAAATATAATCCAAACCTCTTGACTTAAACCACCATTTCAATCCAAACATTTAGTCCAAACGTTCATAAATAATTTCCCAAAATCCAAAAAAAATAATAATAATAACAATGTCTCAAACTTTAAAAAAATAATAATGAAAACAATTAATTGTCTTTATTACTCAATAAATGATAATTATAACAATTTATTTTAAAACTTTATTCAACTTAGGAGTTAATGTTTAAAATTAATGTTCAAATTTACATGTGAAAATTATATAAATGGAAAATTAATGAGTTGGAAGCTTATATGGATATGCTAGTTGAATGCCAAGTGAAAACATTGTATTGCTTTAATAGTATAGTAAGATAAGATTCAACTTAGGAGTTAATGTTTAAAATTAATGCTCAAATTTATATGTGAAAATTATATAAATGGAAAATTAGTGAGTTGGAAGCCTATGTGGATATGCTAGTTGAATGCCATGTGGAAACTTTGTATTGCTTTAATAGTATAGTAAGATAAGATAAGATTATTATAAGGTATCACATTGTTAATTTAATTAAAAAAAAAACCAACATACAAGACAGATAGAGAAATATAACAATTTAAACCATAATTTCAAGTTATTCCACATATTTCTAACTTATACAATGAAACAAAAAAGACATATTAGCTAAAACTTCATCATCTACTTAAGTCGTATGTTTTAAACTATGAAGCGTAAACATGTAGATGTTGTAACATAAGTTTTGTGTTATAAAACTATTTTTATAGAAATTATAAAATATTTAAGTACACAACATAATGCGAAAAATATGAATATAACAATGAGATATAGTTATAATTTTAATTAAACCGCGCGTTTAATAAAGCAAAATATAATCCAAACCTCATGACTTAAACTACCATTTCAATCTAAACGTTCATAAATAATTTCCCAAAATCCAAAAAATAAAATAAAATAAAATAAAATAACAAAGTCTCAAAATTTTAAAAATTAACAATTAAAACAATTAATTGTCTTTATTACTCAATAAATGATGATTATAACAATTTATTTTGAAACTTAATTCAACTTAGAAGTTAATGTTTAAAATTAATGTTCAAATTAACAAGTGGAAATTTTATAAATGGAGAATTAATGAGTTGGAAGCCTATGTGAATATGTTAGTTGAATGTCATGTGGAAACCTTGTATTGCTTTAATAGTATAGTAAGATAAGATTATATGAGATTTATTCAAAACGATGAATTGATAATGAGGTTAAAACAAAAAATGAAAAAAAAATGATTAAATATGGTATATTTCTAAATTTATTGTTTAGCATTAAGAACATTATCTTTCTATTAAATGACTTTGAAGTAATTAAAAATATATTATAGTGATGAATTGATAATGAGGTTAAAACGAAAAACGAATAAATAAATAAAAAAACATCGATTAAATTTGGTATATTTCTAATTACACTAAAAACGCTACATTAAAAAAAAACATTGATTTCCGGCAGTTTCTCTATCTTTATCTCTATAATTACACTAAAAACACTAAATTTTATCTCTCATATACAATTAAATAATATTTTTTACATCTTTATCGTTATTTTTTTCTCTCATCCACTCATAACCACTTTCAAATATATTAAATAAAAATAGATAATAAACATTGTTTCTCAAAATATACTACCTCTTTAAAATTTTATCTCATTTCCACTCACAACCACTTATAACCTCTAAAAAGATTTAGAGATTCATCTCACATAATTATAGGGGAGCTGCTGAGAATGCTCTAAGACACTATCTTTCTATTAAATGACTTTTAAGTAATTTATTTTTTCTTTTTTTTCTTTTAAATGAAGATTGGGCAAGTAAAAAATATATGAGATTCATTTATAGTAATGAGCTGATAATAAGGTTAAAATAAAAAATGAAAAAAAATGTTGATTAAATCTATTTCTAACTTTATTATTTACCATTAAGGACATTATATATCTTTCTATTAAATGACTTTGGAGTAATTTATTTTTTCTTTTTTTTTTCTCTCTTTTGAATGAAGACTGTACAAGTGAAAAAATATTTGAGATTTATTCATAGTGATAAATTGATAATGAGGTTAAAACAAAAAACGAAAAAAAAAACATTTATTAAATCTCGCATGTTTCTAACTATATTTTTTAGCATTAAGGACGCTATCTTTCTATTAAATGACTTGAAGGCAATTTATTTTTTCTCTTTTTTTTTCATTTAAATGAAAATTAGACAGGTGAAAAATATATGAGATTTATTCATAGTGATGAATTGATAATAGTTAAAAAAAAACATTGATTAAATCTGACATATTAAGGACATTATCTTTCTATTAAATGACTTTGAAGTAATTTCTTTTTTCTTTTCTTTTAAATGAAGATTGGTCTTGTGAAAAATATATGAGATTTATTCATAGTAACGAATTGATAATGAGGCTAAAACAAAACGTGAAAGAAAAAATTAAAGAGCATTTATTAAATTTGATATATTTCTAACATTATTATTTAGCATTAAGATTATCTTCCAATTAAATGACTTTGAAGTAGTTTAATTTTTCTTTTTTTTTTTATTTTAATGAAGATTGGACATGTGAAAATACATATGAAATTTATTCATAGTGATGAATTGATGATGAGGTTAAAACAAATAACATGAAAAAAATATTGATTACATTTGATATATTTCTAACTTTGACGTTTAGCATTAATGACATTAACTTTCTATTAAATGACTTTGAAATATTTTTTGTTTTTTTAATGAACATCGAAATATGTGACTTACTTTTTTTTTTTGAACGGTCATTTGTAACACTAGCGGGCCCATAACTCACCCGATCATCTCCATTATATCATCAGAATAAAACTCATCATAAGTGAGAAAACCCATGACCAAACCTGGAACCCCATAGTATTTTGTCACATCTGAAACTTGAACTCAAGACCACCCAATTTGTAAATAAAGTTTTTTGGCACATAACCATTTAGGTTTGGAATCATTAACAAAAGAGAAAACAAAAAAAAAGAAAATTAATAAAATAATTTATTAATAGTGATGAATTGCCGATGAGGTTAAGATAAATAATGAAAAAAAAAACATTGAGTAGATCTTAAAGAGCATATATAAACTACAAGCTTTAGAACTCGTGTAATGCATGAGATGCTTAAAAGAGATACAATTAAGCTACAAAAATTAAATGATTAAATTTAAAGCAAACATATGTTCTATCAAATTGAATTGTTTTACAAGTTCAAATTATACTTTTTAATAAAAATACATACGAATACGTGGTGTATTCTCACACAATTTCTTCATAATCATGAAAAATATGCACTTAATGATTTTATAAATTGTAATTATATTTTTTTAATGGAATAACGGATTCTAATAAAATATTATAAGATGTTTCAACATGAATAACATAAAAAAATATTATATATAAAATTAGCATAAATAAAGCACGATTTTGTATTATAGTTTCGAAAGAAAAGGATAAAAACTCCATTGAGGTTGAATGAATATGTGAAAATCAAATTGCTATTCATTTATAAATTCTTCTTGTCTTTATCATCTTAGACCTATAAATATTGTTAATTGAATTTTACCACACTCATCACCTATACTCAAAAGTGTATATAAATTAATTTAATAAAGAAAAGATAGATGTGACTTCATTAAATATATAAATATTTTTTTAAAATAAATATTTTAATTTTATTAACATAGATACCTGCATAGTTTTAATCCCATGTAATTTAGGTAATTAGTTATTTAATTATAAAATGAATTGATATGTTTTGATTACACTGACATATATATATATATATATTTTTATTAAAAATAAAAAATAGTTTGAGTAGAAAATTTAAGCTATGAATGAATCTTCAAGTGATATGTGTTCACATTTATTTTCTTTTATTAGAATAGGTAGATTATGAAGTATGTTTTATAATTGAAAAATCTAATCGCATTTATTACATATTCTTACACTGATTAATATAACCATTTTTCTACCTTTAAAGTAAAATTAAAATGTATGTATGTATGTATGTATGTATGTAGGGGTGGGTTATTGTATAATAATGGCTTTTCGTACATTACGTATGTGACATTCCAGAGCGTTGGATTAAAAAACACGCGGTGGCAGTTTCGTAAATAACCCAAACTAGTTCATGATCAAATTCGTCGATTACAATTCATTCTTATCCAAATTCTGAACTCATAATCTCATCCAATTTCTAACCCTAATCAAAGCTTAAAGTATGAAATCTCGAAAGTCAAAAACCAAAATAAAAATGAAATGTCGTTGAACATCAAGAATCTTCAAAATTGATCAAATATGATGATTTAATCAATCAAATTGATGTGTAGAAGGATTTAGATTCATCAATCGATTATGAAATTGCCGAATAATATACTCAATTGAGCTCTGATTACGATTCAAAATATTACGTTTAAACGTTCTGAACAAAACTGAAGGCGCTAAAACGTTCTGACCAAAACGAGCACCTTTAAACGTTCAAGTTAAATGTTCTGACAAAAAACGAACACCTTTAAACGTTCAAGTTAAACGTTCTGGCCAAAAACAAACACCTTTAGACGTTCAAGTTAAACGTTCTGAAAAAAATCAAACACCTTTAAACGTTCTGACAAAAAACGAACACCTTTAAACGTTCAAGTTTAGAAGTCCAGAATAAAAAGTTTAGAAGTTCATAACAAAAAGTTTAGAAGTTCAAAACCCTAATCAAAGGTAAAATCTGAAATTAAACATTCTAGACAAACCTTTAAACGCTCAGAAGCTCATATCTGAAATTAAACTATCTGTAACATGAAATCGAACGCTGTAATCACTTCATATAAACTCGTAATCATCCAGAAATCATCAATCGACCATCGATTTAATCATCGATTTCATCACATGAACAAATCTGTAACGTATTTAAAGTTCTGCAAATGGGTGTCTTTGCAAATGGCGTATTTCAATTCAATTCAATTGAAGTGGTGTCTGCAAATGGCCCGATGGCGATGGTTGAATCGGCGCAACGATTAATTGGGATGGAAACGAATTGAAATAATTTACAAATTTGCCACCGTGTGTTTTTTGAAATCAAGGTTTAAGGGTGTCGCGTACGTAATGTACGATAAGAGATTATTGTATCGGATCCTTTATGTGTGTGTGTTTGTGTGTGGGAAAGTTAACATACAAATGAAAATATCATGCTAACTGTGAGAATCAAGTAGTGTAATTAAATCGTAGTGTAATTACACTATGTTGTATATATAATTACACTACTTGATTCTTATATTTAGCATGTTAATTTTATTTGTATTTGACCGAACCCTATATATATATCGGCTTAAGTTCAAGTGAGAAGTGATTTTAGTGCGAGAAGTGTAAGAAATCATTCTAACCAATCACGTTTTTTCTTTTAATTTTCTGATTTATTTTATATAAAGGTATATTAGTCATATATATTTTGGTTCTATATTTGGAAATTAAGAGTAACTGAAAGTTAAAAATCAGTTTTGTTTATTATTTAAATGTTTATTTTAGTTCATTTTTTAGTCAAAATTTCTTTTTATCAAAAATCATTAACAAGGTAATAAGTTACCATGTTGTGTTTTTTTTTCACTTTTTAGTTATTTTTTTTTAATCAAAAATCATTAATAAGGTAATAAGTTATGATAGTGTGTTTTTTTTTAATATTATCTTTTATTTCAAAGTTATTTAAATGACAAAAATACCTATATGATATATAACTTACTAGCTTTTGAACCCGTATATTATACGGGATTTGTGAAATAATAAAAATAAATAAGGTACGTTTTTTTAAAAAATTAACTAAATTAAAGGTAAGAAGAAAATAAACTATATAGAACAAATAATAAGAAGTCTATAATCTCAAATTTATAAATTAGAATGAGATGACCCATTACAACAATATACAATATTTGTCTAAATTGTTTTGACCTATTTGTCAAAATTGTTTTGGCCCATGACATATGGATATGAAGGATAAATAAGATGAGTAATTAGAGAATTATAAAGGAAATTATAACTCATTTGCCAAAATTATATTTGGCTCATGACCCATGGATAGATATGAAGAATTGGACGGAAGATTAGAAAAAAATTATAACCCATTTGCCAAAATGGTTTCTACCCATAACCCATGAGTAGGTAGAATGAATGAGAAGAAAGATTAGACCAAGAATGAATGTGAGATTGTTACATCTTCTCATTATTTTCTTTTATTAGTAGAGTTATATTGAACAAAATCTACATATTTGTTCTGCCAATTACTTTAAGGATTTTATTGATATTCATAAATTAATCTCTATAAAAATGATAACTTAAATATACAAACAACCTAGGCTACATGGTTTTTCATTCAATTTAGTTAAATTGACGTTAAATTTTTAATAACAAAAATAATTAAAATAAAACTACACGTAAAGATGGACCTTTTCAAACATAAACAGATATATATATTCAAGTTAATATTTTAGACAGAAACATACAAATAATTTAAATATACAACCATAAAAAAACACACAGGTGTAATATAACTCATATACAATTTCTAAAAAAAACTTCTACACAAATAGTAAACAACTTAAATAAATAAATCATACTTCACATTAACAAATTCTAAAATATAGCTACATGCATAACAAACATCCTAAACCATAATACACAAAGTGCATGTAAGAATAAAACGAAAAATAATTGTTACACGGTAGAATATGACATACCAAAGTTTACATGCATAGCCTACACAGGCATGCATAACCCCCCTTCACAGTAATGCACAAACAAACACGTGTAAGAGAAAACCTAAAATAACTTCTACATAGTAGACGATAACATACTCAAGTTTACATATACATTACACAACTTGTTTCGCTTATTTTTAGTTATGTAGGCTTGGAACCAAATTTTTGTAGGGTGTTATCAATCTTTGTGTAGGATTCGTAACGGGATACAAATGACTGATAAGAAAATGTAAGAGAAAATAATAAATAATTGCTACAAAGTTTACCTTAACATACTAAAGTTTACATAAGGCCTACGCAATGGTTTTTGCTTATTTCCTATTGTGTAGGCTTGGAATCAAATTTGTGTAGGACATTTGTTAATCTTTATGTAGAATGTTATTAATCTTTGTGTAAGATTCTAACTGCAATCAACTTACATATTCCCTGTTGAATTGTCTTTAATATTTATACATTTTTCAACAATCAAATGTATTGATAAAAAATTAATACAATTTAATTAAGTATTTTCGGGATATAAGGGGAATTTGTTTTGGTAATTAAGAGGAGTAAAGCATAAAGAAGGGGATTCTGGTTGACAAAAGCCAGGTTTTCTTATTTAACATACTAAGGAAATTACCTTACTGTCCTTTTTCATTAAAAGTCACTAAAATCAGTTATAAATATGACACAACCATATATATATATATATATATATATATATATATATATATATATAGGGTTATGTTAGAATAAAAACACACTTGAGTTGTGAAAAACTCTAGAAACTCATTCTCAACCACATGTTTTTAATTAAAAATTAAATCTTGTGGTCCACAATTAAAGTTAATAAAAAATGTAAAAGTTTATTTACATTTTCTCTATCCGGAAAACATATATAAAAATTGCTAAAAAATGTAAAAAAAATAGCAAAACATTTTTTTTATGTTTTCAATGTTTTGTATTAAATGTAACAACATATATTACATGTAACAAAAAAAAACGATGTTACATAGGGTTTTCACGGGTTTTCTCAACTCAAGAGGGTTTTCAAACTATACTTCTCCTATATATATATAGAGAGAGAGAGAGAGGATGGATCATGCGAGAAGTCAAGTTGCAGCGAGAAGTGCGAGAACTCAATCTAGACCATAGATCAAGAAACAACCAACTTAATATGATTACATGTTATTTCCTGAAACTATGTAAAACCATACAAAAATCAAATCCTAATATGAAGCATTCTGATGTAAAATGAAACTATCGATAAACACCAATTAAGGGCAATAGGCTGCCGACCATGAAACGTTACGGTGAGATTCATAAATGAGAAAGTGAAGAAAAGTTGTGGCAAACTTGTAACTATTAAGATATTAATCTACCAATATTTTAATGAAAAAGGGTAGTTTAGTATTTACTTTGTAGACTTTTTAAAGTGAAACTTAAGCAATTAATAGCATTTATTTGTTATCATTACTAACTAATTAAAAGTTACCTATGAATTTTTAAATTGTTATTTTTTAATTGATGTTATTAATCATACTAATGTTAAACAAATATAATTTTAATCAAATACTATAATATCTTCAATCATATTTCTTTAAATGCATTAACTATTATATAATACCTACACAAATTTAATTATGTATCGCATACACATACATATTCATGTATAATGTAGGTGGAATCACGAATGCATATGTGAAAATCTTAAAATTGTTGGCTATTAACATGATTTGTTATTTATTATACGTAGTTTAATGTGAAAAATTAAAAAAAAAATGATTTTGTCCCATGTAGGATTTATAGATGTACTATTTAGGTGGTATCACGAATGTGTATGTGAAAATTTTACAAGTACAAGTTATTATCATTATCCGTTATTTATTATATATAGTTTAATGCAATAAAAAAAGTTTATTTTGTATTGTGTAGGTTCATTTATTTTTTGTGTAGGTTCGTATATGTACTGTGTATATGGTATTTTAATCCATGTATGTGTATTTTTTATTGTGTGTAGGTTCATTTATGTACTGTGTAGGTTCGTATACATACTATGTATCTTGTATTTCGAATTGTGTATGTGTAATTGTTATTGTTATTGTGCATAGGTTCATTTATGTAATATGTAGGTTCATTATTGTTAGGCTCATATATATACTATGTAGGTGGTATTTCGAATGGTGTATGTGTGATTTTTATCATGTATAGGTTCATTTATGCACAGTGTAGATTTATATATGTACTATGTAAGTGGTATTTTGAATTTTGTATGTGTAATTTTGTTCATGTGTATGCTCATTTATGTAGTGTATAAATATATCGGTGCTATTGAATTTAAGAACCACTATCTGGATAAAGGTATGAATATCAAATTACGAGAACAAAAAAAATAATATTGATAAACAACAATATTGAATATGATAAAATAAAATAAAAAAAGAATTACTTGTAACTTCTCCATACATTATGACCTACCAAATATGAAAAAATGTTCATTTTACTATAACACCCTTGTCATTAAATAACTAATAAAATAAAAGAAAAACTGTGAGTGGTTGGATTCATTTCTCGCACTTCTCGCAATAAGAAACACTTCTGAAATTAACCAAATCCTATATATATATATATGGTAAGGTTAAAATAAAAACTCATTTGAGTTGTGAAAACCCACGACAACCCTATGTAACATCGTTTTTTTTTTATTTTTTAACATTTTTTACTAATTTTTATATATGTCTTCAGGAGAGAGAAAAATTTATATTTATATTTACATTTTTTATTCACTTTAATTGTGGACCACAAGATTTAAACATTAATTAAAAATATGTGGTTGAGAATGGGTTTCTAGAGTTTTTATAACTCAAGTGGGTTTTTATTTTATACTTAGCCTATATATATATATATATATATATATATAGAATTTGGTTCATTTCAGAAGTATTATTAGTGTGAGAAGTGCGAGAAGTGGTTATAACCAATCACATTATTTCTTTTTTAATTTTTGATTATTTAAATATAATGGTATATTAGTAAAAAAAATGATTGTCTTTTTTTTTGTAACTAATACTAATTAAATTATATGTAAGTTACAATTCATTATTTCATTATATTCATCATTATTTGTCTAATATTTAATTCTATTTTTTTCATGATAAATCGAACCAATTTTCAAGACATTACTGTAAATTTGCATATTCTCCGGTTCATTCAAAGTTATTATTTGATTAATAATTTCAATATTGCTACTACATTAATTTTGCTATTGTGTATTCTCGTATTGTTGTATTTTACAAAAATTACTAATATATATAAATATGAACTTTGGTTCCGCAAGTGCCGTATTGGGCACTAGGTGGTGCCGTATTAGTTCGTGAAATTTGTTTTTTTTATTTAGTTCAGTTATCAGAACGAACACAAAGGAAACCGACTAGACATTAATTTTTTTTATATGAGTTCTAGATAATAGTTCCAAAATTTTTTTTTATTAGTTCATGAAATTTGTTTTTTTTGTTTGTCCAGATAATAGTTCCAAAATTCAACAGCGCTGATAATTACACAGAGTACTTAAATGAACCTACATAGTACATAAATGAACCTACACCTGAATAAAAATGAACACACACAATTAGAAATACCACCGACAAAGTATATATACGAACGTACGCAGCACATAAATGAACCTACATACGATAAAAAAAATTACACATACACTGTACATAAATAAACCTACAGATGATAAAAATTTATACATACACAATTTGAAATAATATATGCACAGTACATATACGAACCTACACAGTAAATATACGAACTTACACAGTACATAGTACATAAATGAACCTACACACGATAAAAATTAGACATACACAATTAAAATACCACCTACACGGTACATATATGAAACCACATACTACAAAATAAACTTTTTTTTATTACATTAAACAACAATATATGAATCCTACATAAATTTTTATATCACAAACACTGTACGTGTATGTATCATACACACACTATATATATATGGATCCTACACAAATTTTTATATCACAAACACTATACGTGTATACAATATGCAAGCTAGTCTGAAAAAAAAACACTAAAAAAACAAGAAAAAAGACTATCATAATAACATATGAAATAAAAGAAAATTAAATAAATCACAAATGAATTGAATTTAATTAATTATCAATCAATGAAAATTAAAGGTTGAAGCTTTTAACAAGGAACATTGGGAGTTATACTTTGTGTTAAACAAGTTACCACATTACCCTTTTTAATTAAAATAATTCTTATAATAAATTCTTATTAATTGCAAAATTGTCACTTTCGTTAATGACCATTGATTAGTAACATTAATGGTTGAAATCAACTTCTCGCACTTCTCGCTATAATATCACTTCTCGCAAGATCCATCCCATATATATATATATATATATATATATATATATATTCTTTTAGTTTTAGTCCAATGACTTTTTTTTTAGTTTTTGACTTTGTAGTCCAATAGTTTTCTTTTCTTTTCTTTTTTTTTTCTTTTAAGCTTTATTATTAGTATTTAATTCTTTGTGGGTTTTTTTATCTTGCGGTCTTGAGCCCAAATTTTCACTTCCTATTTAATATCAGTTGAGCTAAAATTTATTGGCCTTTGAATTGTTTTTATTACAAAACTTATTTCAATGTATATTTTTTTATCTTATCAATGTTTTGTTTTCATTGTTAGTTGTAGGTCCTTCTTAATATAGTATAGTGGTAGGGAGTTTGGGTTTCTCAATGAAGGAATTTGGGTTTCCTAAGTTCAATTCTCATTTACAACTGGGATCTTTGTGATATGCGGTTCGATCCTGAGAGCATCCGGGTTTTACAACCAGTAGGCCTTCGGGCGGGTGGGTTTTCCCCGAAACTGTAGATAACTTAGAGGCGCTTAATGGTTCCGTACTGCTAGGTTGGGCCAGTTGGCGGTGGCCTTTAGTCATTGGTCACCCCGTACGAAGTACCTAGGCATTCTATATTTGTTGGCTGTTCAAAAAAAAAATTATTAATTGTAATTACACTTAATTTGTTAACTAAAAGGTACGAAAACTAGGCTTCATTTGGGAGGTCGCTAGTTCGAATCCGCACCAAACATGATGTTATATACATTGGTTGTAAAATATAAATCACTCGTAAACTTATATTCTATAAGAAATAACAATTTTTAAAATTACACAAGATTTACAAAGAATTTACATCTATTACAAAAATGTGTTTGTAAACTTATAGGTAAAATTGCTTGATAACAAACACTATCTAAACAAAAAACCCAATTCGATACATCATCACCTACCATACAAACTAAAAAATAAATATAAAACTTTAAATTCATTCTCCGATTGATCCATTCCTACCTCTTTTGACTATTTAATATTTAATAAGATAAGCAATAAAACGGTAACCACCATGTAGTATTATTATTATTATTATTATTATTATTATTATTATTATTTATTAAACACTAAAAAATGGTGAATAACTAACTTTACCTTCATCTTGTTTCTGTTTGGTTGTGGCTTTACACTAACTACATCTTCATGAAGATGAAGATGAAGATGAAGATGAAGATGAAGACATCATTGCTTCTTCATCTTCTTCTCTTTACTTTCATCCTCACTACCTCTGCTTGCTCCAATGGCGCTTGCCAGGTACTGATTCTTCTACTCTAGATCTCTTCAATTTCCCTATACAAATTAATATTATTATTAATCTACCTACATCTGAAACCACTACAGCTACTCGAATCATGCTCTACAGCTACTGACTGTGCACCTGGCCTCTACTGCGGCAACTGCCCTCAGTTAGGCAAGACTCAGCCCTTCTGCACTAGAGGCCAAGCTATTATCCCTACCGCCACTGTAAGCTTTAATTGGACTCCAATTAAGCTTTCATTTTATTTAGGTTTCTAATTTTGAATTTGACTGCATCATGTTGGTGGTTAGATCAATGAGTTGCCTTTTAATAAGTACACCTGGCTTGTAACTCATAATGCCTTTTCCATTGTCGATGCCTCGTTATTAACCGGTCCTCAACGGATCACGTTTTACAACCAGGAAGATTCTGTCACCAATCAGTTAAGAGTGAGTATGTTTATTTGTCGGGAAAATTCCCAAAATAAGCGTTTACAAAAACAAATTTCTGGTGTTAGGTACCGTTTGCAAAAAATTCCAGAAATAGGTATTATAAACTAGTCGTGACGAGTGGTTTGTAGAAACCAATTAGAACTTGCCACGTGTCCTTAAACTAACCGTAACGAGCACGTTCACTAATCATTTACTCGTCACGACTAAATAAGTTTCATGCCAACGCCCACAAGTAATTTTATAAGTCTTTTAGTCACGACGAGTAGATTATAAGGTTAAACTAGTCACGACGAGTTAACTACTAATAAACTACTCGTGTAGGGAATGTAAACCGGGTAAACTAGTCGTCACGACTAAAGGACTTATGAATTACTCGTGGGCGTTGATTATGAGGCATAAAACTTAATTAGTCGTGACGAGTAAATGATTAGTGAACGTGCTTGTTACGGTTAGTTTAAGGACGCACAGAAATTTTTAATTGGTTACAAACTACTCGTCACGACTAGATTATAATATCTATTTCTGGAATTTTTTGCAAATGATACCTAAAACTAGAAATTTGTTTTCATAAATGCTTATTTTGGGAATCTTCCCTTTGTCGGTATACAAACTATAAACAACATTTTCTCTAACTGTTTTTTTTTACCATTTGTTTCAATGGTGCTAGAATGGAGTTAGAGGATTAATGTTGGATATGTACGACTTTGAGAACGATATCTGGCTCTGTCACTCGTTTCGTGGCCAGTGTAACAACATCACCGCTTTTGTAATCATCTTATTTTCTTTCATATGTTTGGCCTTAGAAGTTGTAACTACTAGTTTATAATGTGCTTAATGTTGTTAATAATTTGTTTAGCAACCTGCAATTAACGCGTTGAGGGAAGTGGAAGCGTTCTTGAGTTCAAATCCAACCGAGATTGTAACGATTATAATCGAGGATTATGTGCATACGCCTAAAGGGTTGACTAAATTATTCATGGATGCCGGTTTGGATAAGTACTGGTTTCCGGTTTCTCAGATGCCTAAAAAGGGTGAAGATTGGCCAACTGTCACTGATATGGCACAAGATAATCATAGGTTATTGGTTTTCACCTCTGATTCTTCGAAGGAAGCGTCCGAAGGTATTGCTTATCAATGGAGATACATGGTGGAAAATGAACGTAAGTATTAGCTATTAAATATTTAAATCATAGTTATTAGCGTTGCTTAGTATATGGCTGATGTGGCGGTTTTGACCTGTTTGCCTTAAAATGAGTTGATTTGGGTTGTGTTTTATCCCCAACGAGTCAAATTTTAAACGTTTTATAAAAAAGAACACAAGTCACACTAGGGGTGTGTGCAGGTCGGTTTGGGCTCAAACCTAACCAAAAACTGACATACAGTTTTGATTTTTCTATTTGGCCTTGAAACTTTTGGGCCGAAATAAGTGGCTCAAAATAATGACTTTCAGCCTGAAATTTTGTTTCTAATAGTATTTTGTTAATGGATTATTGAATATCTGGGCCTAAAATTTATGGGTTACACCATGTCACCATTTAATAATTCTTTAGATTACTTAACATTTAAAATTTAAATATAAAAATTTTAATCCATACATTTAATAGCGAAAGTCAATATTTTCGATTTTTACGTGCCCGGTTCAGTTTTTTCAGTTTTCGGTAAATGCAATACCCAAATCGAAACCGAGTGGTAAATTCGGTTCTTTGAAAAAATATAAAACCAAACAGTCAGTGGTTAGGGTTGGTTATTTTCGGTTTCATGCACGTTCCTAAGTCGAAAGTCGCGAAAAGTGATATTATATGTATGTTTTAATGACGAAGCATAAATTTGTGTGAT
Source organism: Bidens hawaiensis (assembly GCF_021521415.1). Classification (NCBI taxonomy): domain Eukaryota; kingdom Viridiplantae; phylum Streptophyta; class Magnoliopsida; order Asterales; family Asteraceae; genus Bidens; species Bidens hawaiensis. The sequence continues at coordinate 849,940 of NW_027491684.1, read as the reverse complement.
GTTTTAGCTGGGGATCCCGGAATCAACAAGGTTCACGCCCTAATAGAAAAGGATCAAAACCGCTCACTTCAAAAAGCGCATCTCTTTTTCTTCAAAACTACTTTCCAACAATGCCCGTACAAGCGGATGCTTGCAAAGAGAATTCAGCTCCATTGATGGATATGGTTGCCACCTGCTACAAGGCAGCTGGGAATACAATGCCCAACTTCCTAGCTGTCAATTTCTATATGGTATATAATATTCATGCAAGGGTAAAATGGTAAATTGCTCATTCCAAATGCTAACTCATGAGTTTTACAGAGAAGTGATGGAGGAGGTGTTTTTGATGCTTTAGATAGAATGAATGGTCAGACATTATGTGGCTGTGTTTCAGTAGCTTCTTGCCAGGTTTGTCTTCATAATATAATTAATAGCATATTTTTTTAAAATTGATTTTTTTTAAATATTTTAAGGCTGGGGCATCTTTCGGAGCTTGCAAAAACAATGCAGCGTCTAATAATTCCACGTCACCAGCGGGTAATTCTGGAAGTTTTTCGGGGAGTGTACAAGTGACGGCATCTGCCACACAAATAGATCTTACGAGTCTCTTTGTTGTTTACGGATTTTGTTTTTTGATGAATATGTTGGTATTTCAGTTCAAGTAGATAATATGTCATTTGAAGCGTTGAGGGCTACTTCATTGAGGCTTGGTTATTGTATGTTATATATATTAAGTTATATTTAGGACAGTTATACTTCATGTCCGGTTTATATGGTGAAATGTCAAGCATTGGTTTGATATGAAGAATATGAACAGCTTATGAGTCGGGTATGTTTGGTTTCATCTCGTGACATAATGATTATATCCTAAGATGCATTTTAATGGTCGCTAGTTGTTCAGCGACTTCTAGATGCCAAACAGACTAACTTCAGTTTTAAAACTAATTTTGTGTTTGATTTTGTAGGGTTTTCTTTTGGTAAATCAAGTAGGAGAAACCAACATGCAGCATTTGGGAGATGGCCCTTGTTTTCTTTTTGTATTCAGTTTGTTTTGTTTATTCTAAAGTGTAATGTATGATCTTTCTTTTTGGAATACAGTAATTTATATATTACTTAAATTGGGTATGGCAAGACGGGCGGGTCTGATGGTTCAAGTGACTGGAAATGAGTTCAGGTCAATATGGTCGTTTAAGAAAACATATCAAGTTGGCTCAGGTTAAAACAAGCCTTTGAACAAAATATCAATTTAATTTGGGTTAAAATGGATGGTGGTGGAAGCGGTAGTTAGTTATTTGACTTAACCAAATAGAACGATAAACCGACGGTTTGGCTGTCCAATGAACCGAAAATTTTTGTGTATTGTGGTTTTGGTGTTTGGCATAGCAGAATTAACCGAACCAAACCAATTATACGCAGCTATTTAAAATAATAGATGTTATTCCTGGCTTATGTTGTGGTGCGAATGCTGGGGGGTGGGCACCAATAGTGGAGTGGCGGCACGTTGGCGAAGACAATGTTTATGGGTGGTGCTAACCTATTTGGACCATTTTTTTAAGCAAACCAAGTTTTATAATAATAGCGTGTTTTGACTCGTTGACTAATTTAGTAAAACCCAAATTAACCCGTATAATTGTACCAACTGAAATCAGCTCATTCTTTAATCATGTTCATCATATTTGATAACTTGCACAAAACACTGCAGTTTCAATTCCGTTCAAAACTTCCAACAAAACCGCTAACCAGAAAGATTAACATCCAACCAATCCTACATAATTCTAAGCATTTTAACGACGGAAATTGAACTCTAAATAAAACTGTCACTTCATGTTCTGGCTCGTTTCAATTGCATCTGCCTTGTCATCCAATCAACACATTCCTCAACGGTTCCAGAAGGATACGCGAGCTGCCATTGTAACAGTTTTCGTTGGCACTCACTAACAACCGGACCTCCTTTTCCAAGCTCCAAAATCTTTATTATCTCCTTACCATTAATCAAAGGTTTAACTTCCCACACTTTCTCCAACCCTAATTTCAATATTTCTTCCTCGACAACCTTAAACACTTGTCTTCGTTTACCTAATTCCCACTCATCGACCTCAAAACACGAATCACTGTTATGTAAAAGAGAAGACAGCGTTAACGCAACCCTCCAAAAATCCTTAATTTCTCTTACAACTAAACCCAACAAGATCCTTAATTTCAACGACAAATTAACATCAATAACATCCACTTCCCATTTGCTTTCACCAATTTGTGTATCTTCATGCAGATCGAAAGGAATCAATAACAAAAACTTCTCAACCGCGTTATGCAGCCTCATGACATCATCAGCATCACTAGCTTTCAACTTAAGTGAGCTTCTAAAAACATGGTTCACAACGGGTACGGTTTTCTTTTTGTTATCAACATAAACGGTTTTCCTAAATGGAATAAACAAAGATGCATACAAATACAACCGTCTTTGTTTGTCACTAAAAACACATCCCACTTCTTGCAACAGTTTCCATGCAGCATCCATATATCCAACACAGATCTTATCATGATCTTCCAAGACCAACGGCTCACAGTTTTTGGGTATCGTGAAGACAACCCAAAATAACCCTAACTCGGATATACGAGCCATTGCTTTAACCGGTTGGTTCCCGCTCACCATAAGATCGATTTCATGACCGATTCGTTCTCTGCTAATTTTATCACCAATTGCAGATTTCACATCATTATCTGCAGCTGCAACCTTTAATTCCTCCACCATTTCAAACTCAAACCGAGCACTAAACCGAATCGCTCTCAAAACTCTTAACGGGTCATCTAAAAAGGTCTCTTTTGGCGGTAAAGGTGTCACGATTTTGCCAGATTTTAAATCTTGTAACCCTCTTGATGTGAAGTCTTCAACTTTGGATGTATTAATATTATAAAACAAGCTGTTAATGGTTAAATCTCTTCTAAAAGCATCTTGCTCTGCAGAACCGAACTGCATAGTTGGAATCCTGCTGTTTTCAGCATAATCTTCAGATCTTAAGTTGACAAAATCAATCCAAATATCAAAAAGACGCATCCTTGCAGTTTCCAAATGCTTGGATTGATCCGGATTGCTTTGAATCACACCAATCCCTTGTGTTTCTTCGCCTGTAGACGTCAAATACTCATTGACCTTTTCACAAAACTCTCGCCCCAACATATTATCAAGAGCAATGTCGATATCGTAACACTCTTTCCCTAAAAGCTTGTCACGAACCCACCCGCCAGCAACATGGAGCTTGGTTTCAAGTTTGAAATGATGAAGAACTTCAAGCAAACGATTAAATATCTGTTTCTCTTTATCAGTTAGATCAATGTTTTCCTTCACCACAAAAGGTGGACTTGACGAAAACATTCCATTTGCGTTGGACATTGCTCTGCAAGACAAGTGCAAGATATGAGTTCTTGGAAAGCGTTTGTTGTTCGATTTAACGGTGAATATAAGCACGGGAACGAGGGGGGGCTTCCCTGTAAAAGGTGTAGCGAAAGAAGGTCCGTCAAACCGCCACCCTAATCGGGTAATTATTTTCCCTCTAATCATACCCACAGAAAAGTTGGCCGCAAATGATTCTATGGTTGTTACTAGATATTATGGAAAATGAAACATGATGGTGTAAATAAGCTAAATAGTCTGTATACAGTGTTTAAATAAATCTAATATTCAATCATGACAGGCTTCTAAATTAGGGTTTATATCATATTATCAACCAAAGAAGGAAGCCCTAAGTGTGATGTTAAAAGCAAGCAAGCAAGCAGACAATTGAATGGAATATTAAGATTATTATTAAGTGTAATTAGCAAAGCAGAATGAAATGAAAGAGATATACCTGTGGCTGTGGCTGTGGCTGTAATCACCACAAGTTTGCGAGGAGATTCAGACGACGGCTAGTAGCCGGAGAGGTGTTTCAACCTTTTAACCTAAAACCACGTCCGGTTGTATAATAATAAAATATTATTTGATTTTGAATTACTCCACGGTGACCCAATGGCAAAAGCAAACGTCAGCCGGACCAACCCAGCCGTACGGAGCTTTTAAGCGCCTTCAAATTATCTTCAGTTTCAGAGGAAATCTATCCGCCCAAAAGCCTACTGATGATAAAACCTGGACGCCTTCTGGATCAAACCGTGATGCCCTTTGATAGTTATACAACTAAATATTATTATTATTATTGTTGTTAATTAAAATGTTCACAACTAAAATAAAAAAGTCAGCTAAAGCCAAAATGTGAGAAATGGTGCATGTTCTTGTTTTGAATAATTTTGTAAGAGTATATTATATTATGTGTGTTACTAATGATTCAGAGCGTTGTCCGGTTTCTCAAAATTTTGTGAGGAGAGTTTGTAAATTATAGGGTGGGGTTTTAAATGGTTGTGAGTGTAAATTATAGGGTGGAGAGAGAAAAGCTAGTATTTTTTATAAATTTGGGGAAAATATAGTGATTTTGTGTAAAGTGTATGGTGGAGAGATGAAATGTAGTGAGTTTTTGTAAATTTGGGGAAAATGTAGTGATTTGTGTAAATTATATGGTGGAGGGAAAAAACTGTAATGATTAAGTACAAAAAAGTTATTATTTAATTAAACAGAAAAGAAAAATGTAGTGTTTTTAATATAATTATAGAGATGGGGATAGTGGATCGATTGATAATGCTCTAATGTATTTATACGAGGTTAGCTGCTTGTTAGTCTTCTTCTAAGTTTTAATAAAAGTTGGCTGTTTAAAAAAAGATAATCAAGCCAAAATTTAACTTGAGTCAAATACGCATCAAATGAAGACTTTTGAGTTGATCGTCTTAGCTCGTATAGTTACAAACTCAAATCAGAACAGTATCGACTTAGCTATGATCGCTTGTTAGACGGTCATGCCTGAAAATAAACCCTCTAGTAACTAGTTATCCTTTATAATTTGAAAAATGCTTTTCCACCAACATGTATTGAGTTTATGTAAGGGGGTGTTATAAAAATATACATAAGTTTAGAGTTATGAAGACAAACTTTAAATGTTCTCTCATATTACTTTTCATATAGCTTATCAAAGCAAAAGATATATAGGCTTGAAGCTTAAATCTCACAATTGATAGACCATTCTCTCTATTCCCTTTAGTTGCTTTCCAGTTGTTTTAAGTTATTGGACATTTGTTGTGTTAAACGAGACGATATTTAAGGACGGTTCAGTATATCATATGGGGTGGTTTGAATGAGATTTTAAATAATAATTCATTTATTACTTATTAATAAGTTAGTCTTATTCTAAATCCTATTTGTGTTGGTATCAAATTGTGTATTTGAGTGCGAGTAAGACTAGAATTACGGGTGTTATATCTTCTGTTTCCTTACTGTACGTCCAAAAGCAACAAGTCAAAAAGAAACAAGATTTGTTTTGTGTTTTGCACATTTAAGACCAGTTCTTAATTGAAATCGATTCCCTTAGTGCTATATTTAACATGTTGGTCTTAATAAAACTCTTTCTTTTCCCAATTCAAGAAGCAAAAACACTAGAGACCACTTTGTTATTTGCATATGTATACAAGTACTGGTCAGCGGTTACAAAAGTTGCTCTGAATTCAAATTTCTACATCAATTTTACATGAAGATTGCCTCAAAATTCAAATCAAGCGCTACGTCTCTTTTTTATTAAATAATCCCAATCTTTGTGTACCTTAGTGTTCCTATCCACTCATTTTTATCAGTCTACTTTTATGTATGGTAATAGATACTAAAAATCTCATAAACTTGATCATTTGAACTTGCTTCAAGTCAAGTTGACTAATCACTCAATCTAGGGGTAAACAGTTTCTCATGCGTATATTTACTTTTCTTAATTTTTTTACACGGGAAACGAAATTCAATCTTTTTTACTACAAATTATAATCCGCTTTCCCTTCAAAAGCAATATAGAAACTATCTAGCTTCCTTCATCAGCCCTCGAGTAATAAATAGAAAAAGGAAAACGTATCTAAACTCATGACACTTCCTTCCTATAAAGAAAAGAAGTTGCAGGAAATTTATGCCTTAATGAATAAAATGGTTTTCGAGGAAAGGAACGGTTTAGACAAGCACGCCATTGTCAAACATCTCACACGTATTTAAGCTTGAGAGTTGGTGATCTTGAAGGGCGTTGATTATCTTCATAGTCTCACCAAGAAGTCGGGCTGCTGCATGCACACTCGCCTCCCTTTTCTCTATCACATCAGTGTGGCATTTCATTGCAATGACTCGAGGTAAGTTGGAGAGACAAGCAGCCAATATGTCAGCAATCCTTGTTGACAATTTATTGAATAGCTCCTCTTGGCTTATATTATCAACAATTGGGTGGTCGGATAAAAGGATTGTTTGAGTAACGCGATACATTGAATTGGCACAAATATTCAATCTTTCTACCTCAGCGGTCATGTTTTCTGCCATCTCTCTAAAACATTCAAGAATCTGTTTTGCTGTTTTATCGTGTGGGGCAAGTTCCTCCAGCTTGTTGCCTAGCCACTTGTGATGCACTTCAACTTCTACCCACAACGATTTAGCCGCCTTTTGCATGCTCACATAATCACCACTAGCATTGAAGGTTTCTTCCACAAGTGTCGCATACACAAGACCTTCGCTCACACTACTTACCAACCTATCCGTTATTTTTTCTGGGATGTCGGGAAGAGAAATAGCAACCGTTGTAAGAGTTACCGATGTTAAGCTCCAACAAGTGAGATAATCGTCTGCCTGTAACTGCGTTACATCTCCGCCTCCTTTAAAAGCACTACATGATTCCTCTAGGAACTTCATGAGATTATTGGGTTGGTTCTTCGCAGCCTTTTCGATCACGAGGTTAATAGATTTTGTAATACCTTCTAGTGTTCTCTCAGCAACCTCAATATCCTCTTCAAGTGTTAAAATATACGGCTGAAGATGTTCAAACTTTTCTAGTTGTGCGGGCCTATGTTGTACCAACACATGAACACGCTGATCAGAGCTAAATAGGCCTTTTATCCATTTCCAACCGCGCATAAAACACCAGACACTGACCACAAAGAAAATTGGGAATATCGATATCGTCTTGCATGCTACAACAACCATCTTTTGAAATCCTATACAAATGCTAAGAATTATGGTTAATAATTTTTGAACGATAATCTTGTTTTTGCGGCTACTTATTGAGAATGGTATGCTACCATGTTTCCAATCACACAATTTTTGAGTCCAGTAGCCTTCAACTTTGAACACATTTATATGGTTCCACATCCAATTTATGGATTGATTAAAGCTTAAGTCAGCAAAACATCTTAAAAGTGGTGCCACTGAACCTAGTATTACTCCAACGAACTGCGTTATGAATATCACTAACATCGACCACTTATAATCTGACTTATACTCCCTTAGATGTCCAAATGTCATATAAATCATAAGAACAGGGAACACGGCGCTACAAACGCATATTACCCCCGACGCAGAGGTTGTAGCAGAGCAAGATGTCACAAATACGCGACTGCTAGTTCCTGCCATGATCCAATAGTTTCTTACATGTTGCTTTAACTTCTCAACAGTTAATCGTCCTGTTAAATCTGATTGTACATCCTTTAAAATTGTTTCATGAGCTCCCTGGTATTTGGAATTTAGAATTTGTTTGGACTTTAAAATCGCGATAGAAGAACATGCATATATTATCAGCAACATGAGTAACATACCTACATAAAAGGTTGCTACAATTCCATAGCGATGTGCGTATGCATACATGTATGGTGATAACATTTCCTCTTGATGATGCAAAGAAAGAAGGCCGGTTTTTATTTGAATGCAAACATTCACAACCAAGGTGATTACCAAAACACCCAACGCTATGATGTTTGTGAGAAGCTCTTTGTTATCCATGGTTTTGCTAGAGAGGGCAACACATTAGCCATCATGGTGCACATGAATGCCAAGCTTCCGACCTTTGCGTCCAGGTCCATACGACCAGGCATTGAATTGTTTAGATCCATGGGAAGCTTGATTGCTACGGCTATGACTGAAAGAGAGGCGGCGTTTAGAGTGAAGTATTTACATGGAAACCATAGTTTTCGGTTGCGTATGCCATGTACCAGATCAGCCACCATAGCAAGGGTGCAAAGGAGTGAAGCTAGCGTGATATACATCCCAATCCACAACATAGGTTTGCTGAACCTGTTTTGCTGGTCCGATTGGTAGATTAGCAAGGTGAAGCGGCTAAAGGATGATATGAGATGTTGTGGAATGTTGGTGTAAGTCTTGAGATGGTTCAAAATCTGGTTGTACTCGAATAAGTTGGAGCCCATGGTTATGGTGGTGTTAAATAAAAGATGATGAATAACAAGATAATATAGTCAAGTATTTGTCTTGATGAGAACTAAAGCTCTTAATTGTATTTCTAAATACATAAAAGAAGTGGTAAGAGATATGCAAGGTACATAGATAAGAAAAGGAAGAGGTCCAAAATGAAATTTCTAGCCACTTTCCTGTGACTTTCAAACTTATAAACTAATTAAGCAACCATCTTATTCTTGACTTTTTCTTAACACTTTGGTTCAATGTTTGTGGGACCAGTTAGGCTATAATTTATACAACAGTAGAGGAATGAGGAACACTCCCAAAGCTGCACGACTTCATATCCACGGAAGCTTCTCAGTTCTCACTAAAAGTAGACAGAATTAAAAATTTTGTCCTTTAAAATAAGACGAATTACGGTTCGTGTCCTTTTCTAAGTTTCCTTGCAGGCGGTGTACTTTAAACTTTTTTTTCCTACAAGTTTTGTCCTTTACGCTAACTGGGTTAGAAAAAGTCAGTTAAATCCCATCACGTGAGGCGCATGTGAGGGCATATTGGTCTTTTTGCCTACCCTGCAACTTCTTCTTCTTCTTCATTTTGATCACCACCGCCACCACAGCTCCAGCTCCGACCATGGGTATCGAATGCGAACTTCCGATATACTTTTTCAAAACAAGTATAATTTCTCAAATACTTGTTTTTCGGCAAGCTTAAACACCATACCACTTAACCAGATCAGTCAACTCACATCTCAATCCACATGTCAACTTTTTTAAAAAACAAAATGTCAAGAACAACCACCACCACGACGTCGTATTGGTGCTACAGATGCACACGCTTTGTTAGACTCCCAGCAAACGACACCGTTTTGTGTCCATACTGTGACACTGGATTCATTGAAGCCGTTGAATCCAACGAGCCTCCACCGTTATCCACTACTCGCTGGCGTGTACCTTCAACGACGTCGTTTCTAAACAATAATAATAATAATAATAATAATAATAATAATAATAATAACCGTTCAGATCTAACGTCTCGCCGTGGCCGTCGCCGGAACAACGGCGGCCGGTCACCGTTTAATCCGGTAATCGTCCTACGTGGCCACGGCGAGACGTTAGATCTGAACGGTTATTATTATTATTATTATTATTATTATTATTATTGTTTAGAAACGACGTCGTTGAAGGTACACGCCAGCGAGTAGTATATAACGGTGGAGGCTCGTTGGATTCAACGGCTTCAACGAATCCAGTGTCACAGTATGGACACAAAACGGTGTCGTTTGCTGGGAGTCTAACAAAGCGTTTGCATCTGTAGCACCAATACGACGTCGTGGTGGTGGTTGTTCTTGACATTTTGTTTTTTAAAAAAGTTGACACGTGGATTGAGATGTGAGTTGACTGATCTGGTTAAGTGGTATGGTGTTTAAGCTTGCCGAAAAACAAGTATTTGAGAAATTATACTTGTTTTGAAAAAGTTTATCGGAAGTTCGCATTCGATACCCATGGTCGGAGCTGGAGCTGTGGTGGCGGTGGTGATCAAAATGAAGAAGAAGAAGTTGCAGGGTAGGCAAAAAGACCAATATGCCCTCACATGCGCCTCACGTGATGGGATTTAACTGACTTTTTCTAACCCAGTTAGCGTAAAGGACAAAACTTGTAGGAAAAAAAAGTTTAAAGTACACCGCCTGCAAGGAAACTTAGAAAAGGACACGAACCGTAATTCGTCTTATTTTAAACGAAAAAAATTTGTAATTCTGTCCTAAAAGTATTATAAAAGAATAAAGAAAAAAGAATTCTGGTTTATTTGACTATCCTCAACGCTAACTGGCGTATTTCTAACATGCAAACTTAGTTAGCATGTCACATCAGCTTTTCAGTTATTCTTCTCACATGCACATTTCACCCTCAACACTGCCACACTCATTCTTCCAACATGCAACCTTATTATTTCCGCATCATCAATATACTTTATATTTATGTACCAAATATTTTCTTTTTATTCAAATTTTTAAAAAAATAAAATTGTTGGAAAGTTCTAAAGAAAACTAGGCGATAGGCTTTAAAAATTATTAAACTAGGCGCTAGACAAAAAAAACTAGCCAATAGGAAACAAAAAAAACTAGCCGTTATTAAGTTGTTATTTATTTAATATTATTAATTAGTTGTTAATTTTAGAGCTTCGAGTAGTTATCATCTGTTAACTGTATTTATATAAATTATTACTTATTACTTATTATTATTAAGTAGTGATCATTGATAAGTATTATTATTATTATTATTATTATTATTTGTATTTAATAGATAAAATGAAAGGAATCGGTGAATGGAATAAAGGACCCACCCAGCCACCAACCTCCGCATTTAACTCGTTTTTCATGACGTGCATCTGCTTCATTTTCATCATACCCCACCGCTACATGTCCGGAGTGCAAAGGCCACATTTAATCCCGCTTTGCGGGCAGTCTTATAGTAATTTAAAATGTCAGTGTAAGTTTGGTGACAAAAACATCAATAGTTTTCGAACATTTACCAGATCTTAGGTTGTTTCTTATAACATATGATTATTCCTACAGTTTCAAGGGTCAATTGTTTGCAACACATAAAACATTGGGGGCTACTTCATAAGCCCATTACAACTAAACATTGGAGTTATGTTTTGTCATTTGTGTCTATGTATTGTGTAAACAGAAACACATCAAATTCATCACTAAAAATGGACAACTTATGATACAACAAAACTTACACAAAGACTAAAATCAACAAATTTACCATATCATTGCTTGTAGCAAGACCACACAAACACATGTTGCAATGTCCAGTTTATATTTATCGATAAATCAAATACAATAACAACATATGTACACATTATTCACGAGATAATTAACAAATCTGTACACAATGCATTCACACCACCTCAAAAAACAGGTAACAGAGGTATATTTCCCATATTGAGTAGCGATTGAGGTACAATCTGAAGAGTCGGACGAATGGTCAACAGAGTCAAGAAAAAGTCAAAAGGCACTCTCATCCCCCATACGTTTATCGTCATCAGTTTAGGACACTTGTTTACCAAAACCACAAGTCCATTTTCAGTTACATGTCGACATCCCCACAATACCACACTCTGAAAATTAAACATGTCAATCACTATTATCATTCTATTAACAACTTCACAAATGAAAGTTAAAGAAACCAACCTTCAAATGTGGACAGCTGGCGGCAATTGCGAACACGGACTCGTCGGTTATGAAAGTACCCCCAATGTTTAGGTGTTGCAGAGAATTGGCCCTTGATATCTGCATAACGACAATATTGTAAATGATTTCAAAATTTATTGAAAATGTATGATCAGTTAAATAAAAGGAATGCTGATATCAATACCAGTTGAACGACGCCATGGTCAGTGATCCCTGTCATGCCCCATAACGATATAGAGGTCAGGTTTACAATGCATTTTGCTGTGGATAATTGGTTCAGTCCGTTATCTGTAATTTGGCATCCCCAACGGCTTTTAGAACTGAAACCATAACACGAAGAACTGTAAAGCCGAGACAACACAACAGGGATATCAAATTTGATTCAAATATTCAAACACTGATCGTCGTCGTGATATGCAAGGATTTAAACAATAATACTTACACACTATGTGAAAAATAAGCTGTAAATCTCATTATCAAAAAGTGTACAAAACTGGCATCCATATGAACAGTGGCGAAGCTTGGACTAAGACACCGGGGGGGGGGGGGGGGCGGACTCAAAATGTATACAAAAATTCACAAACGATGGGAGGCCGGACTCAAATTTTTGGCCGAAAACGCCTAAATTTACACTACGCATAAAAAATTTCTGACAAAAACGGGTAAATTTACACTACTACGCGAAAAAACGGGGGGGGTAACTAAGCTTCGCCAGTGCATATGAATCTATACAAAATATCCCCAACAGTAAACAAACCATGTGGCAAACAAACATTATACAAAATGACAATAGTACCCCTATGCACAAACTATGTAACAAACATAGGCCTGTAAATGAACCGAACGAACATAAACACTTAATCAGACAAATATTAGTGTTCATGTTCGTTCATCTATAAACTGAACATGTTCGTGCTCGTTTATGTACGCTCATTTAATATCTAAACGAACAGTTGACGAACTTAAATGAACATAGTTGAACAAAGATAAATGAACAAACATATGCGAATGTTCACGAACATAAATGAACGAAACATGTATTCATGTTTGTTCATTTAATTAAATGATCACATGTATTTTGCTCATGTTTGTTTGTTTATTAAATGAATGAACATAAATGAACTTCCCGCCATGGATATCGAATTGATGTCTGTTTTCAATTTCAATTGTAGGTCAAAACTAATCACGATCACGTGGTTCTATCAAACAAATTGGCAAAGAAGACGTACATATCAAGCTCCTTGAGGCCGTAAGCGTGACGAACGATACGCGAAGTAGATTTATCGTCCATCTTCCATCCTGCAAAGCTCAATCTCTCCTTCCTCCCGATCGATTGCTTCACACCTTCCCTCCATTTTCTACACACACTGCTCGTCCTTCAAATTCAATCACACACAAAACGCATAATTAACGAAAAGCAATTTAAATTGAAATGATCGGAATTCGGAAAACAGGAAGATTAAAATAATTAATAATAATAAAGTTACTGAGCCAAATCCTTGAAACAGGTGATGAAGACGAAAACATGAGCGAGCAGGTCCATGGGAAGGCGGTCAATTTGAGCTTCTTCTCCTTCTTCCATGGCCATCACAGAGAGAGAAAAAGGCCCTAATTAATTTACAGAGAGAGAAAGATTAAGACGTAAATTTAAACGGTTTTCGTGAAGAGGTGTAGAAGAAAGCAGTGGCGGAAGGATGTGGTGATGGTTATGCCATCAGATTCCCTCCATGGCACGTGTTTAATTCAACATGGAACCCATCTTCTGCTTAGCATGGTTGTACTTTGCTTATGTTCGGTTGTACATGGATTTAAAAGTGTCGTCACTTTATGTGACTTTTACATGTACTCTACCACTCTCTTGATTGGTGTCCAAGTAAACATGAACAAATCTGAATGATTCAAAATGAAGTTTGCAAAAAGTCAATAAACGGTGATATTTATTTTTATTTATTTGAAATGTTTAACAAATCCGTCCAATGAGCTACTAATTATTAAATTCATAATATCAGGTTGCACTCATCTGTTAATTCGAAGAGAAACACTCACCTAATGCCAACGTCTATAAACACTCATCCGAAGGCACGACAGTGCGATGAGATAAAACTTGTTCAGTTCAAAGATCCAACTATTGAACGTCACCTACTCGCCTAGTCTCTCATCATCATCTGGTGCTGACGAAACTAAATGATGGAAAATAATCAAACTTGAGTCACATGGAATGTCATGTTTCTCCCGCGTAGTGATTATAGAAGAAGAGACGATGAATATTAATTAAGTGTAATTAAAAATAAACACAATTAAATCATATTTTTAATTATTGTGAAGATGATTAAAATAAGCATTATCTTTTTTTATCAGTTGGATTTTATTAAAACAACAATGACCAACAAAAGACTAGTCTAGGTAGAACAAATACGCCCCAATAAAGGGTGGATGTATAAACCTTGGATCGAGTGGACTGGAACCCACTAATAACCCAACCCCCCCCCCCCCCCTTTCGATGAATTTTTTTACTCAGTAGTTTAAACTTAGCGTTTTCATACATATTTAGATAGCCTTCCCTCGTTTATGATTTATTTATTTTTAATGAGCATCTAGTGTTGCTATTTTGCCCATCTTCATTTTCCACCCGAAAAGATTAGCTTAAAAGGAAAACCTATTCCATTCTTAAACGGAATATGGGGGTACATTACTTTGGTTCCTACATACCATTTGACATGACTTTGGTTCCTACATACCATTCCAATGACTCTAATTGAAACACTTAACCATGTGAGAATGAAACAGTTACCACATGCCTTGATAGGCCACTAGCCCTTACCTATTTCATAAGAAGAAATTAGCCTTTCTATTTTAGAACAACATTCGTCATCAGCATTTGTGATCAAAAGGTTTTTCCTTAAGCCCTTCCTCTGAGAGGCCCTGAGTTTGAATCTAGAACATTAAACTAATAATAAACCGTTATAACTTCGTCTCAAAGCTCGAACTCAAATTCATGTATATATTGATGATTGCTAGGTGTAACGATTTACTATATAAAAGGCATAGAGCGGACAATACAAAGAAAAAAAACAAGGGACTAAGGTTTTGTTTGTTTTTTATTAAAAGGTTTGCAAGGGGTATACGTTTGCGGGCGCACAGACTTAAGCTTCTGAAGACTGTTTGTTTTTATATATAAAAAAGATCTGAAATTTGCTTTAATAGTTTTAAAAAATAAGCTATTATTCAACTTTTTCACACTTTTTAACATCCTACCAGCACCCAAAGTCCAACACCATCACCACCCACCGTGCGTCATCCCCATTCCCCACCACCACCACTCACCGTGCGTCACCATCACTACCACCATCCACCACCACCACCACCCGCCGTTCGTCACCCATCGGCCGCCACCACCACCGTCCATCACCACCACCACCCACCGTCGGCTACAACCATCGTTCAATTTATAAAACGAACATTATTATATTTTCAGATTGCAGACCAAATTTTAGTCGCAGACATGAAATTAGATTGTAGACAGTTTTTACCTTAAAAAACAAACAGTACCTAAATCAAGGAACAAAATCCCAAAAACGTAGTGACTTCCTACAAATCTTGACCACTGTTAAAGGTCTAGAATAAATGCAACCCGCTACAAAAGCCTAGAAACTCCCTGTACATCTTTTGACAATTCGGATTATAAACAGAGACCCCTTGTAACCTAAGGCTGAGGGGTGTGGGGGGCGTGAGAGGGGCGCGAGTGGGGGCTCCAGCCTTTAATATTGTGACGTGTGGCAGAGAGAGAAACTTGATAAGATGGGTGTTGGTTGTGGTGCTCGCGCCCCGGGCCATGGTGTGGAGGGGCGCGAGAGGGGGCGCGAGCGGTTTTTTTTTATTTTTTTATAAATGTATTAAAAAAACGAATTATTATAAAAACTCATAAATTATTTAAAAAAACACAATAAAACATTTAATTCGAAACAGTTTGTTTCCCGCGAACCCATTCTGTTTCGAACGATCACAAAACACATGCAGCCATGAATAATAATAATAATAATAATAATAATAAAGCAACCTCATAAATCATAATTTTAACTTCTCTCTCACTCCAACCCCTTTATTATTATTATGATATTATCTCTCACCGACTGCTACCCACTGAATCATAGATCTCCGGCTACAATACCCAGTTCTCCGATCACCGGTCAGCCAGGTCAGTCACTTTTCCGGACAGTATTGCCAACATCATAAAAAATTTTTTTTTTTTAATAAACAAAGAGCCCAACGGCTCTATTTACGCATTCCCATGCCGTTCACGAGCGCTACCCCTCTTGCGCCTGCCTCTTTTTCCGCGCTCGCGCCCCTCTCGCGACCCTCTCGCGCCTCGGTGGTGTGGTGCTCGCGCCCCGGGACGCGAGCGGCTGGCCTCACGCGCCCTTTCTCGCGCTCCACACCCCTCAGCCTAATACTTACATAGTTATCCTTGCCCAATCAGAACATGCCACGTCCATCAACCCCATCTCGTTTGTACGTTCTGGTCGCAAGGTTTTCAACAAAGTTGATCAAATCAACAAATGTCAACCGTCAGATCAAACAATGACATACATCTTATTTTGATTGACACGTCAGTATCGTAAAAAAAGCTGGTTGGGTTTTTGCTTGCCGTGTTACTCTGATGTGGGTGACGTCATACGATGATTGATGAGATAATGGTGTTGAATTGATTACTACGGTGGTCCCTCATGGGCTCATGTAGTGTATCAAACTATCAACATTTAATAGGGGGGCTTTAAATATACCAAAAGTTTTTATTTGGTATACCAAGTCAACCTTATTAATCTACTACTAATCATTCAATCAACTACTAATCATATCAATCATCATTTTTATTCTATTTTATTTAAATATAACTACTAATCATTACATAATAATTATTTAAACTACTAATATCTATTTTTTAATTAGGTTTTTTTAAAGACTATTGTAATTAGTTTTTTGCAATACTAGTATTAATAATAGTATATTAAATATTTTATTATACAATTATGAATATTACCAGTCTTCTAAAAAGTACTCAAATATATAAATACGAAAATACAAGTTCATTATGAATGTAAAAACACTAAAATAATTAATCACTTAAATCCACAAACCCACTTTCAGGACGATAAAGTTGGCTGTACAGTTCTAGACGCGACTTATACATTGTTTCCCACCTAACTGCAGACCGGCTAATATTGTTAAGATTCCAATAAGGCGTGATAACAGGCATTGGGGATTCTCCTTGTAACTCTACCATGACATAATGGGTCTCACCAAATACTAAAGCAATTGTAAGAGCTCTGTGATGTTGACTTTCTTCTGGACCACTCCAAAATGGGAAAATAGTGGTACTGCCTGACATGCTTAAAGAATGGATGATAACACCAAACCTATTGGCAATCAGAACACCTGCCTCAGGCATTTTCATCCAGTGTTCTTCTGGACAAGGTGACCCAAAAAAACACAAGTCATGATACAATAAATTTACATCTCTGACAAACATATTTTTATAAATATCGTATCGATTTTGTAACTCTTCTCTCATTTGCTGTCGAATGTACTCATAAGATTTTTCTTCATCAAGTCCGAGGCAAACAGCTATTGCTCGAAATCCACAGTTTCCATCGCCTTTAACATTCTGTATATTTGTTATATATGGATGAAATACTTTTGGAATATCGCTCATTATATTGGAATCATTCAACTGTGACATTACATTTAAGTCTATCATGTATGAACGCTCAAAACATTCACCTGGGACTTCATTCAAGTCTATCAACGGTTCACTGTTCAGGTCAAATTCGAATGAACTATGTCTGGCTGGCTCCTTAATCGGATCAACAAAATTGGGCACATTTGAGCAACTATATCTGGCTGAACAAAATTCAGCACGCCTTTTCTGTTGTGATTTTTTCAAGCTTGGCCGTCCACGAGTATTTTTCTGAACTCGAGGTTCCTGAATATCAGTTGTACCTTGACCGACACGTCTTTTTTGTTGTGATTTCTTCAAATTTGGTCTTCCACGAGTATTTTTCTGAATTTGAGGTTCTTGAATATCTGTTGTACCGAGACCTATTATGTCCTTCAGCTTTCTTAACCAACTTTTTTTCCCAGCTTTGGACTGCTTGTTGAAGTTTTCTTTAAAATGTTTTAGTTCATTCTCGCAACTAACATCGTCATCTTGGACAGTTGTTGAAGGTACAAAATCTAGCTTCCTCCAAAAGATATCAATCGAATCCAAGGAAATACATTGACCTATGTTAAAATATAAATAAGTAATATATTAACAATTTTATAGAATCATTATTAAAAAAATCTGAACTAATATTAAAATAATCAATCAGATTATACTTACCTGAACTAATATACATTGAAAGTTCGCAAGCACATGGTAACCCACAGCTGTTGCGAAGTCGACAACCACAATTTGAAGAGTCTGCTTGAAGATTCTTCCAGCTTTCATGGTCCGCAAGAATTATATCGAGAGCTTCATTTGAAACAAAACCGCGCAATAGTTTAAAACATCGTATATTGTGTTGATGTATGCGAACAACTCTGCTTTTCTCAAAACTTTCTTTGATTGATGTATGTTGCGACTGCACGAGACGATTAATACAACCCACAAATTTATCCAAACAACATTTTGAAGATTTCAAATATTTTTTCAATATCGCATGCTGGCTTTCTACTCTATTGGTTGTGTTATTTCCAAAATTGAGATGTTGATCAATCCAGACAGACATAAACATCTCCTTGTATTTGTTCAACCAATTTTCATTTACATATTTTAAAACACCTGAAAAAGTAATTAAACTTATAAGAGATATATAAAAAGAAAAAAATATATCGGGGCGTAGAAAACATACGTGGATATTTTATCAAGAATGACTGAAGTTGCTTGTAATTGTTTGTGTAAGAAACCAAAGTTGTAGAATCTTCTAGTAACTCCCATAATTTTAGAAAGTTGTCCCAATCACGTGCTGACCTGATAGATTGCCTACAGTTCTTGAATATGTTGCGACTAATGTGCCATCTACAAAGTAATTGAGTAGCATTCGGGAAAACTTCTTTGCATGCATTCACTAAAGCCAACTCCCTGTCTGTAAGTATAACACGTGGGTGCATACACTTGTCTAATGTTAACTTTAGACAGTTTAAGACCCATGTATAGCTTTCTATCTTTTCATTTTGCATGAAGGCAAAAGCTATGGAAAATGTCTTGTTGGTCGAAGTTATACCAACAATATGAACAAAAGGCATATTATAGCTGTTTGTTTTGTACGTGGCATCTATAATCAACACGTGTGGGAATGCACGCCAACTATCGAATGATATTGGATGAACGAAAAATAAATTTTCTAACTCGTTTGAACCAGTTGTAGTAAATTCATAAACATAACCATTAGAATGTAAAATAGACATGAGAACCTGCATCGGAGAATTGCCTGCTTGCTCACTCATGCGAATTTTAGTGCGTGCATTGTAAATCGTACTGATTGTAGATGCATTACTTAGGTTCCTCTCCTTCAGTATCGATAGAATATCACGTGGTACCACATTCATCCTTGTCAATTCTGCAACCAAACTAAATTCATCATCAGTTAACCGCTTAGCATATGGATGGCCTTCCATATGCTGTACAGGCGGATGGTTATGTTCATCACATATCATCGTTAACGTCCAGGAATTATATTCTATTGAATATTTCCCTTCTAATTCGAATGGGCAGTCAGTTTTTTTTGTGCCAGAAACTTTACTTGAATCCTTAACTTTATATTTTCCGCCACGATCACACATGATTACAACTTTATACACGAACCCATTAGGATATTTGTTCGATCTTTTAGTGACGACGACAACACCAAGAGAGCGTGCCAAGTTTTGTACCCAATTCATCAATTCTTCATGGGACCCGAACACCTAAAAATTAATAAAAAGTTAATAAAAAGAATAGATAATACACTTAATAATAAAAAGTTAATAAAAAATGTGTATATATAAGTTAATAAAAAAGAATAAATGATACACCTAATAATAAAAAAGTTAATAAAAACATGTATATATAAGTTAATAATAAAAAGTTAATAAAAACATGTGTCCATAAGTTAATAATAATAAGAATAAATTATGCACCTAATAATAAAAAGTTAATAAAAAACTTAATAATAAAAAGTTAATAATATATTAGTTAATAAAAAAATAAATAATACACTTAATAATTAAAAGTTAATAATGTATATATAAATTAATAATAAAAATAAATAATACACTTAATAATAAAAATTTAATTATATATATATATATATATATATATATATGTAAAAGTTAATAAAAGATGTAACAAATGAAAGTTAATAAAAAACATTTTTATATATAAGTTAATAAAAGAGGTAAAAAAACTAGTAAAAATAAGTATAAGTTATGAAAGTTGGATTCTTTATTTATTAAACTAGAAATAGTTAAAGGATTGTAAAGTTAATAAAACCCCTTCGCCGCCGTCGCCGCCGTCTCCACCGTCGCCACCATCTCCGCACCGCAGGATACCCGCGCCATCGTCTCCTTTCTTTGCCGTCTCTGTATTTCGCTACCACCACCGAGCTCTCCGTCGTCTCCTCTTCTCCACCACCGTGGGTTTTGGTCACGGCGTCGTTTCTGTTTGCGAGCGTCTCCGTCGTCTCCGTCTTCACCGCCACCACACCTAGCCCTATCTTCGTCGTTGTTCTTTGCTATCGGACGCCTAACCCTTCCCCGTCATGGCCGCCGCCGTCGCCGCCGTCTCCACCTTCGCCGCCATCTCCACACCTAGCCTTTCTTCTTCAAAACCTCTTCTCTGTCGTCTCCTTTTCTCCACCACCGTGGGTTTTGGTCACACCACCACACCTAGCCCAATCTTCGTCGCCGTCTCCGTTCTTCGCTACCACCGCCGGCGATATCGAAACCCTAACCACCGTCTACCACCACGATTTTGAAAGAAAACCTAACCCAACACTGATTATACCTGATGAGTGAAAAATTGTGGTGTAGTCATGATAAATTCGTTATCTGCCATGGTAAGAAATCGGAATATTAGTTTAGTTTAATCCTAAGAATTTTGTTATTGTTATTGTTAAATAATATTGAATCTGTTCATAAATTTTCAACTGTATTTTTTGTTTTGTTATGGTATAAATTTTCAACTGTATTTTGGGTTATGTAAAGATTTAAATTTTCATTGTTTTCTAGGTTTACAAATAAATGCTGACAACTGTTGGTTTTCAGTCTGACAGAAAGTAAATTTTCTTAAAAGTCTTTGACTTTGGTATATTTTTGGTATATTTAACAGAACCCCATTTAATATGGTGATTTTTGGTCCAACAAGAAATTGCCATCTATTGTATGATTTATTTATTTTTTTTGGAAGGCCGGTTAATTATTTGTTTGTCTGGTTAAGCTGACGATTTGGTGTTGGACTGGATGCTTCTACAGATCACTGGCCCACTTTGACCATCATTTTGCTTGAGTTGTGAAAAAAAACATGTGAATATGACACTTTGGTCTCTCTAACGAAAGAAATGGGTTATAAAAAGATGTCATTTTTTAAGGAAAATTCTCAAAATAACCTTGTTTAGAGAGAGAGTCCCTAAAATAGTCATTTTTTCCTCAAAATTTTTGAAGATTTGGACTTTTCAGACGTATTGGAAAAAGATAATAATATAGGGGTAGCAGGCCAAATTTCTAAAGAAAGTGAAGGAGGAGACCAGATTTGGAAAAATAATGAAGGGAAAGTCCAATTTTTTTTGAAATCTTAGAGTAAAAGTTTAGATTTTTACTAAATTTTTTTCTCAAAAAACCGTCTTGAGAGACTGCTTTTTTATGTTTCCTACCTTTTCCGTCCCTATTTTCAAATTCTAGGAAAAAGAGATTTTGAAGTCTCATCTTGAGAGACGAGATTCTACCACCACCACCCACCGTTCACCTTCTACCACCACCACTACCGCCACCACCATCCACCCCCACCACCCACCCATTTCCCGCCACCGTCGCCATCGCCACCACCGTCTCCGACGACCATTATCAATTGGCTTCCCGGAACCATTAAATATGCGTCCAAGCATATCCATAGAATCAGTAGTTTTTAAAACTTGAAATTGTCACTTATCACAATGAAGCTACTAAACTATATAATGCACTTTTAAGTAAAATATGAAGGAAATAAAAGAGGTAAAAGAAAGGTTGCACACCTCCCCTGTGAACTGAACAGTGGTGAACTTATTGTCAATTCCTGATGTTCCTTCGAAAACCTGGTAAAAAAAAAAGCAATGATATTTGCATTAAGGGGCATTTAAATTCTAACAAATCAACTTATATTTAATCTTTTGTTTCTGAAATCTTTTGTCGCGCGCCGCCATGAGACACCTGCATAGATTCGTTAACTTTAGTTCATTTGTTAACTCGCTTAAGGCATAAAATCGTTTATTTTAAGCATGTTTGAGTGAATTAAGGACCAAGTAATCATAATATAACTAAAATACAAGTTCTACTTCGTTTACCCTTGATCAAGATCAGATCTTTATGGATCTTTCGACGATTCTTTCCTTAATACGTATTTACCTGCTTAAACGGGCCAAAAAGCCTATAATTAGTTCGTTTTTTGTTTTCCTATATAAAAAAGACATAACCATCTGTTGTAAACTTTAATCAAACCCTAAAGATCATACTCCAGCCGTCCTACCTTCTGCTCAGCTCGTAAACCCTTCAGTTTTTGCATATTCGTTAAAGATTCAAGACTTGTTCGTTGACTTTGCTTGCTTTAGGATATTTGACTTCCGTTTCTCTTCAATCCTTTCGCTTTCTGGGTAAGTTGTAAACTGTAAAATCGTTCATACATATTCCCTAGTCAATAACCTTCAATCAATTTCGGTGATTGAAGGGTGTTGACTGGTCAATTGCTTCAAAACCCGATAAAGGGTAAAACCGTCAACAAGTTTGACTTATCGTTTTCTCATACTTCTGGTCGGATTCAACGTTCGGTCCAGAAGACTTTTATTTTCAAAACATAATTTTAAGGCTACTGCCCAAAACCCGACTTCCGAATCGCTGTTCAGATTCTGGTCAGTATCAGCTCACTTAAATCTTAAATTCAACATAACTATAGTTCTACTCATCCGTTTGGATTGATTCCAGCGGCATTAAGTTCGTTTTTATTTATAATTTCATATCACAAAGTTTCAGGTTCTGATTTGTTATCTCGTTTGACGCGTTATTGGACGACTCGCTTAAACCTTACTTGTTTATCGTATTTATTAATCACTTGCCTTCAATTTAAGGTGAGTTTGATCATGCCCCTTTTTATACACTGTTTTCTAACGTTTTGGGGACATATGCGTACTTACTCATATTTTCTATTCTATATATATACTCAAAATCGCAAACATAATTATTGTGTGAATATCAGTTGAATGCTATTTGCTAATTGCTACATGTTTAATTGTTTACTTGATAACGTTCGGAGAGGTCCAACATATCCCATTGTAGAGGGTTCTCATTAGTATGATCATACGACCGTCTTAGTAACCAGAGCCCGATTCGCTTGGCGAAGGTAAACCGACAATTTAGTTATTGTAATCAATGCCCGATTCGCTTGGCAGCGATTCATTGGCACACGAGTACAACTTGGTTTTGGTTTGTTAAGGTTTGATTGATTATTACCACATAGATTGGTTTGCGCATTTAACACTTATCGTTTATTGTTTAATTATTATATAACTATTTGTTGTGTCAAAATTGGTGATCATCTCACTCAACATGTTTGTTGACAAAACTCCATTTTCTACGCATATGCAGGTTGCTTAGATTGAAGTATGGATATTTAGTCAAGACCATAGGTTATATTGAAGACAAACTTAAATTTAATTGATTGTATTTATTTATTTGAATTGTTTTATTGTATTTGATTATTGTGTGCACATTTGAATTAAAATAATTAATTAGATATTGTCACATTTTATTTATGATAGTATCTTCGAGCTGTGAGCAATCGGATCACGTCCCGGCATTTCCGCCTTAGGTTGGGGTGTGATAGAAAGAAAGAGAAAAGATAATGATAAAATATAAAAAATATTTTATTTAATTAAACAGAAAAGAGAAAAAACAGTTATTTTTAGTATAATTATATGATATATATGGGGATATATGGTAGGGAATACTCTAAGAATTAACAAAAGATAGTATTTCTAATGTTTGGTCAGATTGTCTTAAACAATATGCGCGAATTCATAGCCGGGGAGGGGGGGGGGGGGGGGGGATGTGGGAAAATCTCCACGCTGAGCAAAAGTTCAAAGAGGAAGAAGGGGTGGCAAAGGTAAGCAGTGAGGAGTGAGGGAACGGGGTCCATTTCTGCACCGGCAGTGGTGGTGAGCGTGGAACGGAATGCATACCACACATTAGTACAACCTCAGGCTTGAGGAACCGAAGCTAATCAGTTGTGGCGTTTGTTTTTATGTATGTTTGTCTAACTATTGTTGTGTCACTTTCTTTGTTGAGGTGATTGATCCCAACACCTAGGATGTTTTGCATAAATCTCGTAGACTAGTATGAATGTTGGTGTCCATACTATGAGGAAAAGGAAAACTAGTTTTAGAAAAGATAGAAAAACATTAAAAACGATGTGTAGTCGGTTGTAAGACCCATGCAGTGTGGTTGCGAGCCGACACGAGTTCGGTAGGTATCAAGTTGCAGCACCAAAACTAAACCAAAAGATAAATTCAACAACGTCCAAATACAAAAGGCTAACATATTTAATGTAACAAGAAAAAAATAACTTGTGTGACGCAGTGACGGAGTTTATGTGAATTCGTTCGATATCAGGTTATGACACCAGAACTATACTAAAAAATAAACTTGTCAACACCCAAGTACAACATCACAATTAAAAGTTAAAACAAAAAACGCCTTTGCATTATGGCGACGAACCAACACGAGTGGTATTGGTGTCGATGGTACAAAGTACAAACACTAAACTATAAATATAAATAAGCATAAAAAAAACATTTACATAAAAAAAGGGGAAAAAAAGAAACTTATGTGACAACACCATATTGTGTCACATGGTCCAATTAAAGTTTGTGACAACAACCCTACCTTTTCCCTACTAACAATTAGGGTCTTCCGATATCAACTTTATATATATAGATAATATAATTTGTGAGTTTCTGTTATCGCCAATTTTACACATATACATATGAAAATAATTAAATAATGAAAGAAATAAATTGGTGGAATGATTATTTGTGATATTATCAAGAAAGTATGAATCTTTTGGCTCTAATATTAATGACCATTGATTAGTTCATTGTCGATTAACTTGATACTGATCGATAAAGAACTATTTTCCGCAGTAAACACAATGAAAGCATTTGAATGAGTTGAACAAAACTAATTAAAGACAAAGTTAGAGAGTAGTCAGGTGAGAGTGACTGCCTTTAAATATTAAAATTAAGAAAAGAAAAATAAATAAGTGAGAGGGACTAGTGCCCCTAACTAGATATAAGCTAAGAAACACTAAATTTTGTAGCGTTGTTGGATCGTATATCTTTCTGAATCGTACATAGTCAGTTTTCAGTTTAAACTTTAAAGTAAGTTGCGTTTTCAAATTAATAATAGAATTAGACAGGACGCTTTTCATAACGAGAGATTCTAATATGTGATATTTGAGTGTATGAAATCATACCAAATGGTTCTTGTCTATAGGGGTTTAATAAGTGCATTAAACCATCATAATTAGCCTATCATAAAACGAAATGACAATTGGCAATAAAGCTGTCATAAACCCATAAGTTTTTTTTTTTTTTTTTTTGAATGTTTAAGCTTGCCTCCTACTATTTAGGATAAACCGCCATTGCCAGGGATCGAACCCTGGACCTCTCACCCAAAGGCCTAAGCCTTTACCATCCCACCAAAGTGGAGATGGCCATAAATCCGTAAGTGCTGCAGTTACATCAGTTTTCGCTTAACAACAATTTTGGTTTCGAAAAACAAAGTTGGTACTGACCAACAGTTTTGACACTAAAGAACAAACTTGACATTAAGAACAAAGTTGGTATGTGTAACAATTTTGATACTAAATAACAAAGTTGATACAAATCTTCATTTAGTACTGAAAACCTAATATCGATGATTGAAGTCACCGATGAGCAAATTCAAGTAACTTATAACCCTAGCCAAGGGCTTCGTGGCTTTGCCGTTTGAACCCACCAGGGGCCACCGTTCTTGGGACCCTGCTACTAGGTTGGACCCTGCTAATAGGTTGTAGTCTGTAATCTCATTTGGTCTTAAGAGAATATTTCAATTCCCCAAAATGTCCTGACAACACTAAAATCACCAACAAGTTGGTGAGGCCTGTCTTTTATGATAAAGTGTTCGATAATAGCTACTTAAAATCATGTTTAAATACTTAATTCTGAAACAATGCAAGTAGTGTAAAGATGGCAACAATGCAACCATAACAATTTGTAAATCTAGGGTTTATTCATAGAAATATATTAATGTTTTTAAATACTTACGTAGACGTTTTGTTCTTGGTTTTTCATATAAATTAGTTGTTATAATACGCTTTTGCTAGCGAGTCTAAAAATTTTCACTATAGACGATGACAAGTTAGGAGGAGATATAGAAGGTGGTTTAGTTATATATATATTTTTTAATTTTTTGATGATACAATACTTTAATATGCAGGCTTATCAAGTCAAAATGGTTATAAAAAGATAAAAAGTTCGGTTTTTTTTACTGAATCCATAAAAAATACTTTTTAGTAACCTTCCAACAATTATTACAAACTACTTTTTGGTCAATAACCTTTTATTAATTAAGATTCGGAGAAAAAAAGATTAAAATCAATAGCCAAATTTAATAATACGTTGGAAGTACAAAAGAGTTGTGCACAACAGCACAGGCTAGTGTTGGTCACGTGTGCCGAGCAAAGTGGAAAGACTTAGTTACTTGTTGCAAGTTAATTAAGGGAATGAATGTTCCCCACGCCTATCTCCACCATCTTCGTAACATACAACCAAGTTTTGAGTGGAGGAAGTATAGGTTTTGTGGTTTATTCTATAAAATCAATGTACGAATTAGATAGTTTAAAAAATAAAACAATTTGTTGGTACGAAAATTCTATTATAAGACCATGTGTAGTGGTGGATGGGAAAAACGCCCCATCCTTCTTCTCCCTTGGCTGGAAACAAACTTGGTTCCACCTTCTTCTCCTTCAAGCGTTATGTACAAAGCGCGTGGGGACTTTTTGTAGCCCAAAACGCACGGGGGCAGTGTTCTAGGCATTTGGGGGGGGGTGGAGGATGGGAAATGTGTACTCAAAAACCGTGTTTGAAACGTATTGTGCATTCTCTATATAGGCAATGAATGAACCAACACAATGTTTTGTTGAAACGTAACAACAATTCAAGAAAAAGTATGTAATAGTTAAAGCCGCTGACAGTTGTTCGGTTAAACAGGCAATAACTTTAGCCATAAAAAAAACTATTAGTACTAGCTCAATACCCGATGATTGGCATTTTAACAATAGCTCAGCTACTGCTAGTCGCTTAAGTTACGACCAGTTACTGCTAATCAAAGTTACTGCTTCTTGCAGCTGCTTCTTTCTCCTGATAAGAATTAATTACGAAATTGTTGATCATCTATGTTACCAATACTCAGTGCATATCTTCATTAAAGCATTAAAAAAAAAGTTAAGATTATGTTATCAAATTGATAGTTTAAAAAATGTTTTGAGCTAATGAGCTTTAGATTAAATGACACTAAAGGGGAAGTGAAAAATTGGGATGCATGCCGCAAGGTTTCAAGTTCGAATCCAATCCCAACTGGGTTTTAGCTTAGTGGGCCTTCGGACGGTGAGTTTTCACCAAACAGAATATGCAGTGCCTGACTGCCTGGGCTATCTATTGTTGTCTGCGATCGTAGGCATATGAGTCGCCTTTTTTGCCATTTGGTTACCGTGGATACTCGGGATTTATTCATTGGTCATTAGAAAAATGTTTTGAAAACGAAAAGGAAACATAAATAAATAAGCAATTGAGACCGCCCTATGCTTCGTGGTTTGCCAGGTGTTAACATTATCGAGAATACGTTAAGAGGTTCTCAATAAATGCACTAACATATGAGTAAATCTATCCAAACCCACTTTGGCCTGACGTCCGTCTTGACTCAAACCAAAATAACTCCTTTTATGTTACCTGTTTTGACACGACATGCTGCTCGGCCCGACTAATATGCATTATAATAATATCAAACTTATTACTAAAAGAAAGTTCAATAAAATATATATTTCAAACTAAATTAAGAAATTCAACTAATTAGTAAATATTAAACAATATGAACTAAACGTAGTGGGATAGTGACTAAAAGATGTTTACCTCTTTAAAAAGTTAAATTACTTAAAACAAAATATATTAAGTGCTGTCTTATACGAATAAAAAGTTGTAAAACTTTAAAATAAAAAAGCTTTTAATATGTTTTTTTCTATCAACAAATGTTTTATAACAGAAAAGATATTTAAAATAGTCATGTTAACCTTCACATTTTCAGCTTTAGTCATCAATTAATCAAAATCCCTAAAATAGCCATGAAGAATGTTCTTTAATGAGTTATGTCAGATCTAACAGTTCTTGATGGTTATTTTAAGGATTTTAATTAATTAATTGATGGCTAAAGTTAAAAATGAGGAGATCAGCATGGCTATTTTAGAGATTTCTCTTTTTATTATAATATAGTATATGGGGTATTTAACTATTTATCATCTGTAATATGAAATGTTTTGTAATAGTATTTAGACAAGTCTCATGGGCGCGTGACATGTATTCATTCATTCATTCCCATGTAGCTATTTAACCTTAAGCAGAGCCCATAACTCTTTCCTCGATTCCTGATATCCTTCAGTTTTCTTTCTCTCCTCCACCACTTAACACTCGATCTTCTTGCTTTTATTTATTAATGGCCAACATTAACATGTATCATCATCAACCACCCGATGACATCTCTCTTCTCCTCCATCAAATCCTCTTCATCATCATCAGCTGCTTCTTCTTCCACTTCCAAACAAGTCAAATGTGAACTCCCCAACGGCCACACTGCAAATATTCCGGTGGTCATGTGGCTTCTTCTTCTGTTGATTCCGACCCAGATCATGAATATGATAGTGAAAGTGAGGTAGTATAGTATGCATACTCATCTATATCTATTTTATTTTTTACTTTCTCATCATTTTCTAGTTAATAAATGTCTGAAAATATATATTAAACCAAGTACACATACTTTATGATTATGTTTTATTAATTTCAAAGTAACGTTACTCTTTAATTACCGGCGGTACGTACGTAGCAACACAGGACCTAACCGATATCTAGTGTGCATTTAATGTTGATGTCGCTTCTCCTATGTCATCACAACATGTGAATATTTTTTTTATATATGTACACTCATTTGATATATTATAAGTTTAAGTTTAAATAAATAAAAATTTTGATTTGGTAAACATGTTAAAAAATATATATTTATTTATAATTCTGCTCCACAACATTTTTTCTTCTTCATGTTTTGGCATTTTGGATGCATTAGCTGACATGAATAGATGATAAATTATGGGTGAATATTTAGTTTACAACATGATTTAAGTTTATCTGTTAAAAAATTAAATAAAAGATCTAAAGTTATTTTCTTTAAACTTTGTTCGATTCTTAGAAAACTGGCAAACTCGCCACGCGCGCACATTTGCGTCGCACATGCGTAGCAAAAGACAAATATGAAGCAATTGCGACTCACGTGATAAGCGGGAAGAACCCCTCGCAAAATCATGCCGGGTAAAATATGTTTACATGAACATCAAAGTTTAACAGTTTGAAAGCAATGATATATCTCCATTTTTGAAAATGTATAGCAATTTTACATGTGTATGCAGTGTATATGTGTACATGTATTTTAAACAAAATGCTACTAATACCATATCTAAAAAATAAATGTAAAAAATAATGAAATTTAATATATTCTAGTTAATAGTTAATTTATATATATGACAAATAGTGTAATGTTCCAAAATGATTCTCGTAGCTTTCAACATATCATTAGCTTTAAAGCGAACGCCCTGCTTGCGGTGCGCGCATATAATGTATATATGTGTGAACCCACGGGTGGGCAAAAGTGAAATTGCACTAATTTTGACGTTATTTTACTAATCTCGTGAAAATAACGTTAAAAGTGGCGGAAGGTTAATCAGGCATCATGTGGTGGCGTTGATAGCCGAAAGACAAGTGTACATGCACCGATCAGCCGGTGTCCCGATGATTGAGTGTTATGTGCCTTATGTCCAAGGCTTGATGCAAAACTACTATCGAGCCGGGGGTCTCACCGGAAGCAGCCTCTCTATCCCTATGGGGTAGAGGTAAGGTTGTCTACATCTTACCCTCCTCAGACCCTACCATAGCTTTGCTATTGGCGGGATATACTGAGTACGATGATGATGATGATATGTTTGTGTAGTCATTAAGAAATTATTCATCAAATGTCCATAATTTTATTTTATTTTTGCTTCTTACATACAATGTGAAGGTTATGCACATAAATAAACAATCAAACTAATTTTTATTCATGTGCTTAATTTAACTTTTAGTTCTATACAGTTTACTTAACATAGTGAGTTGTATTACCTAAGAATTTGTAATAAACTAACAATTAATATATTGTTTCCTCTCTTCTAAAGGAGGGGTTGGGACACTTGATGGAAGAAATGGCTGCAAAACCAGACCGTCCTCGTAACCCTTCAAAACGGACACGTGCTGCGGAGGTTCATAACATGTCTGAAAAGGTATCGATGTATTATAGTAACAAAGTGCTTACGTTGTTCTACATTTGATAAATGAGTTATTGTTTCGGTCAGAGGAGGAGAAGCCGGATAAATGAGAAGATGAAGGCCTTACAGAAACTTATCCCCAATTCAAATAAGGTTTGTCACTCTGTTTGTGTCAACACAAAAAACATGTTTTTTTTAAACATTTGATTCAATATTAACATGATTGATTCATAAGACCGACAAGGCTTCGATGCTGGATGAAGCCATCGAATATCTGAAGCAGCTACAACTTCAAGTGCAGGTGCAAGCCTCCAACCATTTTTATTAATAAATGTCAAAAATAATCAGTTTGTACTAATAATATGTTGATTAATGTTTCAGATGTTAACAATGAGAAATGGGATAAATTTGTACTCCATGTGTGCACCAGCACCACATGGTGTTCTTCAACCAAACCATCGACCCACTGGCCTGAACCTTGGGAACCAGTCCATCCACATGACAGCAAACCATGGACCACTTGTGAACCACATGCTTAGCCATAACCCGCCACCAGTACTCGACTTTTCACGAACAATCAATCAGGACCCTTTGTTTGGAACTCAACTTGGATCATCCTAGTTTCGGTTCCTTCCAAGACAATTGATTATGATTTAGTCGTGTTGTTTCCAACTTTCAGTTTCTTTATCGTTGTTAGAATGCGTTTGTTTGCCACTCCGACATGAAACTTTAGCGTCTCTAGATGTTCGGATCCGGATTTTGTTGTGTCGGCTTATGCATACAACTTGTTCAATGCATTTTTCGTTTTTCAGGAATTCAACATCTAGAAAATGAAAATTTTCGTGTAACGATGGTTATATATGTAGTATTAGTCATTGTCGTTGTCATTGACTCATGGGCACGTTAAAGATTTGTATAGGGTTTCGGGTTTTGTTTTTTCTATATATTGAAAGGCCCCCCTCTATTGCAGACAATATATAGATACATTATTATTATTATTATTATTATTCCGGTCTTGTTAACAATGAGCACCAAAACTCGTAGATATAAATGAACGATAAGCATCCTCGATACAACATAAGCAACAAGTATACAAATGTGCATGTATTCGGCCGCAAAAGAATTTAACCCAATAGAATACTCTTCAGCTAGGCAAAACTTACAACAATAACAAGATCAAGGTGGACCAACAAACCATTGTGGTCGAGCCACCTCATGAACTGAGTAACCCTGGCTCGAACCACCAGAACCTCCAGGGGAAAGCTGTGCTGGTGGTGGAGGCGACAAGACCGGTGTGTCACATGTCCCGTTAACCTGCACGCCCATTTGTTCATTTAATACATTTATGAAATAAATTACTAGAAATTCACAGAAAACTGATTTAAATAATATACCCCACAATAAGCAATGTTATCACATCCACATGTCAAATGACCATTGGCTACATCAACCGCTTCAGCTGCTCCTCCACCATCGCTCCTCTGCACCCAAAAACACTCAATGAATGTCCAAGCTAGGGGTGAACAAAAAACCGAAAACATAAAAACCAACAAATCAAAACCGAAAGAAATAGGGTTGGCAAATGTGACCCATGGGTTGAATGGGTTGTAATAAAATATATATAATGGGTCAAACTAAAAAAAGAAAAGGATTGAAATGGGTCAAAACGGGTTGACAACTTGACATTTCTTGAGTTTTTTCTTATTTTTTTTTATAGAACGAGAAAAACGGAGGAAACTTTTTAGTTTTTTACCTTTTTAGTTTTTGATTTATATTTCGAGTTATGATTTTTTAATTATTTTTTTTGAATATTTTAGTGGGGCATTTTGACCCATTTCGAAAACCCCTCATTATAAAATAATTAAAAAATCATAACTCGAAATATAAATCAAAAACTAAAAAAGGAAAAAAAACTAAAATGTTTCCTCCGTTTTTCTCGTTCCATAAAAAAAAAGGCAGCCCGTTTCAATCATTTTCCTTTTTTAGCTTAACCCATTCTGACCCATTATATACATTTTATTACAACCCATGGGTCACATTTGCCACCTCTAGAAAGAACCTACTTAAACTAATAATTAACGTTCGGTTTCATTTTCTTTGAAAACCAGAAATGACGGTTCAGTTTCGATAATGCACTAGCTTCTAAACGGTTCGCTTTCATTTTCTTTGAAAAACAGAAATGGTGGTTCGGTTTCGATTATGCATTCGCTTCAAAACCGAACCGTCCAAAACCGAGCCACACTGACACACAGAACTTGTTTGAATGTTAGTCATTAAATTTACAGCCAAATTTATTATTTTGGGTCAAAAGTTTAATACCTAAATTCATAAGCAGGAACTTAACCAAAAATAAAATGAGGCCCAACTCTCTAATATTTTGGGTCAATTTTTACAGGCCCAAACATTTCAAACCCAAATGTAAAACTGAAAACCGACCCATAAATGAACCAAACCCGCATGAAAACCAAAACTTCAATTGTGGTTTTGTTTTAAGCCCAAAATCAAACCAAACCGACTAATGCACACCCCAAATTTTACCTGGTAAAAGTCGACGGCAATATAATTTGGCCAACGATTGCCTGCAGCTATCTGACATGTGTTCATCATGGAAATAATCGAAGCAGAGTTATCAATACACGCTCCAGTCACATTAGGATTAGTTGAAAAGTAGTTTTGTAAAACCAACGCTCGCGATGTCGTGTTCATCGAGGCTGATTCGGATCGACTAGGACACGAACCCGAAATCTGTCCCTCACTTCCATCTACATAATTCAAATAAAATTCATAAACCACAAAATAATAATAATAATAATAAACTATGTGAAAACAAACTTACATTGATTTTCAACTACGTATGTCCACTCATACGCGATCCCTTCAGAAGCCTCTTTTGATGAT
Organism: Bidens hawaiensis; assembly: GCF_021521415.1. Lineage (NCBI taxonomy): Eukaryota > Viridiplantae > Streptophyta > Magnoliopsida > Asterales > Asteraceae > Bidens > Bidens hawaiensis. The sequence goes on along the minus strand of NW_027491684.1, from coordinate 816,727 downwards.
TTGGAGGTGAAAACAATCAACCGTTGATTTTGCTTAACCATATCGGTGATCGTGGGCCAGTCACTGCCGTTTTTAGGCATTTGTCTTACAGGAAACATGTAGGTAGTGAGACCAGCTGCAGCAAAAAGCTTTGTCAAACCGTTTGGGGATGTGACATAATCCTCGATGAAGATGGTAATGATTTCTGATGGATTTGCTTGTAGAAACTTTTGAATGTCACGATGCACGTTTATAGCTGGTTGCTGTAAGTTGAGTTGCAAACACCACAAATCAGATTATATGTATAACTGCTATAATAACTATTAATAAGCATAACATTGTTTCGAATTAATGTACTTACGAATGCTGTGATGTTGTAGCATCTACTGCCGAAGGAGTGACATAACCATATGTCGTTGTTGAAGTCGTACATATCCAACATTAGTCCTCGGACACCATTCTACATAAAGTTTCACTAAATCTATTATCTGTCATGTATTTGGATTATTTTTAACTAACAATAATGCCTACATAATGCACGATACAAAATGTATGTCACGTTTTCTTTTCTCGAATTCAATTTCTTATTACATTCAGCTGTATAGAAACCGCACATTGTTTGTGATTTGATCTAAAGCCATCAAGATAACGAACAATGCTAGTTGAAAACCTTTACAAGTACCGGAAAGGATTTATTTAAGCGAATAAAACGTCAAGAACAACTTTAAACTATGTAATCGATTTAATATAAAGCTTAGAATGTTAAAAAAATTCTTTAGAAAATATATATATATATATATATAGGGAAGATTTCAAATGAGAACCACTTTAAGTTTTAAGAACTCGAAAGAACTCATTGTAACAAATTTTTTTATGAATTTTTTTTTATACAAGCGTAATATATGTAGGTTACATGTACGTAAACAAATTACAGAATTTTTTTTACACATGCGTAATATATTTTCAATGCTACTTCTATTATTAATATTAATATGAAGAGAAAAGCAAAAGGTCCATATTTGTTGAACACAAAGTTAATTGTTCTAACTTTTAATAATTGAGTGACAGAACAAACTTTTTAATAGACACACACGGCATGTTCTTTTTTTATCATCATATTAATAATAGAAGTAGCATTGAAAATAGCAGACTTTTTTCTTTTCTTCTTTTTTCTAGAAAACAAATGCAACTTCGCTGCTTTTGGTATTGAAAAACATTTATTTACGAAATTAATAACTCCATAACCACCCACCCAGACAAGTGGAATATTAAACAGAGATTAGATGCTTATTTTACAAGAAAAAAACAATAACTTAATTAATAATTTACTGACTACCTGTTCCCCATACACCAAACCAATTAGGCTAAGGGGTGTGGGGAGCTCTAATGGGGGCTCTAGTGGGGGCTCCAGCCAATAATATTATGACGTGTGGCAGAGAGAGAAACTGGATAATGGGGGTGTTGGAGCCCCCGTTGGAGCCCCTGGCCCTGGTGTGGAGGGGCTCCAGCAGGGGCTTCAGCGAATTTTTTTTTTATTTTTTTATATGTATATTCAAACAACGTATTATTAAAAAAACCTATAAATTATTAAAAAAACACACATTTTGTTGATCACTAATTGTGGACGGTTGTGGTGGAATGTCACCTTGGTAGTTTTGGCAGATAGCTTTGCCCTCGTCTTCAAACGTCATGTTGTGTAGGATCAGACACGTGTAGACGACGTCCGTTATCCTCTCCCGAGTCCAATAACGTATCGGGTTCGCCAGAATTTTTAAAAATCAGCAAATCATCCTCTTCGGAGGAGTCGGAATCAGACGAGTACGACGACATTATTTTTAAAAAAAAAGTTGGGAAGATGGGTTGATTTTGGGTTTTATTTTGAACTTGTGGTGATTGATATGGGTGAAATGGGGTATTTTATAGATGAAATGGGGTATTATTTAGGTAAAAAATATTTTTTTTTTAATTTAACCGTGTCCCAACGGCTATTTCTCCATTCCCAACGTCCATTTTCTCTCTCTTCTCCCGCGACCAGGCTTACGTCTGCCTGGATTTCCGCGCTCGCGCCCCGGCTCGCGCCCCGGTGGTGTGGGGTTAGCGCCCCGAGGCGCGAGCGGAGGGGCTCTAGCGCCCCGGTTAGCGCCCCACACCCCTCAGCCTTATAAAAAAAACATCTCACTGACAACTCTTTCATAAAAAGTCATAGACGTGGCAAAAGTTTATCTCGTGTAACATTCAAATACAAAATCAATTTTAAACAAAGAAATATTAAATATTAGGTTTTATCCCTCTTATTACGTGGTTGTTTACATTTTTTTTCTAATATTTATATATTTTTTGGATTTTAATTTTATTTATTGTAAAAAGTTAATAATGTACTTAAAGTTTGATCATGAAAGGGTTTCACAAATAAATAAGATGTTATAATCCGTTTAAAAGCTATCTAGGTTCGGTGAGACCCATAACCCACTTTTTTTTTAATATGAAATTGTTTCTTAATATAAATAAATCTTTTTAAAAAAATTGGATATTAATTTTTAACATATCCTTATTTTATATGATTTTCATATCAAATATATAGTGAAATTAATCTTTAATATTATGAGATGTTATGACCCGTTTAAAGGTTATCTGGGTTCGATGAGTCCCAAACCCATGAATTCGAGTCAAGTGTATGAGAAGCCTTCATTTACAAATAAAGCAATCTGGTGACTTGAGAGAATGTAGGAAGCAACCAGATAGCTTTTGAAGGTTTCGTTTATATATATTTAAGATTAATGAAACAAGAGAAAAATAAAAATAAAATAAAATGTGACCGACTCAACCAACTTATTGGCTCGTTAATTTTGCTTACACATGAACACAAAAGTCATGAGCAAATTAACATCAAATATTTATTACAAGTTTACAACTATCAAAATTGCTGGCCAACTATTTTTTTCTTTTCTTTAACCGCGTTTGAAAACTACCCCAATACCGACTGAGTCACGTCAAAACAATAGCTGCACTAGTCAGGACTATTAAGGCTGAGGGGTATGGGGGGCTTTAATGGGGGCTTCAGTGGGGGCTCCAACCAATAATATTATGACGTGTGGCAGAGAGAGAAACTGGATAAGGGGGTTGTTGGAGCCCCCGTTGGAGCCCTGGCCCTTGGTGTGGAGGGGCTCCAACAGGGGCTCCAGCGAAAATTTTTTTTTTTGTATTTTTTTATAAATATATTCAAACAACGTATTATTAAAAAAACTCATAAATTATTAAAAAAACACACATTAATAAAAAAACACATTAATATATAAAATTCAAATTACAAAAAAAAACATACTAAAAATTAAACAAACAATAATACTTAATAATAACACTAATCTAATACAAGATCATCGGGTCGCCTCGCCCACAAATGTTCAACCAACTCATGTCGAAGATTCCCGTGTATCTCACGGCTCTTGATATTTGCTATGTTATGAAGTCTTTGTTGATCACTGATTGTGGACGGTTGTGGCGGAATGTCACCTTGGTAGTTTTGGCAGATAGCTTTGCCCTCGTCTTCTAACGTCATGTTGTGTAGGATCAGACACGTGTAGACGACGTCCATTATCCTCTCCCGAGTCCAATAACGTATCGGGTTCGCCAGTACATAATATTGTTTTTTCAGAGCTCCAAAAGCTCTTTCAAAATCTTTTCTAGCAGACTCTTGCTTCTTCGTAAAATACTTCCGTTTGTCGGCGATTGGATCTGTAAAAGCTTGAACTAACAAAGCCCATTCGTTGTAAATACCATCGACCAGATAGTACCCGTACTTGAAGAGTTCTCCATTTGCAACAAAAGATTGAGGTGGTTCAACCCCGTCGATAAGGTCGTTGATCAAATGTGACTGATCGATAACATTAAGGTCGTTATTTGACCCAGCAACACCAAAAAAAGCATGCCAAAACCAAAGATCCTGTGACACCGCCGCCTCAAGTATAAGGGTCGGCCCTTCATGATCACCACGGTGGAACTGACCTCGCTAGGTCGTTGGACACATAGCCCATCCAACATGCGTACAATCGATGCTACCTAGCATCCCAGGAAAACCATGTTTTTCTGCGTGCACCTCATATATGCGTTGGATGTCATACATTGTAGGTTTACGCAGATATCTCCGAGAGTAAATCGATATGACTCCTACGTATATAAAATAATCTATAAACATATAATATATATTACAAAATGTAATAAATATTTAATAAAAACTAAAATTAATGTTTTTTACCTTGGCAGAAAAAATGAAGGGATTCACGTGCAACCCTTTTCGACATCTGTAAATACTCATCCAAAGCGTCCGACGAGATGCCGTACGCTAATTGACGGATAGCAGCCGTGCATTTTTGAAGAGAGGTAAAACCGGGGAGACCCCTAGCATCCTCCCTTTGTTGAAAAAAGGGATACCGTGCCTCTAAATCACTTGCTATACGCATGAACAATTGTCTGCTCATTCGGAAACGAGTTCGAAAATCCGACTCCTCGTATACCGGTTGAGGGCTAAAATAATGCCTAATCAAAGTATCGTTAGCACCCGATCGATCACGATCACGAGGTGGTGCTCTAACTCTCGGGACTCGAGGTTGATGGGCTTGATTTTGCAAGAGATCCACCACGGTTGCGGTCAAAACTCCCCCTACATGAAGAAGCAAATCATCCTCTTCGGAGAGTCGGAATCAGACGAGTACCACGACATTTTTTTTGTGTTAGTTTTGAGAGGATTTTAGGAGGAAAGGTGTATAATTGTGAAATGAAGTATATTTTATAACGATATATATTTATAGTTTAAGAAAATATTTTTTTTTTTAATTTAATCAAAACCATCAACGGCTCTTTTCCGACTTCCTATACAACTTTACTCTCTCTTCCCCCGCTAACCCCATCACGCCTGCATGTTTTTTCGCGCTAGCGCCCCGGTGGTGTGGTGTTAGCGCCTGGGGGCGCGAGCGGAGGGGCTCTAGCGCCCCCGTTGAAGCCCCACAACCCTCAGCCTAATCATGAGTTAAAAAAGCAGGTTGAAAGATAAGTCTGACGTACCTTTAACTGAGACGCCACATCATCTTCCTGGTTAGCCGGGCCCAGAATCGGTGACCCGGTGGGTGATTTGGTACCCGAAACCGCAAATGAGTTGTGAGTTGTCAACCATGTGTAGTGATTAAACGGTAACCCATTAGCCTGCTCCAAAAACAATTAAACCCTAAAAACAGAACACATACATAATAATTAAATTAAAAGAGAGATAATTAAAAACAGCAACCTTAGAAGTAGGGGTGGCAGGTTGAACTCGAACACATCTGGGGCGCGTGTTGCCACTCGCGGGACAAGTGCCACAGCGTAAGCCGGAGTCGCAGTTGTTGCTGCTGGTGGAACATGTTTCTCCGATCTTGAGAGATGAAGTTGAATGGAAGATGTGTGTTAGTGTTAGGGCGAAGACGATGATGATGAGGTTGTGGTCGGATCGCCGCATGTTGAAATTAAATGATGAGAAGAGAAGAAGAGTGGTCCGTTTGGTTTTATTATTATTATTATTATTTGGTGGAAGGAAAAAGAGATTATTGAAGCAAAATGACAGGTGGCTCGTAATCGAAAGGGGGCAGACGTATAAATGTTAACACGAGTTTAGTGGACCCTGCTTGGAATAATCAAAAATCACACTTCATGAAATTTCGAATATTTGTCGTAAATTGACCTCTTCTTTCGAATATTTGTCGTAATCAACCATTGTGAAATATAAATCTTTTTGCGGGTAAGACCGCTACTTTCGTTGGGTTCCTTGCTTTGTAAACGTTGTATGACTTGCATACTTTAGTTTAAATTAGCAATTTTCCAAGTGTTTTAGAATAAGTTAACCTTTGAACGTGGTAGATAATAGGTTGAAGTTTTGCTTCCACTTTCGTGATTGTGCGGGTAGGACCGTCACTTGCAATTAGTAGGATGGCTAAACTTTACCTGCGTCTAACCTGCGTGTAGGTTTTCCTCATCTTTTCTGAGGATAAGTTAACCTTTGAACGTGGTAGATAATAGGTGTGAAGTTTTGCTTCCTCTTTCGTGATTGTGCGGGTAGGACCGTCACTTGCACTTAGTAGGATGGCTAAACTTTACCTACGTCTGACCAGCGTGTAGGTTTTCCTCATCCTTTTCTGAAATTTCTAAGTGTTTAGGATAAGTTAACCTTTGAACGTGGTAGATAATAGGTTGAAGTTTTGCTTCCTCTTTCGTGATTGTGCGGGTAGGACCGTCACTTGCACTTAGTAGGATGGCTAAACTTTAACCTATATCCGACCTGCGTGTAGGTTTTCCTCATCCTTTTGTTAGAAATTCTGTTTTGAATAACCGTTCGACGCCCGGTTGTTAATAGGTTAGTGTTCAGTATCCTCTCATGATTCATGCGGATAGACCGGCACTTTCATTTAGTGGGATAACTGAACTTTTCCCCTTCAACTGACCTGCGTGAAGGTTTGTCGTTTATTGGGTTTATGCGGGTTTTGCCGCCTTCCCCATGCAACGACTTTCCACGTAATTATGCAGTGAAAACCGGCATTTTAGTGTTGAATTAACCGTTCGACGCGCGGTTGTTAATAGGTTAGTGTTCAGTATCCTTTCATGATTCATGCGGATAGACCGGCACTTTCATTTAGTGGGATAACTGAACTTTTCCCCTTCAACTGACCTGCGTGAAGGTTTCATGCGGGTTTTGCCGCCTTCCCCATGCAACGACTTTCCACGTAATTATGCGGTGAAAACCGGCATATTAGTTTGAATTAACCGTTCGACGCGCGGTTGTTAATAGGTTAGTGTTCAGTTTCCTCTTATCATGATTCGTGCGGATAGACCGGCACTTTCATTTAGTGGGATAACTGAACTTTTCCCCTTCAACTGACTTGCGTGAAGGTTTGTCGTTTTTTTGGGTTTATGCGGGTTTTGCCGCCTTCCCCATGCAACGAATTTCCACGTAATTATGCGGTGAAAACCGGCATATTAGTGTTGAATTAACCGTTCGAGGCGCGGTTGTTAATAGGTTAGTGTTCAGTTTCCTCTTATCATGATTCGTGCGGATAGACCGGCACTTTCATTTAGTGGGATAACTGAACTTTTCCCCTTCAACTGACCTGCGTGAAGGTTTGTCGTTTTTTGGGTTTATGCGGGTTTTGCCGCCTTCCCCATGCAACGACTTTCCACGTAATTATGCGGCGAAAACCGGCATATTAGTGTTGATAGTTCATATAAGTATAAATGTAAAATCATCAGCGTCGATGTTTTAAGGAGAATCATTTCCATTAGAAGTGGCTCTTGGCCTTTACTTTACAAATTTGGAATTGATTTACATGCAAAATGTGTAAATGAGCTCCCTTCCATGTTGTTGGGATGGGAGTGCCATCGAGCCGATACGCACCTGGTTCGGGATCTCGTTCTTTACGCAACATGTAGTCTCCACATTGAAGCTGGAATTTTATTCGTGTTTTCCCCAGCCGGGGTTCTACACGCATCTGCCTGCTCAGCGTTCATTGCGCCACGAGGTGCGCGAGCGTCCCATCTCTGACGAATGCTTCGACCATGTCCTTTACGTCTATGCATTCTTCAGTGTTGTGGCCTTTTGTCCTGTGAAAGTCACAGTATTTGTTCCGATCAGCATTGTGACGATGTCGGATTATTTGAGGCTTTGGCCATGGGAGCTCCTCGGTGGCGAATATCTCGGTGACGCTTTTGGTGAGCGGCGTCCATCTGGAGTTCTTGTTTGACTGTACATTATCCCTTCCGCCTAACCGATGCTGCAAGCCGGATGAGGTGTCAAAGTTTACCCTTGACTGCCAAATGCCTAGCTTTCGCTTTTTGTTTAATCGGGCGGTAAGGACGTTGTCTTCTCTTGTTTTCTGGGTGTAGAGGTTTGTGCTCTGTGGGAGATCTCTACCCAGTTGCTTCTCCGTTTCCGCAAAGCGTTTAACTGCTGTCATGATGGCATCCCATGTGGATGGCATGCCATCTTTTCCTGTTAAGGTGCGGATGAGCTCTGGGTCGTTCGCGCCGTGAATAAAGGCAGCGCGAACAAGATCTTCGCTAATGTTACCCAGACTTAGCTTCTTCGAATTGAAGCGAGTGATGAAGTCTAGCAAAGATTCGTCTTTTTCTCGAATGCACTTGAGGATTGTCCATTGCTCCTCTGTATATTTTCTTTGCTGGCTGAAGTGTTGGCTAAACTTCTGTTGGAAGTCTGCCCAGTCGTAGATGTGGTTGACCGGTAGTCGATCGAACCACGCTCTAGCAGCCCCAACAAGCGTAATTTGGAACATGTAACACCACGTGGGTTCCGTCCAACTACTGACGGTTGCCCCCGCTATGAATCTGTTCAAATGATCATCTGGGTCGGATATACCATCAGATGTGCCTATGCTGGACATTTGCTTGGCACTTTTCGGGGCAATTGCTTCTGCAATGTCCCTTGCAAATTTGGACGTTCCCGCATTTGCAACGTTTGGTCTGAATGTTTTGGAGAAGTCTCGTGGACTTCCACCTGTGCTTTTTAGTTTGAAGGCTTTTCCAAAATGCCTTTTCGGTTGGGAGTCCGTTTCCTTACGCTTCCCTTTTGCCCTATGGCGAGGGTTCGCGTCGGAGTCGGACTCCTCCGAGTCATCCTCCCAGTATTCTTCGAATTCGTCAGCCTGTTGGACGGAACGCAAGCGTTCGTCCAACTCAGCTTGGAATTCCTTTTGACGTGCCTCCGCCCATGCCTTAACTTCATTGAGTGTTTGGCGGGGGAGTCTTCGTTTCTCTAACTGGGTATCGGTGAATCCCAGTGAGCGATTATTTACTGCACTTGCCCCAGCTGGGGTAGTGTTCGTAAAATTTACTTCACTTGCCCCGGCTTGGGTAACCGGGGTAGTGTTTGTAAAGACTGTGTTGCTGGTATTCCCCCCAGTAGCTGGGGTTGTAGTTACCGGAGTTTCTTTAACCATCTTAGAAGTTTGAAAAAACTGGAGAAAAATGTTCTAGCTTTATGCACGGATGGCGCAAATGAAGAAACACTAACCGGACCCCGGACAGATTACTGGTAACCTGGGGGTTAGATAGATGTTTCCCACGAGGGGTTAGACCCTGAGAAGATGGTTCTTCTGATAACCTGCAAAACAGACACCGTGAGCTTGTCACTGAGAAGGGGGGGGGGGTTCCTCCTTGTGACCACCCTCCGGCGTGAGAATCAGACTAGATTGCTCTTTAAATATAAATGTATATTAAGAGATTGCTAGAGCAGATATCAGGTATAATATGATGATACAAGATAAGATGAGATGGTCATACTATTTGTGGTATTTATAGCCGAAGGTAGGTTTCCAAGGAGGTGTGGCCGGCTGCAACAGTGTTCCTGTTCCACCAATAGTGGCCTACGCACGTGCCCTGCTGGTAGTTGGTAGGTAGGCAGCGGTTGATAGTGACCAGGCCTGCTGTGTACTATTCCTTTTCCACCAACTGCCGGCTACGCACGTGGTATGGCAGTAGTTGGTGAGTAGGCAGCGGCTAATAGTGACACAGTATAGGAGTATGCTGCTCGCCATACTGTGGTCAATAAGCTGTCGTATCTTTAGTCAGATCTTTTTCCCATACCTCGTCAGGTACAGTACAGAAGATCTTCCCGTATCGTACGGACTGGCTTATTTGGGGCGGGAGTATTCCCCCTCCCGCCCTTGTGCGGGATTGTTCCCGGCTTTGCTCATTCCTTCAGGTGACACTGAACGATTGAGAGCTAAGTGCCTTGTGCGTGTAGCCTTGCTGCGCGGGTGGCCTTCCCTGATGGCTTGTATCCGAGGCTGCGGGGACAGGGGAAGTCCTTCACCATTGGGAGGCATTTCCTGCGGGAACAGCTTGCGTACTGCGCGTAAGGACGTCACGTCTCTGAGCATGGTTGGTCATGCGGATCCAGTTGGTTTCTGCGCAGACGTTCCTCTTCGAGGTGAGTCTTGCGGGTCCAACTGGGCTCTGCTGGGACCTACCTCTTCAGGGGTGACCGTGACTCAGCCTTAATAATAATAATAATAATAATAATAATAATAATAATAATAATAATAATAATAATCTATCTATCTATCTATAATATATATAAACGAAAACCCAAAAATCCTACATGTCGCGATATGTTCGCTCATCCTTTTTATGAAAGTCACCAGATTTCTTGATTTTTAAATGGAGGCCCCTCATTGATTTAACCCAAATTCATGGGTATGGGTCTTACCAAAACCAGATAGCTCTTAAACGGGTTATAACATCTCATTAAATTAAAAATTAATTGTACCAATTATTTGATATGAAAATCCTATAAAATAAGAATATACTAAAATTTAATATCCAATTTAAAAAGAAAAATATATTATTTATAATTAATAAACAATTTTATAGTAAAAGACATAAGCGGGTCATGGGTCACCAAATTCAGATAACTTTTAAACGTGTTATAACATATCATTTATTTATGAAACCCTTTCATTATCAAACCCTAAGTATATTATTAACTTTCTTACAATAAAGAAAATTATATTTGCCACTCATTACTTTAATTTTGAATCCATTTCTTGGAAGAAAATAAGTTTCTTGAAATTTTCGAATTCAAATCGTATTTTCGCGAAAGAAATAGTGAAAACACCTAATCTTTTGAACGAATAATGTAAAACAACCCCCGTAATACGGGGGATAAAATCTAATAATAATAATAAGCTAAAAGCTTTTGATGTTGTATTGCATATAAGGGTGGGTCTTCCTATTCTATCATAACTCTTAGGGCTAAAGAGTGTTTGTTTGGGTTTGAATGGCTCCAATAAGATGTGCATATCTGATTCGCTTAGATTAAGCGAGTTCGACTACATTTCATTCAGTCTCTGAATGGAATTTTCAACCTTTGATTTGCTTAGTTGAAAAATAGACATTGAATAAGAAAGTAAACCGCAATAGCCCTAACCTAATACAATGATTTTTTCTCATCTACACTCCCTCCCAACACTCGACTTATAAAAAAAAGTTAGCTATTTCTTTCTCTGTGTTGCATACCTCATTAAACTTGCCTCTCACGTTCCTATATCCATCGTAGTCTTGAAAACAAGTTATAATTTATAACACACTGAGCTTAAGCTTTGCGTGTATTGAGTTGCAGTGGCGTATCTAGAAGAAAAGTTTAGAGGTATCCCAATTTTTATTTTTATTTTTTTTGCAAACAATTTGTAGTTAATTGATCAATATGGTTTTTGAAGGTTGGAAGTTGGTGCAAATGATAGTTGAGAAAATTTTGCAAATAGTTAATGTATTCTTTTGAAAGTTGTAGTTTGAGAAAAAAATGTTAATTTCGAACCCGCTTAAGTAGAGTCAAAGCGATTTGTACTGATGCCTGATAGCCACTTTAACACAGAGATGATGCTATTAAATTGCTAAACATAATATACATACTTGTTTCCTAAAAAACATAAAAACCTTAAATATTTCTTTGAAGTGGTTGATTTAACTATACGTGTATCATCTTAAAAAGGGATGGTTCAATGATATAATATAAAATATAAAATAAAGAACTAGTCCAAACTACAAAGGATGCGTTTAATGACTTGATCTTTCTTGAGATATGTCAAACAATAAAGAGTATTTATTCTTTTGTGCACGCAAGCATCACGATATTTATCAACCTACATAAAAACACCTCTTAACCTTCATATAGTCTTAATAGTTTCTTGAATACTACCCGGTGATACATCAAACAACATTTATAGGCGACATTTCTTGTTGCAACCGAAAAATGAAACGTCTTTGAGGTTCTCATGTCGGTTTAAATTTAATCATTTGGCTTGCCATACCCTAAAATGCCAATGCTTAATGTAGAAGCAACCGAATAAAATCAATAGAAGTGGCTCCATAAATTTCCCATCGTAGTTGAACTGCTATTCCATTTGATGATCTTTCTTTGATGTCGACTACCTATATGATCAGTATACATCATTGTGATTTTCTTTGCAATTACATAACTAATTTTCTTTTATTATCCTTAGCATACACCATCTAACTCATTTAAGAGTTTTAATCCACGTAGAGCAAACCCTTGTTCAAAAGGAGTTTTTGGTTGTCAAAGTTCTTAGTTTGACTCACAACTTAATTTGCAAATATTACAAATTCTCCCTTCATATGAGTCATCGTTTTAATTCATATATAGATGCTTTATACAATGTTTCTATCAATTTCCATCATCTCTTTAAAAAGTTTAAATTCTTTTTAAGAACTAAAGCCGGTCAAGGTTGATTACGGCGGGCATGAGTGTAGCTTACCAATGGCCCGAGGGGTCCCCCGGCCCCCTGTTTTTTTGCTTAGCAGTGTAAATTTACCTATTTTTGTCTGAAATTTTCATACGTTGTATAAATTTACCCCTTTTCATTGAAAACTTTGACCCCCCCCCCCCCCCGGTATATGATATTGTGTCTGGTCCATGTTTTTATACAAACTTCATACACTGGTGGTGAGAAAAAATAGAGTAAGTATAATTGTTGAATTACAAGAGAGAGACCCTCCTCTCCATATAAAGGCTAATAATACGTGCATACACCTAACTAATAATGTGGTAGTTAGGAAAAGAGAAAAATAACCAACTCTAAATCAACAGTTAAATCTATACAATATAAACGCCAAAAACTCTAATAAGAGAAACTTTTTAAATCCATTAGGGTTTAGTTACTATGAAATCCAACAATTTACAATGTTCAAGGGGGTTGATTTAGAACCTATTGGCACACTTACAAGTTAATTATTTCAAAACTGTGGATTTTAGTCTAATTCATCCAAAACTCTCATATTTACTCATAAACTCTAAGCCCAAATCTTTAACCCAATTAGATTCATTAATCATTACTTAGATTAAATTATAATCGTGTATGGTAAAGTTTATAAGCTAAAACTCAGAATCTTGGTTCCACACTAGGAGTTTTTGACTTTTTTCCTCTCTTTTTTAATTTTGGTCCAAGACACGTGGGTTTGTTATGACATCCATTTTCTAGTAATCTGATTAGTTGTCATTTCAAGTCCCTCATCTATGTTTATAACTAAAGTAACTCAATTTATAAGTTTTTTTTTTGAACGGCATCTCAATTTATAAATTATAACTACAAAGCTAACTTAATAGTGTGACTTATGTGACTCAATAGTCGATCATTCAACATTTTATAAATCTAAAGGTATATTTGATTCATTTAATCATTTCATGAAGGTGGGTAAATTCATTAAATTTAATAGGGACAAACTTATAGAATAATAATCAAGTTTGATGAATAATTTCATAAAGTTTGGTAAATGCATTTAATCAATCAAAATTATATATTTAATATTTTCTAGATAAAAGACTAACTATTTTTGAAAACCCAATTTGCTTGGTCATCCATCAAATTTTGGTTTAGTCCCATTAAACAATAAAACATATTTACCCAACTAAACCCATTAGGATCCATTTTTTCTACTCGTCTAAGGGCCCCTAAATTTTTAGATTATCTGGGGTGGCTTTGCGCCTTTACTTTATTAATTAATTGGTTAAAAACTTTAAAAATTTTTAACTGATGTGTTATCTCTTTCACTCGAGCTAGTGTCTTAAATAGTCCTATAAAGTGTGGTTCAATATAGAGAAACGATTCACGTTATTCCATGAAGAGATGTTCAACATCTTTCTAATAGCCGGTCAGTTTGTATAGAGTTTAGTTTGTTTATTTGCTAGTTTTATTCATTTTTTGCATGAATTTTGGTACTTTATACGTGTTTGTTATATTTTAGGTCATGGGGTGATTAAAGTAGCCTGTACAAGCACAGAATGAAGACTCAGGATGACAAGCATGTTCTACGAGACATGAAACTTGATGTGCTAGAGAAGGGACCCATTGCAACACGCGATGGGTGTGGAGGACTATCCATCGCGAATCGCGAAGTACTTTACTATTTGGTAGTTTGACTTTTTGGTCCTTCGCGATAAGCGATGGACCCTTGAAGATCCCATCGCGTACCGCGATGGGTGGCAGAATTGTGAAAGTTAGGGTTTTGATTTATATTATGTTTTGACGACCCTATTATGCTTTATCACGTTCCAGAGCAGTTTTAAGGAGACAAGAGACCATTTCCATCATTCCAATACACCTAGAGATCATCTACATGGCCTACGTTCGCTTAATCGAAGATCTTTTGATGTTGATGCTCAGCTAACCGTCACAAATCATACCCGGGGATGTAGAGTTTGTAACTTTTCAATTTTCTCATGTATTTAAGAACAACTAATTGTAATTGTCTTTGATAATCTATGAGTATTGATGTCTAATATTGTAGTAGATTCAATCGGTTTATGTTTATTTCGATCAGAATGATTAGTTTGCCGGTTGTTATGATAATTGCTTATAGGGTTGTTTGGTCTAGTTTGAATACAATGAAGCATATAATTGCCCTTAGTTTAGTCACACTGGTCTGGACTATTTGATAACGAGTTCCATGTGTTAGCGATTGTTGATGCCTAAGGTTTGCCTAGTTAATCAACCTGTAATTAATCTTTGATAATTAATCTATTATGTTATTATGAGATTACTATTAATTGCTTACTTGAATTTCCGGGTGTGATTTGTTTTGTTAATTGTTGAACTTGCTTAAGTTACTTGTTTAGTCTGTTTAGTATTAAATCAATTCCTTTGCTAGTGTGATCAGCACTTTAGACATTCACTTCATAATTCTAGAAACTAGTTATACGTGTGCTAACCACATACTCCTCGTGATTCGACACCATACTTACCCAAGCTTGATTAGGTGATTAGAAACATTGATTTATTTGTTTTTTACTAAATAGCGACAGTATAGTATCACTTCCCAACACGAATCCAATGGTACCTAAATCCTTTTGAATGTTACACGATCACTATACTTATACAGTATCAACAACACAAAGACTCCAATAATCACACATATATCAAATTTAAAATTTATGGCTGTTAATAAGTCTTTGGGGTAGTTGGTTTTGAATTAGGGGGTATATGAGTAACTATTATTTAGATTTATAAAAAAGGTAGTGAAGTTGAAGGACCAAAATTGTAATTATATTTTGAAAGAATAAGAGTTTACGTAATATTTATGAAAAAAGACTTAATTACCCCTAATTTCTATATTTTTGATGCATTATGATAATGAATTTGGTACATTTTAAAATTTAAGAGGTGCGCTTTATATGTAATATGGATATAGATTTTTTACAATGCAAAGATAAAGATCACATCCCTCAATATAATAAGTTAACATAGGTGGAGAACAACAAGGTGCAACAAGCCCCTAAATAAAGAAATATGAATACCCAATATATCATATTTATCATATGTAAGGGAGGGTATCTCGCCTATCACCTTTACTTGTCAATAAAACGACAGGGATCCAAAGATATGAGACAGAAAGCTTATACATGATAATGTTTAAAAGTAGAAAATGTATTTATAAGTGTTGTAATAGGTATTTACGGGTGATACGTGAGGAAAGAGCATACACGACACTTATGCGGCGTAATGCTTGGCTATATTGATTTTGCGATTTTGCGATTTGGGTTTTGCGATTCAAAAAGGGGTAGCGGCGCAGCTTGTTGCCCGCTTGCCTTCTGTTTCGATGTAATCCAATAAACAATTTATAATTGAGAAAAATTGAATGGAGAATCCTTAATCCAAAAATGATTTTATATTTTTTACGCATCATATTTCAACAAAAATTCTTGATTTTCAATTATTACCTTTTGTTAATGAATATTTAACATCCTCCCAATCCAATTCATGCAGGAACAACATGGATGCACGCCAATTAGATCTATATAGGATGACGGGTGTTGTTATCGAGCAATAATTAATTAATATTGCTACAAGACTACAAGTATCTGTTTGGACCACATCCTGAGCTCACATAAACTTACGTATTGTTCTTTCGAAAAATAATATATATATATATTTAATTTCAACAAGTTTCAACTTAGCTTTGGCTGACTAAAAAGGGTTAACGAAGACGCTAAAGCAAAAATGATAATAAGAAATTGTCGTGTTCTTTTTCCTTCACCTATTTAGAGAAATTAGTGTATTCGGTAGGGAACGGTAATGATTTCTTGTAACTAATTTTCTCATGAAAATAAACTCAAAAGATAGTAGCACGGAGTACCGTAAAAAGCATATATTTAGAGCGTGTTCGTTTAACAGAATTCATGAAATTCAAAGGAATTAAAATCCCATGACATGGCATGCTCGTTTTGTTGGAATTAGAATCTTAATTCCATTTTAATGTGTTCGGTTGTCAAGGAATTGGAATTCAATTTCTTTAAATAAAGGGATTTTAAATCCTTCCAAAATGTGGAGAATTTCAAGTGAATTCGTTGGAATATTTTCTCGAGGTTTTTGTTTTTTTAAACGATAAAAAGAATAAAACATTTTAGTCTTTTTTTACTTTTTTTGTTTTCGATTTATATTTTGATTTATAAATTTATTATTATTATTTTTGAATAGTTTTTAAGGGTTTTTTTTTATCTTAGTAGAAAACCTCTAAAAAACTTGTTTTATATCCATCCGATGAACGGATGCTTTAATGTCATAATAACATAAGTTTTTCTTGGAATTTGAAAGAAACAAATATTTGCTACCAAAGGATTCACAATGTGTGAATACATGATTATGTACTTATACTATTAAAATCAATACCTATTTTAGACAATTGGCTTTATTCTATTGGTTTATTCCCTAATTTCCCAAAATACTATGTCATCTTATAATTCGTTAGTATTAAAATAATTCATAACTAAAATAATTTTTACTTATGGAGACCCATATTTAAAAAAAGGTTAAGAACTGTTACATAATCATCATGGAGCGGTTTCCATGAATATCTCCGCATTTTACTCCAATTTTTTACAACACTCATTTAACCCTATAACTCCCTCTTCTCTCTCATCACTTCCATCTTCCGCTCTCCACGGCCGAAATCCCGACATCATGTTTCAACGCATGTAAAGTCCCAGCCGAGAAAGACGGCGATTAATCGGATAACCAGAAGCCAAAAAACATCGTCGATTAATAATAATCGGAATCGAGAACGAGAGAAAAAAGTGAAAGTTAAAACGACATCGGAGTCGCCGGTGAGCTGGCACTCGTGTGAGTCTGAGGAAGATGAATGCATGGTATTTTACTTAAGGATGATGAAGCCGGTGGTGACGTCATAAAGGAACGTGGCTTAGACGCCGACCGTTGCAATCGCCGGATTAAGGTTTGTTTTTTTAATGATTTTTTAAAATTATAAATATATTAAGTTTGAGATATAAAGTAGTAATTGATTTTTGTTTTTAATTTGAAAGGTAAGAAATCAAGAATCCACTAGCAAGATTCAACTTGATGCGATAAACAAACTTGAGCTTGAGCCAAAACCCCAGCAACATAGGCATACAATGCGATAAACAAACCTGAGCTTGAGCCAAAACCCGAGCAACATAGGCATGCATGTAGTGAGTCAAGCAAGTCAAGTATCGGTTCATTCGCCTTCACAGATTAAAGGGGTGTTTGGAATTCCTTATTTTACCTCCTTATAACTTATCATTAACTTAATAAGTTACAAAAGTGTAACTTATGAAACTTTTTCTCTCACAATATAAGCAATCTCAAACATCTTATTACTTTTCAAAAAAGTTAATAAGTTATAAGTTGGTAAAAATAAGCAATCCCAAACACTCCTAAATAACACCATTAATATTTTTTTTTAAATTTAAAAAATGAGTAATCAGGGGGTGTTTGGGAGTTGGTATTGCGAATTATCGAATGTATTGTAAAACACAATCCCAAACACTACCTTTAAATAGTTGTTTTATCCTATTTTATGGGGGGGGGGGGGGGTGATTCTTTGATAATTTGTAGAATCCAAAGTAGTCCGGTGTTGATGTCAAGACCAAAAGCACACAACAAGTCATGCGGTGTTTGTATTTAGTGTGGCTAAATTTTTAACCGAAGATGTGGCTCGGAGCTCGGAAAATATGGTAATAAAATATTCAGTTTTGTTTTTATTTATTTTTATTTGGTCGATTTATGTTAAAATAAGTTAACGGCTTAGGTTAACTATGTTTGGAGGTGCTGTTTCACATAGACCAGTTGAAGACTTATTAGCATATTCAATAGATAAGTTTATTCATACAGATGGATCTTTTGTCAATTCGTATACAGTAAATTAAACATGATGTGTTTATATGATAACGTTGCATGAAAGTTAATGTTATTTTGTGTTTTGACAGTATCATAGAACACCTATAATGGGGGTTGTGGTTGGCCTGTTTAATAGTACAAACGATGATTACGGGGGATCGTGGTTGCACGCTAGATGAATGGTATAGTGGCTTGAAAGATTGGTTTAAGACACTAGACAAATTCGCAAGGTAAAAAAAAAGACAAATATCAATAGAGTGAAGAATGGTGGCTTAAACTATGCAGGCCAAAGGGCATACCGGATCTCAACAAAATCGAACTAACTGTGAGACTGTAACTAGAATAATTGATGTTACCGATTCAAAATAATTGGCAATCGCAGTAAGTTTAATATTGTATTTTTTTTTGTATTTTTCTTAATTACGTGTACTTTGGTAGCTTGATTTCATCCATCTGCAAAGTTTAATTACGGTCTCAATAGTTTAGTATCAAGTTCAGAGAAGCATTTAAATTTTGAGTCTTCTCTTTTTTTTTTCTCTTTTCATGTTGTAGAATTATAGTATGTTATAAAATTATATTGTGTTTCTATAAATTGTTTATGAAAGTTCATTCTTGCAAAATATAAAATTTCGAGGCGCTCTTGATTTCCAATAACTAAACTTTAAGAAACAAAAATATAACTTTTTTTCTTGCGATTATTATTTACAACTAGATATCATGTTGCCGTCATAACAAACATATTAAAAATTATGTTGTCATTTGAAATTACATGTGTTTATTAGACGATTTCTATATTTCTACCCGTGTCGTACACGGGTCAATAACCTAGTATTATAAAATAAGTATACAAAAACTACCATAATTTTTTGAGGCATATGATGATCTTAGGGAAAACAACAAATGTCAAACAAATTTTTTAAGTTCCTCTATTGGAGCCATAATCCAGTACCCTCAACGTTAGCAAGCACCACTGCAATGTTCCTACTCCACAACAAAAGCGAAGTAAAATAAGTCAATTAGCTATGAAAAGAAATATAGACGCAACACATCTGCAGATGACAATCAAAATAACCATAAACTAATTATCAAATTAAACAGATCAGAAGAATACCTTAAATTATCAGAAGGACTAAAGAGCATTTTAAGAAGAAGGATAAGTGCTTGTGATAAAGGTTGTATGTTCATCCTGCAACAAAAGATCGTAGATATTAAAGATTAAGTGGACATAATCAGATATCCTGTGCTCCTTTCTAACATTATTCCTATTCCCGGTCCATATTGCTTTATGAATTATCAGTCCAACTTCACAAAGTCAAACCCCTAAAAAAACAATCAAACCCATAAAAAAATTTTTACACCAACCCAACCTTTTGACAAAAAACTTCTATCTTAAATCTTAATACGAGTTTGAATCTCCTCATAGACTAATTCAACTCAATGAATCTCCGCATTACCCTTTAAATCTCTAATGGCACTTCACCTTTGGGGAATCTTTGGGCTGCTTTTTGGTCGCACATGATTTGCAAAGTATTGGGTAGAAGTTAACAATAACATATGTATGTGTGTGTGTTTCATAAAAGTATGCATTTGAAGAAACACTAACCGGTCCCCTGGCAGATTACGGGTAACATGGGGGTTAGATAGATGTTTCCCACGAGGGGTTAGACCCGGCAAAGATGGTTCTTCTGATAACCTGCAAAACAGACACCGTGAGCTTGTCACTGAGAAGGGGGGGTTCCTCCTTGTGACCACCCTCCGGCGTGAGAATCAGACTAGATTCCTCTTTAAATATAAAAGTATATTAAGAGATTGCTAGAGCAGATATCAGGTATAATATGATGATAATATGATCAGATATGATGGTCATACCATTTGTGGTATTTATAGCCGAAGGTAGGTTTCCAAGGAGGTGTGGCCGGCTGAATAGTATTCCTGTTCAACCAACAGTGGCTTACGCACGTGCCCTGCTGGTAGTTGATGGGTAGGCAGCGGCTGATAGTGACCAGGCCTGCTGTGTACCATTCCTTTTCCACCAACTGCCGGCTATGCACGTGGTATGGCAGTAGTTGGTGAGTAGGCAGCGGCTAATAGTGACATACAGTACAGGAGCATGCTGCTCGCCATACTGTTGTCAATAAGCTGTCGTATCTTTAGTCAGATCTTTTGCCCATACCTCGTCAGGTACAGTACAGAAGATCTTCCTGTATCGTACGGACTGGCTTATTTAGGCGGGAGTATTCCCCCTCCCGCCACTGTGCGGTATTGTTCTCGGCGTTGCTCATTCCTTCAGGTGACACTGAGTGATTAAGAGCTAAGTGCCTTGTGCGTGTAGCCTTGCTGCGCGGGTGGCCTTCCCTGATGGCTTGTATCCGAGGCTGCGGGAACAGGAGGAGTCCTTCACCATTGGGAGGCATTTCCTGCGGGAACAACTTGCGTACTGCGCGTAAGGACGTCACGTCTCTGAGCATGGTTGGTCCTGCGGATCCAGTTGGTTTCTGCGCAGACGTCTCTCCAAGGTGAGTCTTGCGGGTCCAACCGGGCTCTGCTGGGACCTACCTCTTCAAGTCCCCCCAGTCCAATGTTCTTCTCATGAGTGTTTAATAAAGTGAGGTGAACTTTTGGACTTAAGCAAAAGGTTTTGAAAAGGGTTTTTTAAGGTTTTCCATGTGGATTCTTCCCGCGGAAGTCCTTGTCACTTGCAGAAATTCCCGAGTTTCCTGCTTGATCTTTGGGTATGATGCGGGTAGGTCTGTAACCTCCTCGCAAGTCAGGAGCGTTGAGTCCCACTTGTGTGGATTCTCCATGAGGTTTTGGTAGTTTTGAACATAGTGATCAATTATGTTAAAACCACCAATTCCATCCTGGAGCTTCAAACAACGTAGTTCTCGACGTTCCCGCTATGCGGGGATGTTATTTCCGTTTCCGCTAGCATTGCCCAGAAGATCCTTCTTGGTTTCAATTCCCAGCGGAGCGCTAGGTATGTGAAGGGTTTTGCCTTAACACTGTACCCGCGCTCGTCTTACGGTTACTTTACTTCCAAGGTATTCCTGGCGTCAATTCCCTGCGGGTGCTAGGTATGTGAAGGGTTTTGCCTTAACACTGTACCCGCAGCCGTCTTACAGTTACTTGGTTGCCGAGGTATACTTGGCTTCAATTCCCTGCGGGTGCTAGGTATGTGAAGGGTTTTGCCTTAACACTGTACCCGCATCCGTCTTACGGTTACTTGGTTGCCAAGTTATTCTTGGCTTCAATTCCCTGCGGGTGCTAGGTATGTGAAGGGTTTTGCCTTAACACTGTACCCGCATCCGTCTTACGGTTACTTGGTTGCCAAGTTATTCTTGGCTTCAATTCCCTGCGGGTGCTAGGTATGTGAAGGGTTTTGCCTTAACACTGTACCCGCATCCGTCTTACGGTTACTTGGTTGCCAAGGTAAGGGGTATTTTCCCGCTTACTTTTGAATCTTTTTGAATTTTGAATTTTGAAATTCTAAGAGTTAGTGAAAGGATAAGAACAGTCAAAACCTCTGAAACGTCGTGCGACGGTTTCTTCTGACTGTGTCAGGACGTGCAGGAAGTTATGGTGACGTGACAGTACATGGTCATTCCAGACGCTTTTTCAGGCGCGTGGGCGCGATTTTTCTGGCGCGTGGCCGCGAAATTAATGGTATGCGTCCTGTCAACAGCTGTTGCCAGCTTGCTTTTTGCCACGTGTCATAGTTTCATTGCACCTTCGATTTCTCTCTCCTCCGCATTAAATTCATCGCATTAATTGCGATTAGTATATAAAGGGGGAGAGGGTTCTTTGTAATTTACACCTTTCACTTTTCTCATCTTTTAAGCGATTTCCGGCGAATACTCCCCTTTTCAGGCAAGCATTCTCTCGAAATCGCTTTCTTCTTTCCTTTGCAAGATGTCGTCTCGTGATCTTGAATCTACAGCCGATGACAATAGTACTGCTGGGGAGTGCCAGTGTGCTCTGCCTGTCGATCTGTACCAGTACGTCGTCAGGAAGTTCATGCTCGAGTCTCTCGAGCCTGAGTTTCCTGAACCCCACCAGACGGTGTACGATGCCCCCAGAGGCAAGATCGGGGTGTATGCTGCATCCTTTGTCTATGGGAATCTTAGGTTCCCACTGACAAAGTTTGTTTACCGTGTCCTTGAGAGGCACGGTGTTCATTTGACCGAGTTGCACCCCATGGCGATCGCCAAGATTCGCCACTTCGAGTGGGTGTGCCGGATTCTGGGCATTGAGCCCTATGTTGACCGCCTGATGACCTTCTACACTTGGAGGTGCATCCAGGGGTGGTATACGTTGATAACCCGGATTAAGGGTTTGAAGATTTGCGCCACCGAGCGCAGTCTTCGCGCGTGGAAGCGGGAGTTCTTCTTCATATCCGCTCGCGCCATCCCCCTTGCCATGAAATTCAAGAACGGGCAAGTACTTCCTAGCCTTCACGCCTCCAACTATGAGGAGGCGGAATGGTTTACGAAGATTTCCCGAGTCCAATCTCCGGTTTACCGGTTTGCGGAGTCCGGGATGGTGATGCTGGGGATGAGCCGGGTGTGGAAGGAGGCGGATGCGCAAAAGGTCCCAATCGTCCTTGAATACGGTTCGAACTCTGTTCCTTACGGTATGCTTTGTTTCTTATTGTTGATTCTGAATTTCTTCTAACTTTTTTCCTGTTTATTTCAGAGGGGAACGACTTGCAGTCGCTCCTGAACCCGCGAGAGGCTGACGGTCCCGCTCGGATGGGTACTCGCGCTCTAGACGAGAACGAGCTGCCCATCCTAGAACAAACAGCGGATCGGTTCGTGGAGGTCTACCCGCTAGGCCACGAGATCCTGAGCGCCAGGCGGCCAGGTAAGGAGCTATTCAACCCTCGACCCCTCAATGTTGAAACCTCTGCTGGAATTCTTCTAATCGTATGTTCTGATGAGGAATCCGCAGATGGTCCTACGTTGGTGCGGAAGAAGAAGGCTGCCGGTGGGAAGTGGAAGGAGAAGGTGGTCTCCACTGCCGATCCGGTGCCTCGGTCTGATTCGGAGACCGAGAGCGAAGAGGTGGCGGGGAATCCCGGTGGTGATAAGACCACCGCTCCGGAGGCTGCGACTGTCACCTCCGGAGAGCCCAAGAAGACGACGGTAACCGGCGCAAAGAGGCCGGCTCCATCGGGTTCGTCCCCGCCTCTCCGTACCTTTAGGCTCAAGAAAACCCGTAAGTACAGACTTCCTTTATCTTTTTTCATAGTTTAATATCGTTTAACACTTATCTTCTTTACGCAGGCGTGGATGTTGACGCATTCCAGGGTGGAGCGCAGAGGAGTACCTCTCAGCCAATGACGGTAGGCTTGGTCAGCCTACCTGAGGCGACGACCCAGGCGCCTGCGCCTGCTTCCGCTGGTTCAGTTGCTCACTCCTTTGAGCCGACTGTTCCTGCCGAGATGACGTCACCGCCGGCTGTGAGTGCCATTTTTACGGCATCTTTCACCGAGCCGGCGGTTACTTTTGCTGCGGATTCCGCGGCGGCGACCGCGGCGGCTGCTACCATGCCCCCGTCATCGGCAACGACGGCCGATCCATCAGGTACGCATGGGGTTTCACGCCAATCCCTGCCACCTTCCCATCTGCCTGACCTCTTGGATGGATTTCCCTTGGGTTCAGGTGATGGGTTCGGCGGCTATCGGCCTGTTATTGACCCTACAGGTGCGTAGGGTTCTTTTGGCCCTTTTCATATATATATATATATATATATTTTTTATTTTTATATCATCTTTTCCTAACTGCTTTATGTTTTTTGCAGTGTCGGATTCCAATGAAGTGTATGTTCCACGTTGGAACATTCGCCGAGGAACAACCCTTCGCACCCCTGTGGAGTGCGTGGAATGGGCTTGTCACGCTGCTCCCAGTGGTGCGTTGGGGGAAGCTATGGCTAGCTACCAGGAGGGTAGGCTAACCAATGAGCTTCGGGTTCTCCTAGCCCGGATGCAACCGCGCGTCGAGCTGCTTTGTCGTGAAAACGACAAGTTAAAAGCAGCTCGCCTTAAAGAAGTGGCTCAGGCGTGGGCTGTCCGGGAGGAGAACCAAAGGCTTTCCGCAGTGGCTGCGGAAAAGGAGAAGGCCTTCAAGGCCCTCGAGGTTGAAGTTCAGGCTCGACTCGAGGCCCGTTCCAAGGCTGCCCAAGCTGTTAATGAACAGCTTCGGCTGGCTAAGGAAACTGCGAGGAACGCAACCGAGAGGGCCACCAAGGCTGAAGCTGTTGCTGAGCCTCTACGAGTGGAGAATGAAGAGCTTAAAGCCAAATTAGAGGCTCTCCAGCAGGCTCATGATGCCTTGGCGATGGAAGACGCCAAAAAGCTCCAGGAGATCTTGGACCAGAGGGGGGTGCTTGACCATACTGAGCGGAAGCTAAAGAGCGTCGAAGAGGCTGCGGCTAAAGAAGTGTTGCTTGCCAACCTCAACAAGAGTGAAGCCGAACGCGCCCGTAACGAAGCTCAAGCTGCCCTCCAAGAAGCTCTGGTTGCCAAGGAATGGCTTCTTCGAGAAGCGTTGTCTCAGGTAATGTTTTCATGTCTTTACGCTTTTCTTTGTAAATAGAAAAGGTTTTGACACTTGTATATTTTCTTTTGTAGGTTGTGCATCGAGTCTTCACCGAGACGTCTTATGACGATGCTATGAGCGCAGCCCTCAACGCTTCTCACGAGGATGGGGAAAAGGCCGGCTTCCTGCTTGGTCTAGGGTTCGTTGAGAAAGGCATCCCGCCTTCCAACTTCCCTTTATTCGATGTAGATACTGAAGCCGTATACGACCAAGCAGTGAATCAATACGCCGCCTTCCCGCATCCGGTGGTGGAGAAGGTAAACGAAGTTGCTGCTGCTGATGATGGGCTAGCTATCCTTAAAGCTTTCCTTGAACTGCCACGCTCTACTGATGGTGCTGGTCCAAGTGGAAGTGGCCCTGAAGCCTGATCCTGAAGATCCCTTCCCACTGCTAGGATAGATTTAGCTTGTATAGATTTATTTTCTTTTAGGCGGGTAGTTACCCGGCCATTCTTGTAATGAGTCATTGTGAAATATAAATCTTTGTGCGGGTAAGACCGCTGTTTTCTCTGTATTCCTTGCTTTATAAACGTTATATGACTTGCATACTTCAGTTTAAATTAGCAATTTTCCAAGTGTTTAGAATAAGTTAACCTTTGAACGTGGTAGATAATAGGTGTGAAGTTTTGCTTCCTCTTTCGTGATTGTGCGGGTAGGACCGTCACTTGCACTTAGTAGGATGGCTAAACTTTACCTATATCTGACCTGCGTGTAGGTTTTCCTCATCCTTTCTTGGAATTTCTAAGTGTTTAGGATAAGTTAACCTTTGAACGTGGTAGATAATAGGTTGAAGTTTTGCTTCCTCTTTCGTGATTGTGCGGGTAGGACCGTCACTTGCACTTAGTAGGATGGCTAAACTTTACCTATATCTGACCTGCGTGTAGGTTTTCCTCATCCTTTCTTGGAATTTCTAAGTGTTTAGGATAAGTTAACCTTTGAACGTGGTAGATAATAGGTTGAAGTTTTGCTTCCTCTTTCGTGATTGTGCGGGTAGGACCGTCACTTGCACTTAGTAGGATGGCTAAACTTTACCTATATCTGACCTGCGTGTAGGTTTTCCTCATCCTTTCTTGGAATTTCTAAGTGTTTAGGATAAGTTAACCTTTGAACGTGGTAGATAATAGGTTGAAGTTTTGCTTCCTCTTTCGTGATTGTGCGGGTAGGACCGTCACTTGCACTTAGTAGGATGGCTAAACTTTACCTATATCTGACCTGCGTGTAGGTTTTTCTCATCCTTTTATTAGAAATTTTCTTGAATAAGTTAATTGTTCGCCGCGTAGTTGTCAATAGGTTAGTGTTCAGTTTCCTCTCATGATTCATGCTGATAGACCGGCACTTTCATTTAATGGGATGACTGAACTTTTCCCCTTTGACTGACCTGCGTGAAGGTTTGCCGTTTTTTGGGTTTATGCGGGTTTTGCCGCCTTCCCCATGCAACAACTTTCCACGTAATTATGCGGTGAAAACCGGCATATTAGTGTTTAATAAATTAACCGTTCGACGCGCGGTTGTTAATAGGTTAGTGTTCAGTTTCCTCTATCATGATTCATGCGGACAGACCGGCACTTTCATTTAGTGGGATGACTGAACTTTTCCCCTTCAACTGACCTGCGTGAAGGTTTGCCGTTTTTTGGGTTTATGCGGGTTTTGCCGCCTTCCCCATGCAACGACTTTTCACGTAATTATGCGGTGAAAACCGGCATATTCGTGTTGGAAGTTCATAAAAGTATCAGCATCGATGTTCTAAGGAGAATCATTTCCATTAAAAGTGGCTCTTGGCCTTTTCTTTACAAATTTGGAATTGATTTACATGCAAACTGTGTAAATGAGCTCCCTTTCATGTTGCTGGGATGGGAGTGCCATCGAGCCGATACGCACCTGGTTCGGCATCTCGTTCTTTACGCAGCATGTAGTCTCCTCATTGAAGCTGGAATTTTTATTCGTGTTTTCCCCAGCTGGGGTTCTACACGCATCAGCCTGCTCAGCGTTCGTTGCGCCACGAGGTGCGCGAGCGTCCCATCTCTGACAAATGCTTCGACCATGTCCTTTACGTCTATGCATTCTTCGGTGTTGTGGCCTTTTGTCCTGTGAAAGTCACAGTATTTGCTCCGATCAGCATTGTGACGATGTCGGATTATTGGAGGCTTTGGCCATGGGAGCTCCTCAGTGGCGAATATCTCGGTGACGCTTTTGGTGAGCGGCGTCCATCTGGAGTTCTGGTTCGACCGTACGTTATCCCTTCCGCCTAACCGATGTTGCAAGCCGGATGAGGTGTCAAAGTTTACCCTTGACTGCCAAATGTCTAGCTTTCGCTTTTTGTTTAATCGGGCGGTAAGGACGTTGTCTTCCCTTGTTTTCTGGGTGTAGAGGTTTGTGCTCTGAGGGAGATCTCTACCCAGTTGCTTCTCCGTTTCCGCAAAGCGTTTAGCTGCTGTCATGATGGCATCCCATGTGGATGGCATGCCATCTTTACCCGTTAAGGGGCGGATGAGCTCCGGGTCGTTCGCGCCCTGGATGAAAGCAGCGCGAACAAGATCTTCGCTAATGTTGCCTAGACTTAGCTTCTTCGAGTTGAAGCGAGTGATGAAGTCTAGCAAAGATTCATCTTCCTCTCGAATGCATTTGAGGATTGTCCATTGCTCCTCGGTATACTTTCTTTGCTGGCTTAAGTGTTGGCTAAACTTCTGTTGGAAGTCTGCCCAGTCGTAGATGTGGTTGACCGGTAGACGATCGAACCACGCTCTAGCAGCCCCAACAAGCGTCATTTGGAACATGTAACACCACGTAGGTTCCGTCAAACTACTGACGGTTGCCCCCGCTATGAACCTGTTCAAATGATCGTCTGGATCAGATATACTATCATATGTGCCTATGCTGGACATTTGTTTGGCACTTTTTGGGGCAATAGCTTCCGCAATGTCCCTTGCAAATTTGGACGTTCCCGCATTTGCAACGTTTGGTCTGAATGTTTTGGAGAAGTCACGTGGACTTCCACCTGTGTTTTTTGGTTTGAAGGCTTCTCCAAAATGCCTTCTCGGTTGGGAGTCCGTTTCCTTACGCTTCTCTTTCGCCCTATGGCGAGGGTTCGCGTCGGAGTCGGATTCCTCCGAGTCATCGTCCGAGTATTCTTCGAATTCGTCGGCCTGTTGGACGGAACGCAAGCGTTCATCCAACTCAGCTTGGAATTCCTTTTGACGTGCCTCCGCCCATGCCTTAACTTCATCGAGAGTTTGGCGGGGGAGTCTTGTTCGTTTCTCAAACTGGGTATCGGTGAATCCCAGTGAGCGATTATTTACTGCACTTGCCCCAGCTGGGGTAGTGTTCGTAAAATTTACTTCACTTGCCCCGGCTTGGGTAACCGGGGTAGTGTTTGTAAAAACTGTGTAGCCGGTATTCCCCTCAGTAGCTGGGGTTGTGGTTACCGGAGTTTCTTTAACCATCTTTCCAGAAGTTTGAAAAAGCTGGAGAAAAATGTTCTAGCTTTATGCACGGATGGCGCCAATGAAGAACCACTAACCGGTTCCCTGGCAGATTACGGGTAACCTGGGGGTTAGATAGATGTTTCCCACGAGGGGTTAGACCCGGCAAAGATGGTTCTTCTGATAACCTGCAAAACAGACACCGTGAGCTTGTCACTGAGAAGGGGGGGTTCCTCCTTGTGACCACCCTCCGGCGTGAGAATCAGACTAGATTGCTCTTTAAATATAAAAGTATATTAAGAGATTGCTAGAGCAGATATCAGGTATAATATGATGATAATATGATCAGATATGATGGTCATACCATTTGTGGTATTTATAGCCGAAGGTAGGTTTCCAAGGAGGTGTGGCCGGCTGAATAGTATTCCTTTTCAACCAACAGTGGCTTACGCACGTGCCCTGCTGGTAGTTGGTGGGTAGGCAGCGGCTGATAGTGACCAGGCCTGCTGTGTACCATTCCTTTTCCACCAACTGCCGGCTATGCACGTGGTATGGCAGTAGTTGGTGAGTAGGCAGCGGCTAATAGTGACATACAGTACAGGAGCATGCTGCTCGCCATACTGTTGTCAATAAGCTGTCGTATCTTTAGTCAGATCTTTTGCCCATACCTCGTCAGGTACAGTACAGAAGATCTTCCTGTATCGTACGGACTGGCTTATTAGGGCGGGAGTATTCCCCCTCCCGCCACTGTGCGGTGTTGTTCCCGGCTTTGCTCATTCCTTCAGGTGACACTGAGTGATTGAGAGCTAAGTGCCTTGTGCGTGTAGCCTTGCTGCGCGGGTGGCCTTCCCTGATGGCTTGTATCCGAGGCTGCGGGAACAGGCGGAGTCCTTCACCATTGGGAGGCATTTCCTGCGGGAACAGCTTGCGTACTGCGCGTAAGGACGTCACGTCTCTGAGCATGGTTGGTCCTGCGGATCCAGTTGGTTTCTGCGCAGACGTCTCTCCAAGGTGAGTCTTGCGGGTCCAACTGGGCTCTGCTGGGACCTACCTCTTCAGCATTACAAATAGTATCTCTTAAGTAATTGACGGTTATTATATGATTATAGTAAAACTAAAAAACAGATTTCAAGAAAATGATAATAAGAAGGGAAAATTCTCAAAATAGTCCAAAGTTAGAGAGAGATTCTCATAATAGTCCCTTAAATTTCGTTATTCCCAAAATAGTCCAACCAAATCTATCGGGCCCGATAGATTTCCAAAAAATCCGATTGGTTTCGCGGTTCAGTGAAAAGGTTCCAAGTGTCCCACTCCCACCTACCCCTGTTGATTTTCACCTCAAAATACCCAGTCCAAATGGTTTTCCCCTCAAATCAATCTCCTCTCAAAACCATCTCCCCACATTGCTTTCCTCATGCTTTCATCTCCAACATTGGTTTTCAACCACCATATTTTCCGGCCACCATATACTGTGTGTTACTAACCTTTGTCCTTTGTCTTCATTAATTAACGACACCCTCTTCTTCTTTCTTCCTCAATCTCCCATCCAACAATGGCGGTAGGTACCCTCATCAAACCCAAAAATTATAACCAACCCACTTCTCAAAATCACATCTTGATGCTTTAATCCATTCACCGGCCTTATCAGTTATACTTTCCATGTTGTAAGTTATACGTCTCATATACTTCTTTAACAATTATGTTACCCAGATCTGTTTCAGCATCAAAGTTTGTAACTTTATTATAATTTCACCCAGATCTTTAACATTGGTGGCCGGAAAGTATGGTGGTTAAAAACCAATGTTGGAGATGAAAGCATGGGGAAAGCAATGTGGGGAGATGGTTTTGAGAGGAGATTGATTTGAGGGGAAACCCATCTGGACCGAGTATTTTGATGTGAAAATCAACGGGGTTAGGTGGGAGTGAGACATTTGGCACCGAGACATTTTTCACTGGACCGCGAAACAAATCGGATTTTTTGAAAATCTATCGGGCCCGATAGATTTGGTTGGACTATTTTGGGAATAGCGAAATTTAAGGGACTATTATGAGAATCTCTCTATAACTTTGGACTATTTTGGGAATTTTCCCTTATAAGAATGCAAGGTAACTCATACCTATCTCCTCATGATTGATGATCAACTGTCTCAACGAAAAGTCCATGAATATATTATCAACCAAACATTGTACCACACCAACAGCCATGATTGAAACAACCCAATAGCATTAATCCATGATTTGAATCAGCTCAACAACACATCAACACATTCATTCCATTTCAAAATAGTCTTTTCATATATTTTATACAGCTATAGTAATAATGTACATACAAATTTTATATAAATAAATCACACAAATATATCAAAGCCACTGAGTTATTTGAAAAATATAAATCCAATAAAAATTACCAATGTCAACAATCCTTTTACCAAGCATGTCGATCAAGATATAGAATCACTTAGAAAACCTTCATTTTTTTGTTTCTATACTCTGCGTAAACAATAAAAAAGTGAATTATTTAAAAGCTAATATAATAATCAAATAACCATGGAAAACCAATTATTTGGATTACTTCATTAATTAAGAATATGACTTCGAGAAAAAAAATGAAAGCTTAGTTTACTTTGAATTAATTTCAACTATGGTTACATCATGATGAGCAGACCCGTCTTCTAACCAAAATGGGTCAGATGATGAGTTGTTATTTCCGTATAGGGCCGTCCAAACCGCTTGTCGATCGAACTCGCTCGCCGCTCGCTTGGAAATCGCTCGGAAACTGCTCGCCCGTTTTTTCGCTCGATTGTATACGAGCCGCTCTGCTCGGTTTTTAAACAGGCCAAGCAACGAGCAAGGGTTCGCTCGGTTCGGTTCAACTCAAATATTTTTAATTTGTTTTATTATATATATATATATACACATATATATATATATAGACACACACACACACATACAGTTAGAATTGTAGGAGAGGGATATTTTGAGAACCATGTTGAATTTTAAGAACTTAAGAACTCAATTCTAGGCCACACATTTAATTAAATGAATTGGAATATGTGGTTGAGATTAAATCTGACAAAAAAGTCAAAGTAGAAGAGAGAATAAATATGTAAGTGGTTACACTAACTTTTACGTCCGTTAAACATGTGTAAAAAGTCGACTCGGTGTGTAAAAAATTCTGTAACTTACATATATTACGCATGTGTAAAAAATATTCGAAAAAAAAAAAATCGTTACACTAAGTTCTTTTGAGTTCTTAAAACTTAAAGAGGTTCTTAATTGAAATCTCCCCTAGAATTATATATGTACAAAGATATATATTTAATTTTATAAGTAATATTAAAATATTGAATTATATTTAACATAATTATATTTACTTGAAATATCAAAAAAATAAAAAATAATAATACATCACAGCAGTGGTATAACACTATAACCTGCATCAACAAAATAAACCCTAAAAGACAAACTTTCACAATATGACCTATGTTCCATGAATCCACAGCCACGCCGTCATAGTCCGCTTCAACAATTTCATGTGAACCAAATCCCTAAATGCTAACCTGCATCAATTCAAACCAGCACCATCACAACATCAGGTCGTCACCGTCACAATCCATGCCGCGGCTCCACTCTTCTCTATCCACGCTGCACGTCGCTGAATCGGAGAACCATAACCGCCGCCGGAATCGCTCACTAATGGCTAATCACATGCTTCTCTCCATCCTAAAGATTAGTTGCCTCATATTCTTCATTCCAATCTGAGCGAAAACGAGCCGAGCTGAGCCGCTCGGTTTCAATTCGAGCCGAGTACGAGCAACGTTTTTCTGCTCGTTTACTTAAATTCGATCCGAGCCGAGTTCGAGCGGACGCTCGCTCGGTTCGTGAACAACCCTATTTCCGTACGGTACTCAAATTTTATCGACTTGCACCATTATATCAACTGCGACATCAGAATTTTTTTAGAAGATGTAGGATATTAAAATTCATGAACTTAAACAAATGATGACAAATCATGAGAAGCACCGAAAGCAGGTTAGTAATATTCATTCAAACTTGAACAGGTGATAATGAGTACCTCTCCGGCGTCCTCAAACATCAAATTGCCAGATCTGGGTTCAAGCAAAAGAGGACACGACATTTATTTGATAGCTACATATATGATATACTAGGACAGTGCCCGTGTTACACACGGGTAGAACATATTTAAAACGTAATATATATGTGTATATTATAAATCTAGTAAAATGCAAATGTCATATTTATATAAAAAAGGATAACTTTATATAAATTATGAGACATTAAATTGTTGTTTTAATTCAAATCAAAACCATACAAATACTAACAAAGATAAATAAAAAGTTAAAACATATTTATAACTTATAACATGAGAACAAAATGCATAAATCGATTAATAGGAATAGACTAAATATCAAATCTATTAACCGTTAGTATAAAAAAATCATGCAGTTAAACCCTAAATCCAATAACAGTGAATTAATTTGACGTTGTTATCCACAAAAATCGATTAAACACTAATATATAAATCATACCTGATAATTACAAACGATGAACATATTTGATGTTGTTTGGATTATGAAACCGACAAATCATGAAGAACCGGTTATAGATGAGGCGAAGAACCTGGTTACAAACGATGGGGAGCGTTGTGATTTTTGAACGAAGCATGTGCCTTTTAAAGAAGAAACGATGAACAATTTAAGCCTGGTAAATTTAATAAGTTTTTTTAATTATAGCAATAATTAAAATAATTAATATCATAATTATATCAATAAGTTACAAAAATATAAAAGTCAATATCATTGATTAAAATTTTATTGTGAATATGTGGAAATTAGATTTATGGAAGGTTGATGACATGGAAGCCTATGTGGACAACCTAGAAGGAAATGTGAACAAAATTGTGTTGCTTTAATATATTAGTTAGATTCTGAATTTTGAAAAACTCTTTATGTGCTGGGGGGGGGGGACTATTTAGGGAGTGGTAACCGGCGTAGCACAGAATAAGGGAATTGGAGAGAGAGTGTGGAACCTCCCTCAACTTCTCCTTCTAGAATTTTTTTTATTAGTTTGAACTGTCAGGATCTTAAGTTGAAGACTTTAAACGATTGAGATGATCTAAAAATGCAATTAATAACAGGGGGAACAATATATTATATAATTCAAAAAAAATAATAAAAAAAATATAAATAAAAAATATCTAAAAAAACTAAAATGTTTCCGCCGTTATACTAGTTAAAAAAAACCAATTCCAATTCAAGTGTCAAATGAACACATCAGAAATGGAATTGGATTTCAATTCCTTAAAATTCCAATTTTTATTGGAATGCTCATATTCCAAATTCAGTTCCTTCTGATTCCAAATCCTATGCAAAAATTCCAATTCCAAATCAATTCCATTACATTATGTGAAAAGAGCACCCCCCTAGTATTCTCGTTTTTAGTTTTTATAATGATATAAGAAGAGCACGTATTTAATTTAGATCTTGTTTTTTTAAAGGAAAATTTAAAATAAATAATATAACATTTTGTGTATTGGTCGATAATAATCTCACATTTAAAAATTACTACCAATGGTCTCACCTACTATTTTTAATCGTTCAGACTTAAGGTCACCTCTTAATCATTAAGAGACTATAAGCCATTAAAAGGCTAACATCATTTTAAAGAAAGCAACAGTGTAAAATATATTCAACTAATATAGCTCAATCAATTTAAAAATTAGTGATTACACTGAAACTAGATAATAGAACTTTTGATTTACCGAACAATCCTTTTACTGAATATGACCAACAATAAACTTAACAAGACGCTAGAACAGACACAACATAGTCACTATCAAAATTTATTAACAAGCAAAACTAAATTATAAAGATATTTTAATAAGTAAAAAAATTAAACAATTAATAGCTGGAATCAATCACACTTTGTCCATATACTATCAATAAAGACCCAAAATTCCAGCCTTTACTAGCAAGACTTCACTTCTCCTTCATTCCTAAAGAAAAAAAACACACCGTCAAAAAAAAACCCAAAGAAAACATCAAACATGTCAATGCACGCAAAGACCGATTCTGAGGTGACGAGCCAAACGGCGTCGTCTCCGACCAGATCTCCCATCCGCCCCGTCTACTTCGTCCAGAGCCCCTCACGTGACTCCCACGACGGCGAGAAAACCACCAATTCCTTCCACTCTACCCCTGTCTTAAGCCCCAACGCCTCCCCGGGCCGCCACTCCCGCAACTCTTCCTCCACCCGCTTCTCCGGGTCCCTCCGACCCGGATCCAGAAAACCCACCCAGGCTCCGAAAGACGGAAAAGGGTTCGACGCCATTGAGGAAGAGGGTCTCGTTGACGATCATTACCGCCGTGGGATACCTCGCCGGTGTTACTTTCTGGCGTTTGTTGTCGGGTTCTTTGTGCTGTTCTCGTTCTTCGCGTTGGTGTTGTGGGCTGCTGCTAAGCCGCAGAAACCGGATATTGTTATGAGGGTAATTGGGTATTGGTTTTGGTTTTGGGTGAGTGAATTGAATTGAATTGGGGGTTTGGAATTTGATGTTTTGAATTGAATTGAATTGCAGAGTATTTCGTTTGATGAGTTTGTGGTGAATGCTGGAGCGGATGCGTCTGGGGTTGCTACAGAGATGGTGAATTTGAATGCTACCATTAAGTTCAGTTTCCGAAACAGGGGTACCTTCTTTGGAGTTCATGTTTCATCCACGCCTATTGATCTGTCATATACCGAGCTAACTCTAGCTTCCGGAACTGTAAGTCACTCGAGTTTTCAGCTAAATTGTAGTAATTTGGTGTCAATTTCACATGGGTGTTGCTAATTTTATCCCAATTTCACATAAATCTTGCTTATTTTATCGTAATTTCACATGGGTGTTGTTAATTTGAACCCAATTTCACTCGGATCTTGCTAATTGGATCCCAATTTTGCTTGGATCTTGCTGCTATGATCTCAATTTTACATAAATCTTGCTAATTTGATCTCAATTTCAAATGGGTATTGCTAATATGATCTCAATTTTACATGGATCTTGTTAATTTGATCTCAGTATTCACATAGGTATTTTGCTAATTTGATCCCAATCTCACATAAATCTTGCTAATTTGATCTCAATTTCACCTAAGTCTTGCTAATTTGATCCCAATCTCACATAAATCTTGCTAATTTGATCTCAATTTCACCTAAGTCTTGCTAATTTAATCCCAATTTCACATGAATGTTGCTAATTTGATTTTAATTTTCGCAAGGGCATTGTTGATTTTATCTCAATTTCACACGAATCTAGTTACTGTAACATCGGTTTCATAATTAAATGTGTATCTTGCAGATCAAGAAATTTTACCAGTCAAGAAAGGGGCACAGGCTAGTGAGTGTGAACATACAGGGCCGCCATGTTCCATTATACGGCGGCGGTGTGAACTGGAGTAGCCAGAACGGCAAAATGACCGCACCAGTGCCGCTGAACCTGACTTTCACGGTGAAAGCCAAGGCGTATGTGCTCGGCAAACTCGTGAAACCCAAGTTCCATAGAAGGGTTTCATGTGACATTGCCTACAAGCCCACCAAAGTCAATGTGCCACTTTCACTCAAAAACTCTTGCAATGTTGTGTAAATTAGTAAATTATTATTACAGTTAAATTTTGTTTAATTTTTTTTAAAGATGAGAGATTGAAGGTGAGTTCGGGCAGATCTGAGTGTTACGGGCAGTTGTTAACTGGTGGGCCAGCTGATGACCTGGAGGGAGGTGTCGGTGGTGATTGGGAACGTGAACGGATCTATAGTTGTGATATTTATTTATTTATTTATTTTTAACTATTTAATGATATATATACTTTTTAAGTAACACTACATTATGACTCTTGTACTTTTTTAAGTGTAAATTAATGGCACTTGGTGGTTTGGAGTTTGGACCGTTGATTTATTTTTACTAAAGGCCAATAGCATTTATGATGTGTTACCTTTTTGATATCTATAAATTTGATGCAGTTGTATTTATAAAAAAAGTTTATAAATAGGGAAAAGCTGTAAACTTACAAAAGCGAACATAACATAAATTCAAGGCACACATAGGGGGGACAATGCAAACACTTCAGTTACATGAATACATATCAAAATAAGTCAAAACGTAAGATGTATAAAAATAAATAAGGGTAGCGGAGGCACGGTTAATGTTACAATCATATTGTTCATATTGTGAATAAACCGTGACAAGTTTGATCGATACTTAAGTTTAGAAGTTCAAGATTCTTGGTGGCACATTCTTCATAGATCACATATTCTCATAAACCTATTTGAAGAAACGTGGATCTACTCGCTGGTAGCAGATCTACTTTCCTCGGGTTTTGATTGTACTATTTCACCGATGGTTCTTCTGGATCCGTGTTCTTCCACCTACAAAATGAACAGCGCCGTTAACTTACCCCTCAGAAAGGGACAGAGGGGTCCTCTTTGGGGTAACCCTCCGGCGTGAGAATCAGTATGTGTAGGAGAAGATGATAATGATGTGTAAGGGAATCTCCAGAGTATTGCTTAGTAGCTGAATACTCTATGATTGTGAGACTGTGTGTTTGTATGTAACTGACTGTGAGTGAATGTAATTCAATATGATTGAATGTGATATCACTGCCTGTAACTGTCAATGATTGAGTATGAATGTGTCCATCAAAGTGGAGTTGATGCTGTATTTATAGTGCTAGGGTTTCCACTAATTGAGCTGAGATCAGATTAGGGTTTTGTTGGCCTCCTCCAATCGATTTGCGCCACGTGTCCTCGGAGACACCTGGTGCTTTTTCATTGGTTATAATCACGTGGTAACCCATGAGTCATGCTGAGCTGTCCACCTTTCATTTAGCAGCTGTCAACATCAGCATATCCTTATTCCTTAAAAAGATGCCTTCTGGAAGGTTGTCTGACGTGCACAATCAAGGTTGCCCTAATCCTGATTTGGATAAGGACGAGGTTGATTATGTGCACGTGTGATATGCGCCCATCCTGAGGATGCGCGAGGTCTTCTCTTTATTCTCACGCGCAGATATTTCATGCGCAGATGTGATATGCACGAGCATGTGATATGCGCCGCGCGCTGATGCGCTGTGCGCATATGTGATGCGCGAGCATATGTGTGCCTGGGCAGATGTGATATGCACGAGCATGTGATATGCGCCGCGCGCTGATGCGCCGCGCGCATATGTGATGCGCGAGCATATGTATGCCTGGGCATATGATGCCTGAGCATGTTTTGTATGCGCCATGCGCATAGGTTTTGGCTTTGTGCCTTCATAATGTCTTTATCTTGTGGGTTGACCCGCCTTGCTCGGTGTTGAGGCGGGTACATACCTCTTCAAGCCCCCCCAGTCTAATGTGTGTCTTATCTCGCGCGAGCGCGGTAAGATAGATATTAGACTTACTGATTTGGTCTTTTAACGGGTTTTTGTCGTTTTCTTGGTTGTTTCCATCGTTGCGCGAAGTTCTATCCATTCGGTTGAAAACGAATCGTCTGTGTACGTGACGGTTGCTGACGTGGGTCAGTGATGGAGACGTGTCAGACATTTCGTGTGCTCGAGGTGCTACAGTTGCCTTTCGTGTCCCCTCACATGCTGTCAGGGACACGTGTCGCGCTCGCGTTGGTCCGTTCCTGCGAGTGGGGGCACGTGAACTCTGGCAGCAGCCGTATAGTTTCCTTTCATGTCTCCTCACACAGTGTCAGGGACACGTGTGACGCTCGCATTGGCTTAGACCCGCGAGTGGGGGCGCGTGAAGTCCGTTCATCATCAAAATTTCTCTCTCCTGGGCCTATAAAAGCCAGCCCTTAGAGTTTTTATCCTTCACCTTCTTGCTTATTCTTCTAAGCTTTTCTTTCTTTGTCTTCTGATTATCCTTTTTTCTGCTTCCCAAAAATCTGTTCTTCAGAAGTTTCCGTTTGATTTTCAGTTGTATGTCTGATTGTTCGGACTCCTCAAACCCGTCGATCACCTCAATCGTTTCTCGAAAACGCCGCGTGAAATCCGTAGTGATGTCGACGTTGAAGAAGAAAGGCAAGGGGAAGAAGGTTGCTGAGGGCTCATCGGAGGAGGTAAGGAGGACCAAGGTGGTGAGGAGGTGGAATGAAATCCCCTGCAAATTGAGGCAGGCTGATCTTGACAGCCTTATCGCCTCTCAGGGCTTTCCCACCCTGTTTGGCTGCATGTTGCCTGGGGACGGGCAAACGGCGGCGGACCCGCCTGCCGGCTATATATCCCTATATAGCCATTTTTTCACCCACTGCAACCTTCGTCTCCCGATAACAAGGTTTGTGGGTGCACTGCTGAAGTTCTATGGGATTCATATATCCCAAGTCCATCCGTTTGGACTCGTGCGCGTGACTCACTTTGAGTTCATGTGCAAATCCCAGCGCGAGGAGCCCACTCCTCGGCGCTTTCAGTATTTTTACAAGCCCAAGATCCAAGACAATTGGTTCTCTTTTATTCCTCGCAGTCAGAAGGTGAAGTGCTCCACTGTTTCATTCAAGAGCCTTCATGACTGGTCTGAGAGGTTCTTTTACATAAGGGCTGGTGTGATCCCCATCCGTATGACCATGCGCTCTACCTCTTCTGCGCCTGCGGATGAGGGTGTCCTCAAGAACCCAACTGGCGCCTGGGTTAATAAGCTGACCACTGAACCATCCCCCGCCAAGAGCATTCGCGAGGAGGCGCTGGTGGGGGTCGGCATGAGTAAGCTGTGGGCTGACAGCGCGCTTGAGCCCGTAATCCAAGTCGACGGGTTATGTAAGTTTATTTCATTGCTTTATTTATTTTTCTGCGCGAACATAATTGTTTTGCTGATATCACTTGACTTGTTTTTGCGCAGTCACCAAGGATTATATCCACGCCGCCTATGATGATCAAGTGGAGGGTGGCTCCGTCGCGCTTGGCGCTGGGGAGGTTGGTTTCCCAGATCGCTTCGATGACATGTTCATCCCAGTGGATCTGGAATTTGACTTTGATAGCGACGCGCCTGGTAAGCCTTCGCACTTATGCTTATTCCTTTAGAATACCAAAGTTTATTAACAATTCTGTTTCTTGTTTTTGCAGATGCGCTCGAAAACTATGAGCTGGAGCTCGCGGAAGAGGAGGAGGAGGAAGAGGAGGCGCCCCTACTAAAACGCAAAGCTAAGGGGAAATCTGGCGCATGGGCCAGTAAGAAACAGAAGAAAGATGACACCCCTGTCGCTCATCCCCATGCTCAAACGAAGGGACCTAAGGAAACCCAGGTGTTTACCACCAAGGTTTCTTTAGCTTCCCTGCCTGTGAGAGTGGGCAGACCCCCTGTCCACTTGAGGTATGGTGGCGTCACCTCCTCTATTCGCGCGGCTGAAGAGAGAAGCGGTGCCGCGCCTGCGACAGGTATACTTTGCTTATCTTCATCTGATTGAATTATTATTAAACCTTTTCTCCTTTGAATGTTTGCAGGACCGGCGACGGTCGCAGATCAGCCGCAGGCGCCACAAGGTGCTGAGACTGCGCCGGGGTCTGCTTCGAAGTCCCCTGTTCTACCCTCTGAAAAGGGTAGAATGAACTTTATGGCGATGTTCGCCGCGCGAATAGAATTGCGCCAAGGTATGTTTTGCACATTTGTCTTCTGAATTTTTTCTTTTGGATTCAGTCATAAACCATTTTTCCTTGTTGATTTGTTCGTAGGAGTTGTAGCTGGCGCACAAGTTGCTGTTGACA
This sequence comes from Bidens hawaiensis, assembly GCF_021521415.1. Classification (NCBI taxonomy): domain Eukaryota; kingdom Viridiplantae; phylum Streptophyta; class Magnoliopsida; order Asterales; family Asteraceae; genus Bidens; species Bidens hawaiensis. The sequence continues at coordinate 776,796 of NW_027491684.1, read as the reverse complement.
CTCCTGGCGCCGTTGCCGGCGCCGCTGGTTCTGCTCCTGCTCCTGCTAGTGCTGAGTCTCCTCTTATTGGGATTACCAAGGAGCAGGAAACCGTATTGCGCGCCGAACTGGCGGCGTCGAGACCTCCCTCGCCTCAACCTACACGCAGCCCTCCCCGCGAGACTGGTTTGGAGCCCTCCAGGTCGCAGGAGAAGAGGCCTATTGAAGAAGATGAGGAGGATGAGGGGGCTCAAGCTGAAGACTCCTTGGGAGACCGCGCCAGCCCTGCGATGCCACAAGAGTTCGCCGCGCAGACTTCTGGTGGGGCTGGCGCTGACTTTTCTGCTTCATCCCCGCAGGTATGTTTTAATTTTTTGCTCCGCTGCGCGTACCTCCATATAAGTATGTTTTATGACTTAGAACATTTCTTGTGTTTTGCAGGAAGGTGACCACGTTTACCGCCCGAGATGGAATATTAATGAAGACAGTTCCTTCCAATCCATGGGCGTATGCGAGGACTTCTGGGCTCATGCCGTGCCTCCTACTGAAAGGAGGTATCAGGAGGAGCGCACCCGCGCGGACTTGCTGAATGACCATATTTTCGCTGGGTCAGCTTTTTTTGCTGCCTCCCAGGAGCTTCGTCGTGATTATATTAAAGTACGCGATGCTCTTGTGGAAGCCCAGCGAGAGGCTAAGGTGGCCGCCTGGAACCTTTCTGATGCTCGCGCACGAGCTGAGAAACTCCAGGCGGAGCTCAGCGAAAACCGAGCAAGTGCCAACACCGCCTTTATCAAGCGCGGGCATGAGCTCCAAGCTGCGCGGGAGAAGCAGCAGGTGGCGGAGGCCGAAGTTGCCAAGTACGCGCGGAGAGTGCGTGTCTTGGAACAGCAGGCGGAGGCGCGTGACCAAGCTATCGTCCAGAGTATCACTGAGAAATCATCACTGGAGAGCGAGGTTACGCGCCTGAAGAAGGAGTTGGCGGCCGCGCAGGCCGATAGAGATGAGGTCTTGGCGACGGCAGCGTCCAGCCAGGAAGCACTTGATGCTGCGCAGGCGGAGAAAGAAAAAATTTTGGCGGCAGCAGCGTCTGATAAAGAGGAGCTAAAAAAGACCAAGGAAACTGTTGAGTTATTAAACTCCCAGGTTCCTGCCCTCGAGACGTCTGTTGCTGGCCTCGCGCAGGATCGCCAATGGCTGGTGTCACAGGGCATGACTCGTTGCGCTTTGGCGATGAAATATTCCGCCGAGTTTCAGGCCCTTGTGATGGACTGCAATGCTGCCGCGCGCTTGGTGGGTCGAGCTGAAGGGTTTACGGATGGGTATGAATATGGCATGTTGAAGAAGAACCCATCCGAGTACCCTTACAAGAGCGACGCGGCCTGCGCGGACATGGCCGCGGTGGGGGAGAAGTATATGAATACTCCCATCCCCATCCTTATGCAGGTACCTCGACCTTAATGAGTTTTTCTTGATTAATTTTCCAAGTGTTTTGTACTCAATACTTTTCTAATAATTTGCAGATAGCTGCGCTTGCTGACCAGCCCGACCTCGGCGCGCTAAAGAAGTTGCTCGATGAATGCGAGAGGGCTGGTGGCGATGATGGTGGCGCGAGGGATGTTGCCCCTGCCAGCGGCTCTGGCGCTGCGAAAGAATCTGCTCCTGACACCGTCGTAATAGAAGACTCCAATGAGGAGGAAGAACTTGACTATGGTCAGTTCGGAGATGAGGAGCGGGCCGCGCCAGATGCTGAGGGAGATGATGAGGGTGATGAAGCGGCTGACGTCGACGTGGAGACTTGAGAAGCCCTTCATCAAATTTTATATATTTTTTATTTATAATTGTAATTTGTAACTCATCATACTTGTAAATTTCAATGCTATGGAATGAAACTTGTTTTCCCTTTTTTCACATCTTGCGCATTTCCATTCATCTCTTCATGTTTGCTTGTATAGATATAAGATATGCTTGCACGTTAAAATAAGAATAAGGTTGTAAGGAAATTATTCGCTTAACCATAGTCCTATTTTGTAAGTGGTTTCGCAGTATCTTGTTTATGCTGACATGCGCGATGACTTTTCACAATTCCTTTTTTGCGCGTCGTTGTCGCGCGTTTTTTATATGGAAGTATGAGTTTTAGCCATTACATGTCAGCATGTGTTACTCAGATATCCACTATGATTCCGCGCGCGACCTCGACCTGAGACCTTAACAACTATGATTTGGCATGTACTTTGCCTTAGTTGTGTTTAGGGATTTTTATGATCAGGCTGCGCGGGATGTAAGATGGATGTTTGTGAATGTTTTGAGCTAAGGCTCTTTGTTTGGGGCTAAGGCCCTGACGTTTTTATAGTTAAGACTCATTAACGTGTTTGAGCTAAGGCTCGTAGGTTTGGGCTAAGGCCCTGACGTTTTAGAGTTAAGACTCGTTAACGCGTTTGAGCTAAGGCTCGCGCATGTATGTTTTACTTCGTTTTATTTTGTTTTGAAGTCAATATAGTGTTGTCATATTGCTCCAAATTAATAAAGGAAGTGTGAAACATGTATGCAAAGGTAATAGAACAAATATTGAAAGATAGCGCGAATCATCATTCATGATGGCTTAAAAGCCTTGATTACATATTTGAACTTTTACATGAAGCATTTTCTAAGCTGTGCCGCGTTCCACGCGCGCGGTATCTTTTTTCCATTCAAATCTTTTAAAGTGTACGCGCCTTTCCCCAAATCTTCTGAAATTTGATAAGGTCCCTCCCAATTGGGGGACATTTTTCCTGGTGGTATCGCGCGGCTAGCTTCATTGTTTTGAAGGACAAAATCATTTTTCTTGAAGTGGCATTCTTTAACGCGCTGATTATAATATTTTTCCCGCTTTTTCTTGTATTTGGCTTCATTGATGATAGCCGCTTCTCTGCGCCCTTCAAGCAAGTTGAGGTCCAATCTTCTTTCGCGCTCGTTGTCAGTCTTGCTCATCATGAGTACCCTATGGGATGGGCATCCAATTTCTGCTGGGATCATAGCCTCTGTCCCATAGGTTAGGCTGAACGGGGATTCGCCGTTGCTAGTTTTGCTTAATGTCCTGTGCGCCCACAGGACATTAGGTAACTCTTCGACCCAAGAATGGGATTCTCCCTCCAACCTTTTCTTCAGCCCATTTAACAAACTTTGATTCGCGCGCTCCACTTGGCCATTCCCTTGAGGGTGGTAGACCGAAGTGAAGATTTGGTTGATGTGCAATTCTTTGAGCCAGCTGGATATCTTCCTGTCAGTGAATTGTTTGCCATTGTCGCTCACAATTTCCATAGGAAGGCCAAAACGGCAAATGATGTGGCTCCAGATAAATTGCTTCATCGCCTCAGCTGTGATTTTTGCTAGTGGCTTGGCTTCAACCCATTTTGTGAAATAGTCTACTGCCACTACCAAAATTTCACTCGCCCTTGCGCTTGCGGCAGGGGCCCCACAATATCAATGGCCCATTTATGGAAAGGCCATGCGGAGGTCACTGGAATCAAGTTGTTCTTTGGCCGCATGGTGTTTGGCGCGTGGCTCTGACATGCCTTGCATTTTTGGATTTCTTTTAGCGCATCCAAGTACATGCCTGGCCAATAGTAGCCTGCGCTCATTGCCTTGGCAACCACCATGCGCGGGCCAGCGTGTATTCCGCAGATTCCTTCGTGAATCTCCCTAATCACATAGCTTGCTTCTTCAGCATCCAGGAATTTCATGAGCGGTCCAAGATAAGAGCATCGATATAATGTACCCTCAAGTAGTTCATAGTTCTGCGCCTTGTGTCTTATCTTCCTCGCCTGTGTGCGATCGTCCGGTAACTTCCCCTCCTTCAGGAATTCCATTATTGGAGTTATCCATGATGAAGGGGTTGTATGAATTACAAGGACCGATTGCGTTTGCACTGACGGGCTGCTCATTACTTCCACCCTGACATATTTGCCAAAGTGATCAAAATTAGTTGACGCCATTTTACTCAACGCGTCAGTGGACTTGTTTTCGCTGCGCGAGATGTGTATGATTCTGAAGAAGTCAAACTGCTCAACGAGCTTTTTTGCCTGCTCTAGATATAGAGGCATTGTGTTCTCCTTGGCGTCATATAGGCCGTTGACCTGAGCAGCTACCAAGTAAGAATCAACATGGGCCTCTAGCCTTTTAACCCCAAACTTGCGCGCAATGCGCAGACCAGCCAGCAGGGCTTCATACTCAGCCTCATTGTTGGTACTCTTGAAGTCCAACCTAATACCATTGGCGCTATCCCACGGATGGCGCCAATGAAGAAACGTGGATCTACTCGCTGGTAGCAGATCTACTTTCCTCTGGTTTTGATTGTACTATTTCACCGATGGTTCTTCTGGATCCGTGTTCTTCCACCTACAAAATGAACAGCGCCGTTAACTTACCCCTCAGAAAGGGACAGAGGGGTCCTCTTTGGGGTAACCCTCCGGCGTGAGAATCAGTATGTGTAGGAGAAGATGATAATGATGTGTAAGGGAATCTCCAGAGTATTGCTTAGTAGCTGAATACTCTATGATTGTGAGACTGTGTGTTTGTATGTAACTGACTGTGAGTGAATGTAATTCAATATGATTGAATGTGATATCACTGCCTGTAACTGTCAATGATTGAGTATGAATGTGTCCATCAAAGTCGAGTTGATGCTGTATTTATAGTGCTAGGGTTTCCACTAATTGAGCTGAGATCAGATTAGGGTTTTGTTGGCTCCTCCAATCGATTTGCGCCACGTGTCCTCGGAGACACCTGGTGCTTTTTCATTGGTTATAATCACGTGGTAACCCATGAGTCATGCTGAGCTGTCCACCTTTCATTTAGCAGCTGTCAACATCAGCATATCCCTATTCCTTAAAAAGATGCCTTCTGGAAGGTTGTCTGACGTGCACAATCAAGGTTGCCCTAATCCTGATTTGGATAAGGACGAGGTTGATTATGTGCACGTGTGATATGCGCCCATCCTGAGGATGCGCGAGGTCTTCTCTTTATTCTCACGCGCAGATATTTCATGCGCAGATGTGATATGCACGAGCATGTGATATGCGCCGCGCGCTGATGCGCTGCGCGCATATGTGATGCGCGAGCATATGTGTGCCTGGGCAGATGTGATATGCACGAGCATGTGATATGCGCCGCGCGCTGATGTGATGCGCGAGCATATGTATGCCTGGGCATATGATGCCTGAGCATGTTTTGTATGCGCCATGCGCATAGGTTTTGGCTTTGTGCCTTCATAATGTCTTTATCTTGTGGGTTGACCCGCCTTGCTCGGTGTTGAGGCGGGTACATACCTCTTCACTATTGTTATAGAATCGTGTATCAAGTTTTTCATTGATTATCTCCTTCGCCTAAAAAAGTAAACACTTATCAAACCCTAGCGTCAGTTAGAAACCGGTTTCTAACCGAAAAGCTAACCGGTAACTAACCGGTCGGATCCTAACCGGTTACTAACCGATCTTAACCGCCGGTTAGTAACCGGTTTATATTATTGATCTCAAAACCGGTTACTAACCAGTTAACCGATTTTTTAATCAATAACAGGTTTTTACCTGACCGGTTAACCGATTTTTTTTTTATTAATTTATCAAAACCGGTTAGTACCCGACCCGATTAACCGGTCTAACCGGTTATTTCCAGCCAAAAAAAACCCGGTTAGGAAATTAACCGGTTAACCGATTTGTGCACCTCTACTGCCGCCACCATCGCCAATAGCCACTTTAAACAAATATAATAGATGAACTTATTTTGAAATATTTCCCTAAAACAACCTGTGCAGCCATACAAAATTAAATCACAAAGAGTAGTTGCATGCTAAACAGTGTTACGATGGGGCTTTAAATAAGCCCAAATTAAGGCACCGAATACCGTAAGAATATAAGCTTGCTCTTATCGTCCCATTAACCGTCTTGTTTATCGGGCTGCAAATTTTATGGAATATTATAAGCCCGCTCTTTTGGGCACGCAAGGAATGAAGTCAACTTGCCAATAACTTTTGAGTTGATTGGAAAACTTGTCTTCTTAAACTACTAAACTAATAAAAAAATGACCGATGTCACTTGGAGAGTTGGAGGCATAAACATAGGTAGGTGGGATAATAGGATGCCTCCGTTCGGAGAAAAGGAAGAACGTCTACAATCTTTGACCAACTTGAGCGGACACAAGTTTATTTCACACGAAATATGATATAATACAACATATAAAACTATTCTTTGGGGTTGGTCCTAATTTAAAGGCCGTATAATATAATAAGTTTAATGTTGGTTGATATTAAAATATCTTAAACGTTTTTGTTTAGAAAACATAAATATAATTCTAAAGCAAGGTGCCCCGAATATTATTAAATATTAAATACAACTTTTTTTTTTTAAAGAGTAGTAGGATCCAATCCTGCAAGAGTCATCAAATTTGTGGCAAAAAGATCCTTGCTTTCATCCTTTGGTTTACTTTGAACACCCCAACATGATACTTGCAAGTTACACCCCTCGCCTTTTTAATGAAATATTTATACTAAGTAAATACTTATAAAATAAACAATTTTAATCAAAATCAAGATTAATTAGTCAAATGATTGGTTTTCTTATACCAGCCACCTTTTTAATGAAATATTTATACTATTTAAATACTTATAAAATAAACAATTTTAATCAAAATCAAGATTCATTAGTCAAATGATTGGTTTTCTTATACCTGCCTGATTGTGACGAGTTACCATTATTTGAAAAAAAAAAACTATGCTCGAAACGACACTCAAAACCACTATATACACTTTTCAATTTTTTCTTTTCTAGTTTGTTACCTTATGTATAATAGTCTTCTCAATTTCATCTTTTAAAGTTCATTATGTTATATACAGTTGATTGCTTATACACAATTGGTAGTTCCAATGATGATGGATACCTTAGAATTGAAGAAAAAGAATTGTAAATTACAAAATTGAAATTGAAATTTCTAAATACCAAGAATATATAGTTAAATAAGTCATATAATAACAAACTCTTGTGTATATACACCTTCCCATCTATCTATCTATCTATCTATCTATCTATATTTACAACTAAAATATTGTATAACCAATTAAAAAAATCCGTGTCAAAATTGTAAATACCAAGAATATATAGTTAACACAACCCTCCCTCGGTGCTTTGAGTCTGCTACTGCTGCTGCTGCTACTGCTACTACCGGCATCTACCTTACATTAACCCAACTGTTGGAAACCGACCAATTAGGTTTCTGCTCTGTCAGCAGCTGCCCTAACCTCGTCGCCGGCAGTATTTCCGGCAACTCTGACCGGAATTCTTCCTCCGACTGCTCCGATTCCCAATCAAGAAACCCAAATGGGTCCCTCGGAGATATCTGATCCTCCGCTTCTTCATCAACAACTGCACTTTTAATAAACGGGTGATCCAAAAGCATCTCAGCCGTCCATCTTTTCCTAGGATCTTTCACAAAACATTTTCCCAGGAAATCCTTTCCGTCGTCAGATAATTTCCCGGGAATATCCGGAATCGCGGCGCCGACACCGATTTTCATCAACAAACCTCCGACGTCGGAGCAGTTCCAGACCGGGTTTCCGGTGATCATCTCCGTCACCAGACACCCTAACGCCCATATATCCGACGGCGACTCCTGCTCGCCGCCGGTGACTGTCTCCGGCGCCATATACATCGGAGTTCCCCTAATTTCGTACTTCAAATCCACATCTCCGGCTTCTCTTTTCGCCAACCCGAAATCGGCTATCTTAACCGATTCTTTCCCGCCATTATTAACTAACAAAATATTCTGAAGCTTGATATCACAGTGCACAAACCCATTCCTATGAATAAACTCAAGCCCATTCAAAATTGAATTTGTGTACCGCCGGACTTGATTCTCCGGCAACCGGACTTTTTCCGACAATGCTCCACCGGAGGCATACTCCAAGGCAACATTATACAGCCTCTCACCGTTTTCTACCGTGACCAAATCCCCGAAACATCGAATTATATCGGGACAATCTTTAAGCTCTTCTAATATTATTCGCTCGTGCATTAATGATGCCGAGTGTGACACGCCACAAGATTTCACCGCTATGAGGTTCGGGTAAGCCTTACCCGAACCTGAACCCGAAGTCGGGTTTACGGGTTTTGCTAAACTGACTGACGCAAAGCTTCCGTGACCGATTGTTTTACCTCTAACCCACTCCATAGGCATTGAATTATGTTTTCTTTGAAGTGTGGAATGATGTGAAATTTGTGTATGTTTATATATATATAGGCGTGTGGAGATTGGAATGCAAGTTGGATTTGGAATTATATAAGAATTAATAAATAATGATATTTTAAGTTTAGACGAAAATATTGGCGCACGTGATATTTAAGGATATTTATTTGGTACTGCGGAAATAGCGTACACCAGTTTAGAATGTGGTTGACATGGTTGGGGGTAGAAGTGTCATTTTGCGCCTACTTGTGATAGAGATGTCTTAAACTTGTGTGTGATTAGTCAGTCACTAACCTATACTACTACCATGAACTTTGGCCTTTGTATATCATGAATAGCTAGCTACTTAACCAACGATGGAGCTTTATTGTTGTAAAAATAATACCAAATAATATGTTAGATATTTGATTGAAGATGCCAAAATACATAACTCCTACGTGATGGTGATTCGGCAATTGACGCCCAACCTCATTCGGGAAATTTGTGAGTTGAATGGGAGCTCCCCGACTTAGGGAATGCGATGGCCATAGCCCATAGGTCAGCGATTTTGTTTCAAACCAAAACTTATTAATATCGTACGCAGAGAAAATAGCTATTTATCAATTGAAATAAATTGAGATACTTTTTAGTTTTAGAAAATAATCTAGTAGAATACATGAAATATAACATGTAAAAAATTACATTTTTATAGTAAATAAATTGTCAGTTGGAATGAATAAAGAGCACTCCACTCTAATACTTATTAATTAAAGTATGAGACGAGCCAAGCTGAGCGAGGGCTTGCCCATTGCTTGGCTCGTTTACAGATCGAATTGAGCCGGTCGGTTCAAAATCAAACTGACCCAAAATCGAACAAAGCGAAAATCAAGCGAGCATTTTTCAAACATTTTCGAGTGGCATAGAACAAGTTTTTAAGCATTGGTTTTTTCCTTTTTTTTTCTCTTTATTTTTTTTAAAAGAAAAATGTTTTAAGTTAATGTACATGAAAATAAATTAATATGCTTTACAAAAAGTAGTAGTAGTTTGTAAATTTTTATAAAAATTGAAGCTTGAAGTTGGATATAGTATAAATAAAAATAATTAATATTTAAAAAATAAATTATTTATATTAGTATATATGCAAAATTAAACAATTTATTTTTATAACTATCTTAAATATTGAAATACGGAATGCTAAATATAATTATTTTTTACTTGTATCTTTGTAAAGCACTGTAGTTGAAGATATTCAATAATTAACAAACAATTATATTTAATATTTTAATGTTTAAGATAATTATAAAAACAAATTATATATTTGTGTATATGAATTCCATATAAAGTACATTAAAGAATATGAGGTGAATCGAACCGACCTTTGCTTGTTGCTTGGCTCGTAAACCGAACGAAGTGCCCAATATATGAGACAACTTTTATCTATTTTTCCTTTCAAGTTTTATATCAAACACATTACTTTGGGTATCAATCTTTCATTCATCTAAACTCTAATTTAACATATTTTAGTTTTAGCGGGAGCACTTATCACAGACAATGAAAGTCAGTAAATAATTAATTAGAGCATAATTCATGAATATAAATAGTAGTGTCCAAAGTTAGTGAAAAAGGGAAAACACATTTTCACAAGTTTTTCCAACTTATACATACATGTAGACGTACTAAGATATCTTAAAATTAAAAGCTTATAGAGCATTTATAATCCAATTAACACGTTATTTTGCAATCAGTTGTGCATGACGTTTGAAGAGGTAAGTCCCAGCAGAGCCCAGTTGGACCCGCAAGACTCACCTTAAACAGGGACGTCTGCGCAGTTGGACCCGCAAGACTCACCTCGAAGAGAGACGTCTGCGCGGTTGAACTCGCAAGACTCACCTTAAAGGGACGTCTGCGCAAAGACCAACTGGATCCGCAGGACCAACCATGCTCAGAGACGCGACGTCCTTACGCGCAGTACGCAAGCTGTTCCTGCAAGAAAAGCCTCCCAATGGTGAAGTACTCCGCCTGTTCCCGCAGCTACGGATACTAGCCATCAGGGAAGGCTACCCGCGCAGCAAGGCTACACGCACAAGGCACTAACTCTCAAATAATTCAGTAATGTCACCTGAAGAGGGGATGAGCAAGCCGGGAACATTCCCGCTCAAAGCCGGGAATACTCCCGCCCAAATGAGCCAGTCCGTACGATACTGGAGGATCTTTTGTACTGTACCTGCCAAGGTATGGACAAAAGATCTGACCAAAGCTACGACAGCTCACTGACAACAGTACGACGGGCAGCACGCTCTAGTACTTAAAGTCACTATCAGCCGCTGCCTACTCACCAACCCCTGTCGGGGCACGTCCATAGCCTGCAGTTGGTGGAAAATGAATAGTACACAGCCGGCCTGGTCACTATCAGCCGCTGCCTACCCACCAACCATCAGCATGGCACGTGCGTAGCCCACGGTTGGTAGAACAGGAATACTATTCAGCCGGCTGTACCTGCTTGGAAACCTACATTCGGCTATAAATACTCCAACACCTTGGAACGGTATTATATCTTATATCTCCATATATTATCTGATATCTGCTCTAGTCATTTCTCTTAATATACACTTATATTCAAGAGCAATCTAGTCTGATTCTCACGCCGGAGGGTGGTCACAAGGAGGTACCCCCCCTTCTCAGTGACGAGCTCACGGTGTCTGTTTTGCAGGTCATCGGAAGAATAACAATCTTGCCGGATACAACCCTCGTGGGATACAACCCTCGTGGGAAACATCTATAGAGCATTTATAATCCAATTAACACATTATTTTGCAATCAGTTGTGCATGACGTTGTTTTGATATTATATGATTTCAATATTTGAGATGTTAATATTGGGTAGACATTATCTGATAAGGTTAACCAATAAAAAGTTAGTGGATTTAAGATTGCATATAGCTTAATCACCTAATTTTTAGTTGTCAAATTCCACAAGTGACTTTTTATTTTTGATTAGGGCATAAACCGGGCTAGCTACTTTACTAAAAGTGGAGAAAACCTAAATTAAAAATGCTTTAGAGTTAATCCATATAATTTTCTTTAGTTTGAGATTTCTCACCTATGATGAGCTTTCTTATTATGGTGAAATGATAATAATCAGGTGGGTTAGCGCTCATTTGTCAGTTGATCCAGCTCCCGTTAGAGAAAAGAATATGAAACGTAAAAGGTTGAATATTGAAAAGTTATTATAGTTTAAGATCATATGTGTGATTATTATGCAATAATTAAATATAGTTAAAAGTAATGAAAGTGACATGCATAATCCTAGTTCAAGGTATCAAAAGAAACCGGTTGCCGTTCCTATCCTCAACCCAGTCACGGATATATATAAATGTAATGCCTCACTTGAAATATCTTTTGGTTCTTGCGGATGGCTGCTGCCCTTTTTCATAAATTAATTGACTAGTAATTATATTATAACTAGAACTGAATACATGGTCAAGTGGTATTTGGATATGTTCAAAATCTGGAGTTTCAATGAGATTTAGAGTCGTAGATTGACTTTTATAGTTATATTATTTTGAGTTCATACAAAATCAATTTTGTAACTTGTTTTTAAATAAAGTTAAAAATTATATCAATCACCCAAATCTACGCAATATATTAACAAATTATAGTTTTGAGGGTCATCTAGTATGAAAAGACCTTCCTATGAGTGGACATAGGCATCCATTAGAAAGTCTCTCTGAAGAGCTTCATCCCCAACCATCATCCAAACCAGGCCAGACATTTTAAATATGGCTGGCTTAAAGGAACAAGAACTATGTAGAGCATTTATTTACAGGGGAAAGTGAATACGATGCTGTGGCGCGTCTAAGCTTAGACGGAAAACCCCTCAAAACTACGTAGTTTTGATTAAAAACAATCCAAAAATCCTAAACTAATTTATTCCCTGATTCCTCCCATCAATCATGCTACGTTCCTCACCCTCTACAGCAGTTGTTCCATGGTGTCAATCTACAGCAATCGATTAAACTCACATCTTCAACTGTGCCGTGATATATATATTTTCATTCCTATCTGTGATCTCAAATTGTCATTGATAAACTACAATCAGTTCAACCCTTAATCCTCTTGAGCACAAGGTCAATAAGAAACGTATTGTCCATTGTTCTCAAAGCTTGAATCATCTATGTTTAAAATTTATCCTAATTTTCGAGTTACAGCAAAAAAAAGCTTGAACTCCTTAGTTGAAGCACAACACAAACTTTTAGCCCTAAAAATGTCAAGGAAAAAAGTTTTTTTTTTTCCTTCAGTTTTTTTTTCATGGTAATATTTAACTTCAAATGACACCACAATTTTTAGTTGTAAGCGCACAACCCGGTGCAGGTACGCGCGTTATACCACATCAACATTTAGCCGGTGTCGAAAAGCGCGTAACTGACACCTACCGCACGTAACCGGCACCGGAACGCCCGTAACCGACATTAAACACATGTAACCGGCGTGTCGTGAGATGGCTGATTAAGATCAAAAGAAAGCAGAAGAATTATTAGGCCATATTTTTTTGATGTTGTTGGGTGATTCATTTCCTCAAAACTATATATATTACAGATGCAATTTTGATTAGCATGAACATGGCCCTGTTGAGATGAAAGCCTAAGTGTAAAACTAGTTAACAAACAAATATTGAGCTGCTACTGTTTAAGATGGTACTTTTCAGGCGATATATTTTGCAATATGTTTAAGATGGACAACAAAAATCTTTGAAAAACTCTTTGAAGATTGACGCTTTACGAGACAATGGGTGGGATATTTAGCATTATATATCAATGGTAGGAATAAGGGAATAAATTAGTTTAGGATTTTTGGATTGTTTTTTAATCAAAACTACTGTTTGTGAATGTTTTAGTTATTTTAACGGCAAGTATGGATTATTGACGGACTATTAGTCCATCCGATCATCTCCATTCCCCAAGTGCAATGACTGTTCTCATGAGGAACCCATAATATGTGAGAAAACCTCATACCCAACCCGAAACCCCTTTATTTATCATTATTAATTTTTTTTTGTCACATGTGATAAAAGTTTTGAAGTGTCTCATCTCAACACCTTAGACAGGTGAATTGGCTGTAAATATTTTAGTTGGATGCTAGTTTAACAAATTAATCATTGTTTATTCTATTACCAAACTCCGACCATGTTTGTCCATTGTTTGGGGGGGGGGGGGGGGGGGTTCTCAAAATGTTCTACTAATGGAGAGAGATTCTATTTTTGTCCTCATACATAAAAGTTTTCAGAAATGTCTCATACAAACACGTCTTTGACGACGTATTAGGCCTCAACTTGTCTTTCACAACATGTTAGCCTCCAACACACATCTTTCACGGCATGTTAGCCTTTAACGCGTCTTCTACAACATGTTTGCCCAATTAATTCTTTTTTTAATATTACATTATTATAATTAATTTTACTCATATTTGGGTTTTTAATAACTTGTAATGCATAAAGTTTTGTAAAGTTCCAAATATACCGTTGAGACGCGCTTATTTTTAGCTATGTGTTGGCATAAACTTTACTTAAAACGAGCATAGTCTAATTTTATTGAACATTTCGATATCAATTTGACACTCGGTTTTGTGTCAAATTTATGACAACATGTAGAAAAAATAAACAAGTTTCAACGACATATTCAAAATTATATATAAATTTATATATTGCAAGTTATAAAAGAAAAACCAAATATGTATAAAATTAATTATAATAATGTAATATTGAAAAAAATAGGTCAAACATGTCGTAAAAGACGCGTTATAGGCTAACAGGTGGTGAAAGACGTGTTAGAGGTTAACAGGTCGTGAAATACGCGTGTTGGAGGCTAACAGGTCGTGAAAGATGTGTTTGGTGGCTAAACAGGTCGTGAAAGACGCGTTGAAGTCTAACACGTCGTCAAAGACGTGTTTGCATGGGACATTTATGAAAACTTTTATTTATAAAGACAAAATTGGATCTCTCTTGATTAATAAGACATTTTAGGAATTTTCCTTTGTTTGGGTATGTGAAGTGATTGCATAGAGACATGATTGCCTTTCCACACAAGGTGAGTGTGGATCGACCAATATAAACAAGGAAAAATTCTCAAAATGTCTTATTTTTAAAGGGAGATTTCAGATATGTCCCTTCAAAATTCAAATTCCCTATTTGTCCCTTTATTAACTCGTCGTTCTCTCTACGTTAGAAATTCGAGACGACATGTTTCTTAACTCACCGCCTCCCCGCCATATTATCTCATAACCCGTCGCCTCCCCGTCATTTTAGCTCAAAACCAATCGTCTCTCCTCCATGTTAGCTTAAAACTCATCGTCTCCCTGCTGTGTTAGCTTAAAAATTAAATCTAATAAATCTTGTTATTTAAAAAATTATGTCTAAATAAGGTATATATAAAATGATTTTGATGGTATGCATGAGTTTTCTAAATCATATTATTATCCAAAATCCAATGTACAAGAACTTAAAAACCAATAAAAGTTAAAATATTCAAATATTTTTTTAATTTAGTTTAGGATCCATGTTTTTAGTAAAGATAAGGTGGATTTTTTGTAGCTAATACAATGGGGAGGCAACAAGTTTTGAGCAAACATGGAAGGAAGGCAATGAGTTTTGAGCTAACATGGCGGGGAGACGACGAGTTATGAGCTAACATGGCGAGGAGATGGCGTGTTAAGAAACATGTCGTCTTAAATTTCTAACATAGAGATAACGACGAGTTACTAAATGGACAAAAAATGAATTTAAATTTTGAAGAAACATATTTAGAATATCTCTTCAAAAATGGAACATGTTGAAAATTTTCCCTATAAACAATTCATTGCATCATTCTTTAAAAAAAATAGAATTCTTGTGAGACGATTAGACACCTTAGTAAATGTGAAAAATAGAACCACTTATTCCTAAATGACAGTAGTGTAACAACACTTTTTGATCACTTGAGTGCATGGCCATATTCGGTAATCGCTAAAAAATTGGGGACGTAAGGCAAGTATAAATTTGAGCCTAAGTAGATTATAGACTTTAAATGGTGGTTATGATCCGGGCAATTAAATTTGAGCCTAAGTAGATTATATTCTTTAAATGGTGGTTATGATTTGGGCAATTGGGATGTAGATTATAGACTACGATTCTAAGTTTGAAGGTGCTATAAGTTTAAATACATTTTTTTAATATATATAATTTTAAAATTTTCGGCCCTATGGTCATCAAGCCCTATGCCTTGGCTCATAGTTGCACTTGCCTGAGTGAGACCGTTACACATATCCTTGTAATCAAAACCTCCTAATTCGTCACCTAAATCATGGAACGGTCCTCCTTGATAAATGTCATATTTCATTCTTCTTGTTGATGCGTATGGTCTAATAGACTTATCACTTGAAACATTTTGTGGGGACTAATTAATTACCAATTAAGTCAACTATACATTGAATCTGACATCAAGTGTTGATCACATGCCAAATTAGTTTCGTGCATCTTAAGAAAATATTGATAAGAAGTCGCTCGAACTCGTAATTGAAAGTTTCTTTTTTCAATGTTGTAACATCATCTACAGAAAGAAAGAAACGTGTTAGTCATGATGCTGCAAATCCTTTTTAGTGAAGTTGATGTTTAAATAGAATTAAGAAGAAAAAAGCATCACACAACAATTGACATAATCCTGCTCTTTAAATAAGCATAGATAATTAAAATGTTTGCTCAAGAAAACATAAAGTCCCAAACATAAATCGCTCATTATGGATTAATAATTCATGGAGTTTAAATTGTTTGCTAGATGGTAGCGTTGTGTGTGGGACCATGACTTTTTGATATCTTTATTGAATGTTATTTATTGATTGTGGATTTTAACCTTCCAGCTTAGTCTATTTTTGTAAGTTCTATTAAAGCCTGTGTTGTTAAACGGTGATGCTTGTGTGTTCTTATTTGCCATTTTTAATATACTATATTTTCATCGTTCAAAAGCAAATATGAACAAATTTTACAAGAATAATTTTAGATCATGATACTAGCATTATTTGAAAGTAAATCAGCTCATAAAAATATGTATTTAAGAAAAACCAGCTGAAGAAACACTAAGTGACCCCGGGCAGATTACGGATAATCTGGGGGTTAAATAGATGTTTCTCACGAGGGGTTAGACCCGGCAAAGATGGTTCTTCTGATAACCTGCAAAACAGACACCGTGAGCTCGTCACTGAGAAGGGGGGGGGGGTACCTCCTTGTGACCACCCTCCGGCGTGAGAACCACTAGATTGCTCTTGAATATAAGTGTATATTAAGAGATTGCTAGAGCAGATATCAGGTATAAGATATGAGATAAGATGAGATGATAAGATATCAGATGATCATACCATTCCAAGGTGTTGGAATATTTATAGCCGAAGGTAGGTTTCCAAGAAGGTGTAGCCGGCTGAATAGTATTCCTGTTCTACCAACTGTGGCCTACGCACGTGCCATGCTGGTAGTTGGTGGGTAGGCAGCGGCTGACAGTGACCAGGCCTGCTGTGTACTATTCCTTTTCCACCAACTGCAGGCTATGCACGTGGTATGACAGGAGTTGGTGAGTAGGCAGCGGCTTATAGTGACAAAGTACAAGAGCATGCTGCTCGCCATACTGTTGTCAATGAGCTGTCGTATCTCTGGTCAGATCTTTTGCCCATACCTCGTCAGGTACAGTACAAAAGATCCTCCAGTATCGTACGGACTGGCTCATTTGGGCGGGAGTATTCCCCTCCCGCCTTTGTGCGGGATTGTTCCCGGCTTTGCTCATTCCTTCAGGTGACTACTGAATTATTTTGAGAGCTAAGTGCCTTGTGCGTGTAGCCTTGCTGCGCGGGTGGCCTTCCCTGATGGCTTGTATCCGCAGCTGCGGGAACATGCGGAGTACTTCACCATTGGGAGGCATTTCCTGCGGGAACAGCTTGCGTACTGCGCGTAAGGACGTCACGTCTCTGAGCATGGTGGGTCCTGCGGATCCAGTTGGTTTCTGCGCAGACGTCTCTCTTCAAGGTGAGTCCTGTGGGTCCAACTGGGCTCTGCTGAGACCTACCTCTTCAAGTCCCCCCAGTCCAATGTTCTTCTCATGAATGTTTAATAAGTGAGGTGAACTTTTGGACTTAAGCAAAGGGTTTTTGAAAAGGGTTTAGTTTTAAGGTTTTCCATGGGGATTCTTCCCGCGGAAGTCCTAATGTCACTTGCAGAAATTCCCGACTTTCCTGCTTGATCTTTGGGTATGATGCGGGTAGGTCTGTAACCTCCTCGCAAGTCAGGAGCGTTGAGTCCCACTTGTGTGGATTCTCCATGAGGTTTTGGTAGTTTTGAACATAGTGATCAATTATGTTAAAACCACCAATTCCATCTTGGAGCTTCAAACAATATAGTTCTCGACGTTCCCGCTATGCGGGGATGTTGTTCCCGTTTCCGCAAGCATGGCTCAGAAGATCCTTCTTGGTTTCAATTCCCTGTGGAGCGCTAGGTATGTGAAGGGTTTTGCCTTGACACTGTACCCGCACTCGTCTTACGGTTACTTCCAAGGTATTCCTGGCGTCAATTCCCTGCGGGTGCTAAGTATGTGAAGGGTTTTGCCTTAACACTGTACCCGCACCCGTCTTATAGTTACTTGGTCGCCGAGGTATTCTTGGCTTCAATTCCCTGCAGGTGCTAAGTATGTGAAGGGTTTTGCCTTAACACTGTACTCCCACCTGTCTTATAGTTACTTGGTTGCCAAGGTAAGGGGTATTTTCCCGCTTACTTTTGAATCTTTTTGAAATTTTGAAATTCGAAGAGTTGGTGAAAGGATAAGAACAGTCCAAACTGTTGAAACGTCGTCCGACGGTTTCTTCTGACAGTGTCAGGACGTGCAGGAAGTTATGGCGACGTGACAGTATATGGTCATTCCAGGCGCTTTTTCAGGCGCGTGGGCGCGATTTTTCGGGCGCGTGGCCGCGAAATTAATGGCACGCGTCCTTTCAACAGCTGTTGCCAGCTTGCTCTTTGCCACGTGTCATAGTTTCATTGCACCTGCGATTTCTCTCTCTTCCGCATTAAATTCATCGCATTAATTGCGATGAGTATATAAAGGGGGAGAGGGTCCTTTGCAATCCACACTCACTTTTCATCTTCTAAACGATTTCCGGCGAATACTCACTATTCCGTCGAGCATTCTTCTGAAATCGTTTTTCTGTACATCCAAACATGTCTTCTTTTGCCGAGGAGTCTGACGTGTTCGTCGAGAATCCGTCGTCCACTTCCGATAAGGACGACAAGAGCACTGCTGGCGAGTGCCAGTGCGCTCTTCCTGCCGAGATTTTTCAGTACATCGTCCGGAAGTTCATGCTCGAGGCGTTCGAGCCTGAGTTTCCGGAGCCACACCAGACGGTGTACGATGCCCCCAAGGGCAAGATAGGGGTGTACGCTGCATTCTTCGTTTATGGGAATCTCAGGTTCCCATTGACGAAGTTTGTATACCGTGTCTTGGAGAGGCACGGTGTGCATCTGACGGAGGTACACCCGATGGCGATCGCCAAGATCCACCACTTTGAGTGGGTGTGCCTCATTCTGGGCGTGGAGCCCCATGTTGACCGGTTGATGACCTTCTATTCTTGGAGGTGCATCCAGAGGTGGTACACCTTGGTCAATCGGATCAAGGGGCTGAAGATCTGCGCAACCGAGCGCAGTCTTCGGTCGTGGAAGAGGGAGTTTTTTTATATCTCCGCTCGCGTCGTCCCGATAGCGATGACGTTTAAGAATGGGATAGCACTCCCCGCCCTTCACGCCCCAAACTACCAGGAGGCGGAATGGTTCGCCAAGATCTCTCGGATCCAGACTCCGGTGTACCGCTTTGCGGAGTCTGGGATGGTGATGCTTGGGATGAGCCGGGTGTGGAAGGAGGCGTCACAGGTTCCCATCGTCCTCGAATACGGTTTGAACTCTGTCCCTTACGGTATGCTCTGTCTTCTTTGTTTATATAGGTTTGTCTTCTAACTGTTTGTTTCTTTTATTTCAGAGGGGAACGACTTGCAGTCTCTCCTGCAGCCGCGGGAGAGTGATGGTTCCGCTCGGATAGGTACTCGTGCTCTCGATGAGAACGAGTTGCCCATCTTGGAGTAAACGAGGGATCGGTTTGTGGAGGTCTACCCGCCAGGCCACCCTATTCTGAGCCCCACGCGGCCAGGTAAGGCGTTATTCAACCCTCGACCTCTCAATGCTGAAACCTCTGCTGGAATTCCTCTAATCTTGTCATCTTCTGAGGAATCCGCAGATGGTCCTCCGTTGGTGCGGAAGAAGAAGGCTGCCGGCGGGAAGGGGAAGGCGAAGGTTGCCTCCACTGCCGATCCGGTGCATCGGTCTGATTCAGAGACCGAGAGCGAGGAGGCGGCGGGGAACCCAGGTGGTGAAAAGACCACTGCTCCGGAGGCTGAGACGACTGTCACCTCCGAGCAGCCCAGGACGACGACGGTGAGCTGCATGAAGAGGCCGGCTCCATCGGGTTCGTCCCCGCCTGTTCGCACCTTTAGGCTCAAGAAAACCCGTAAGTACAAACTTCAGTTAATTTTAACTTCATATTTTCCCCCATTATACTTATATCTTCTTTGTACAGGCGTGGATGCTGCCGCATTCCAGGGTGGAGCGGGGAGGAGCACCTCCGGACCCATGACGGTAGGCTTGGTCAACCTACCTGAGGCGGTGACCCAGGCGACTGCGCCTGCTTCAGTTGGTTCAGTTGCTCACCCAGTTGAGCCAACTGTTCCAACTGTGATGACATCTCCGCCGGCTGTCAGTGCCATATTTACTGAATCTTTCACTGAGCCGGCGGTGACTATTTCTGCGGGCTCTTCCGCAGTGGCGACCACGATTGTGAGTTCACCTCCGGTGAGTTCACCTCCGTTGGTTTCTACCGCGGCGGCCTCCATGCCTCCTTCGACGTCGGCAACTACGGCCGATCCTTCAGGTATGCTCGGGGCTTCTCGCCCACCTCTGCCTCCTTCCCATCTGCCTGACCTCTTGGATGGATTTCCCTTGGGTTCAGGTGATGGGTTTGGCGGCTATCGGCCTGTTGTCGACCCTACAGGTGCGTAGGGTTGTTTTGGCCTCTTTTTTTTATTTTTTTTTAATTTTTTTATATCATCTTTTCCTAACTGCTTTTTGTTTTTGCAGTGTCGGATTCCAATGAAGTGTATGTTCCACGATGGAACATCCGCCGAGGAACAACCCTTCGCACGCCTGTGGAGTGCGTGGAGTGGGCTCGTCACGCAGCTCCCAGTGGTGCGTTGGGGGAAGCAATGGCTAGCTACCAGGAGGGTAGGCTAACCAATGAGCTTCGGATTCTCCTGGCCCGGATGCAGCCGCGCGTCGAGCTGCTTTGTCGTGAAAACGACAAGTTAAAAGCAGCTCGTATCCAAGAAGTAGCTCAGGCGCGGGCTGTCCGGGAGGAGAACAGGAGGCTCTCCGCCCTTGCTGCGGAGAAGGAGAAGGCCTTCAAGGCCCTTGAGGTTGAAGTTCAGGCCCGTCTCGAGGCCCGTTCCAAGGCTGCCCAAGCTGTTAACGAACAGCTTCGGCTGGCTAAGGAAACTGCACGGAACGCAACCGAGAGGGCCACCAAGGCTGAAGCTGTTGCTGAGCCTCTACGCCTCGAGAATGAGGAACTTAAAGGCAAACTAGAGGCGCTTCAACAGGCTCATGATGCCTTGGCGATGGAAGACGCCAAGAAGCTCCAAGAGATCTTGGACCAGAGGGGCGTGCTTGACCACACCGAGCGGAAGCTAAAGGGCGTTGAAGAGGCTGCTGCAAAGGAAGTGTTGCTTGCCAACCTTAATAAAAGTGAAGCCGAAACTTCAGGAGGCTCTGGTTGCCAAGGAATGGCTTCTTCGAGAAGCGTTGTCTCAGGTAAGCTTAACTTCATAATGTCTTTACGCTTTTCTTTGTACTTAGAAAAGGTTTTTGACACATTTTCTTTTTGTAGGTTGTGCATCGGGTCTTCACGGATACATCTTATGACGATGCTATGAGCGCAGCCCTCAACGCTTCTCATGAGGATGGGGAAAAGGCCGGCTTCCTGCTTGGTCTAGGGTTCGTTGAGAAAGGCATCCCGCCTTCCAACTTCCCTTTATATGATGTTGATACTGAAGCTGTATATTACCAAGCAGTGAATCAGTATGCCGCCTTCCCACATCCGGTGGTGGAGAAGGTGAACGAAGTTGCTGCTGCTGATGATGGGCTAGCCATTCTAAAGACCTTCCTTGAACCGCCACAACCAACTGATGGTGCGGGTACAAGTGGGTTTGGGGGGAGTGGTCCTGAAGCTTGAACCTTAAGATCCCTTCCCACTGTTAGGATAGGTTTACATTGTATAGATTTATATTCTTGTAGGCGGGTAGTTACCCGGCCATTCTTGTAATACTTGAATTATTATGAAATATAAATCTTTTTTCACTGGATGACTTGCTTTATAAACGTTATATGACTTGCTCATGCATACTTTAGTTTAAATTAGCAACCTTCCAAGTGTTCTGAATAAGTTAACCTTTGAACGTGGTAGATAATAGGTTGAAGTTTTGCTTCCTCCTTCGTGATTGTGCGGGTAAGACCGTCACTTGCACTTAGTAGGATGGCTAAACTTTACCTAAATCTGACCTGCGTGGAGGTTTTCCTCATCTTTTCGTTAGAAATTTTCTAAGTGTTTAGAATAAGTTAACCTTTGAACGTGGTAGATAATAGGTTGAAGTTTTGCTTCCTCCTTCGTGATTGTGCGGGTAAGACCGTCACTTGCACTTAGTAGGATGACTAAACTTTACCTATATCTGACCTTCGTGGAGGTTTTCCTCATCTATTCGTTAGAAATTTTCTAAGTATTTTGAATAGGTTAACCGTTCGATGCGTGGTTGTCAATAAGTTAGTTCGGTTTCTTCTATCATGATTTGTGCGGTTAGGACCGCACTTTCATTTAGTGGGATCACCAAACTTTACCTATGACTGACCTGCGTGAAGGTTTGCCGTTTTGTGTTTATGCGGGTTTTGCCGCCTTCCACAAGCAACGACTTTACACTTATTTATGCGGTGAAAACCAGCATCAGTGTTTTGAATAAATTAACCGTTCGACGCGCGGTTGTCAATAGGTTAGTTCGGTTTCCTCTATCATGATTTGTGCGGTTAGGACCGGCACTTTCATTTAGTGGGATCACCAAATTTTACCTATGACTGACCTGCGTGAAGGTTTGCCGTTTTTTGTGTTTATGCGGGTTTTGCCGCCTTCCACACGCAACGACTTCCCCCCTTATGTATGCGGTGAAGACCGGCATATTAGTGTGGAAAGTTCATATAAATGTAAAATTATCAGCGTCAATGTGATAAGGAGAATCATTTCCATTAGAAGTGGCTCTGGGCCTTTTCTTTTACAAGTTTGGAATTGATCTACATGCACTGTGTAATTGAGCTCCCTTCCATGTTGTTTGGATGGGAGTGTCATCGAGCTGATATGCACCTGGTTCGGGATCTCGTTGTTTACGCAGTATGTAGTCTCCAACATTGAAGCTGCAATTTTATTCGTGTTTCCCCAACTGGGGTTCTACACGCATCAGCCTGCTCAGCGTTCGTTACGCCACGAGGTGCGCGAGCGTCCCATCTCTGACAAATGCTTCGACGATGTCCCTTACGTCTGTGCATTCTTCAGTGTTGTGGCCTCTTGTCCTGTGAAAGTCACAGTATTTGCTCCGATCAGCATTGTGACGATGTCGGATCATTGGAGCCTTTGGCCATGGGAGCTCCTCAGTGGCGAATATCTCTCGGTGACGCTTTTGGTGAGTGGCGTCCATCTGGAGTTCTGGTTCGACTGTACGTTATCCCTTCCGCCTAACCGATGTTGCAAGCCGGATGAGGTGTCAAAGTTTATCCTTGACTGCCAAATGCCTAGCTTCCGTTTTTTGTTTAGTCGGGCGGTAAGGACGTTGTCTTCTCTTGTTTTCTGGGTGTAGTGGTTTGTGCTCTGGGGGAGATCTCTACCCAGTTGCTTCTCCGTTTCCGCAAAGCGTTTAGCTGCTGTCATGATGGCATCCCATGTGGATGGCATGCCATCTCTACCCGTTAAGGTGCGTATGAGCTCTGGGTCGTTCGCGCCCTGGATGAAAGCAGCGCGAACAAGATCTTCGCTAATATTACCCAGACTTAGCTTCTTTGAGTTGAAGCGAGTGATGAAGTCTGGCAAAGATTCATCTTTTTCTCGAATGCAATTGAGGATTGTCCATTGCTCTTCGGTATACTTTCTTTGTTGGCTGAAGTGTTGGCTAAATTTCTGCTGGAAGTCTTCCCAATCGTAGATGTGGTGGACCGGTAGACGATCGAACCACGCTCTAGCTGCCCCAACAAGCGTCATTTGGAACATATAACACCACGTAGGTTCCGTCCAACTACTGACGGTTGCCCCCACTATGAACCTGTTCAAATGATCGTCTGGATCAGATATACCATCGTAAGTGCCGATGTTGGGCATCTGTTTGGCACTTTTCGGGACGATTGCTTCCGCAATGTCCCTTGCAAATTTGGACGTTCCCGCCTTTGCAGCAGTTGGTGTAAATGTTTTGGAGAAGTCACGTGGGTTTCCACCCGCGTTTTTTGGTTTGAAAGTTTCTCCAAAACGCCTTCTCGGTTGGGAGTCCGTTTCCTTACGCTTCCCTTTCGCCCTATGACGAGGGTTTGCGTCACTATCGGATTCCTCCGAATCATCGTACAAGTGCTATTCGAATTCATCAGCCTGTTGGAGTGAACGTAAGCGTTCATCCAACTCAGCTTGGAATTCTTTTTGACGTGCTTCCGCCCATGCTTTAACTTCATCGAGTGTTTGGCGGGGGAGCCTCGTTCGTTGTCTCTCTAACTGGGTATCGGTGAATCCCAGTGAGAGATTATTTACTGCACTTGTCCCGGCTTGGGTAACTGGGGTAGTGTTCGTAAATTTTACTGCACTTGCCCCGGTTTGGGTAACCTGGGTAGTGTTCGTAAAAACTGTATAGTTGCCGGTATTCCCCCCAGTAGCTGGGGTTGTGGTTACCGGGGCTTCTTGGTCACTCGTTGGTTTTGGGACCGGAGTACCTTTAACCATCTTTCCAGAAGTTTGAAAAAACTGAAAAAAGAAATTAAGTTCTAGCTTTTATGCACGGATGACGCCAAATTTTACAAGAATAATTTTAGATCATGATACTAGCATTATTTGAAAGTAAATCAGCTCATAAAAATATGTATTTAAGAAAAACCAGCACCCTTAAAATAAAAGAAATATATATATATATATATATATATATATATATATATATATATATTCCTATCTAAACTAAAACAATTGCATACTTCTACAAACTTCAAGTTTTTAATATATGCATGATGTATAATTCTCTTCAAATAATTTTGAGAAAATGTGTAATTATTTAAGTTTAAAGATGGACATACAAAATAGAAAACTTAGGACAAAAATATATGCCTCCTACTAAAACATATATAGCTATCAGTATATGAAACTAAAAGCATGTTTGGGATTGAGTTTGAAAGGTGCTTATTGGCTTATTGGTTTTTTCAAAAAGCCATTTTAAAAAGCCAGGATTTGATGCTTTTGAAAAACTGCTTTTTAACCCTTTCAAAAAGTTAAAATAAGAAATATTTTTGTGATTGCCAAACACCTTTTTATATATATTAGCCTTTTAAAAACACCAATAAGTCAATAAATATTTTTCAAACTTAATCTCAAAACATGCTTTAAATAGACTCGTGAAAACCCATCTCTAAGTATAATTCATATGAGATCACACATTTTTACTTTTCATGAAATTAATTAATCAAATACTTTATGAAATTAATTAATATTTTATAAGTATGTCTATTGATTTTTATATTATAAGCATGCATATATATGAAGACAATAAGGTGCGAAACCAAACTTGGAATTGTGTGAAACGAAAACGTCTCCTTCATGTGAAGTTCTGTTGGCAATTGTAATGACTTTTTGGAGAGAAAATAATAAAATAGTGTTGAGATTTAATAAAATAATAATAATTGGTTGATGAATGCCCCAAAAGATAGAGATGCAATTTGTAAAGAGCAAATTGCGGAGGGTATGGTCCTTCCAACTTGGAACACAGTCAGTTCACCCCTTCTATCTTTGCTTCTAGCTTTCTAGTTAGTAGTTACTTTACTAGTTACCCATGACTCTCTCTCACGTCATATTTAAAATATATATGCATTTATGAGACAATCTATCATATTTGACTTTAACAATAAATTTATTAAATTGTGTGCTTAATCACGGGTTGACATTCTAAAACGTAAGATCATGTCTAATGAAGCGTTATATGAGTGGATAAAGCCATACATCATTCTAAAAGACAATATAGGACGTTATAAGAGCATGCACGTTAATATAACAAAATATAGATGTGTCTTAAACTGTAATTATTGAAGTCTGAATGAACATTAAAGAGCATTATCCATTACACATATTTTTTACTAAAATAAATGATAACGACACGGCAAAAAATGCGCTTAAGAAAAATTAACTATTGCGCACTCGTCTATTTAGTTCTAGTGACAACTCACATATGGCCTGATATGGGAATAATTTAAACAAATTGTTTCTATATTGTAGAGCTAAAAAGGAAAATATTAAAATTGATTATGGATATTTGTATGACGCAACATAGCATGTGATAGGATAACAAATATAATAACAATCCAGTCAGTCCCTAGGACACTCGCACAACTTGTTCAAGTTGCCCACTTTTAACCTTAATATAATTTTCTTAACTTTCTGTTTTCCATGTTTACTATATTCGGCCATAGTATTCCCCACTTCAAAGGAAACTTCAAATTGCACTTAAGATATTATAAACAATTAAGCAAAAGGTGACCACTGTTGAAACTTGAAATTGGTGTGTATAAAATACATATAATTAAAAATATTAATGTTTAAAGTAAATAAAATAAAAAAAAGTATTATATTATAACTTGCTCTAGTTTTAAAAGTTTACTTGTTCCTTTAATCCTTTTTACCTAATTTAGTGGTTTGATTAGTGAATATACAAATATGAATTTTGTATTAATAATAATGGTAAATATGTAATTATAAGTTAAAGGGGTGCATATAGTTGACTTATCCTATAAAAGGTTATAAAAATAAAAAGGGTGAGAAAAAATTGTAACTTTTAAATGGTTGAGATCAAGTTAATGGATGAGTATTATAGTATAAATCGGATGTGGTTCAATAATGGTAGAGTACTCACTTTACTAGTGAAAGGCAGGAGGATCAAACCTCACTATCACCAATTTATATGGGAGATATGAGGGATGATAGAGTCCTGATCTCACATAGTTTTACTGACTCCTCGCTGTCATGCCGTTTGGCGGGCATGGGGGTTGGGTTTTATCCGGGGAATCCCTCAATAGGTGGACCGCTAGAGGCTCCGTCCGTCCGGACTCGTGGCCGGCTGGGGCTACCTTTAGCCATTGGGGGCCACGTACGGAGTACCCGGCATTAATTAGTTGGTCGTTCCAAAAAAATGGATGAGTATTATAGCCGAAAACCTACCCTCCCGGCATGCACCCCTACACACACAAAAAAAAATATATAAAATATATTATATTAAGGTAAAATCTTCAATCCCTTTTCATCCTTCTCCCATCCTTTATAACTTCTAATTGCGCCTCGCGGATCTCGCTTCTGAAATTTGAAGTGCTAACTAATTTATGCGACTTAATTATCGCAATAACTTCTTCACCTTTACGGCTTACTAAGTCAGCGATCATATTGACCTCACCAGAATAATACTTGATTTTACAATCAAAATCCTTTATTAACCCTAACCATCTTCTCTGTCTCCTATGTAGTCCTTGATGCTTGAAGAAGTACTTCAAAATCTTATGATCTGTATAGATGGTACACTTCGAAAACTTAGCTTACAGTTTCTCTTTCTTCAACGTCTCCAAAACTTTTCTCAAATGTTCAGCATGGTCGGACTTATTCCTTGAATAAATCAAAATTATCTTCAATGAAGGCGACGACAGATTTGTCCAACATCGGGCGACATACCCTATCCATTATAATCATAAATGCTACCAGCGCATTCGTCAATCTAAACGACATCATGAAAAACTTATATGTTCATACCGCGTCCGAAATGCTGTCTTAGGGATGTCTGCCTCTTTCACTTTAAACTGATGAGCAGAAGATCTTGAGATCTATTCGGAAGAACCAACTAGCACCTTTCAACAAATCAAACAGATCCTCAAACTGTGGCAACGGAAATCTATTCTTCACCGTGAGCTTATCCACTCACGGTTATTTATTCACATTCTCATGCTTCCGTCTTTCTTCTTCACAACATCACCAGTGCACCCTACCGAGAAAACACTCGGTCTTATAAAACCTTTATCGAGGAATTCTTGAAGTTGGGACATTAACTCTTTCTTCTCGGATGGCGCCGGACGGTAAGGCGCTTTCGCGACGGGCTGTGCTCCTGGTATTTGTAACATATCGGATTTTTAGTATTTGTATTCGTTTAAGTTTAAACCGATTCGGGAACGTAATTCGGATCTTTTGAACTATTTAAAACATATATTTGCTGGTATTTAACTTGGTTTAACTTATTTTATAATTTCATAACTTTCAATTATGCCGAATAGCCTTTAAAAACCTTTAAAATCACCTAAAACGTCTAAAAATCGCATTTTCGGGAACTACAGGGACTAGTTTTGCCAATTCTTTCCTATTTTCGATTAAATAACGAAACTTAAACCCCAAGAAATGTTATGGCTGGTCCAATTTCGTTTTATTGGTTTCCAAGCCAAATTTTATTAGTTATTATACCAGATTTTCTCATTAAATAGCTTATTTAGTTTCCTAATTTGTTTTTAGCAACCAAATCGCTTATTTTAGGACATAATCGAGTAAATTAAGGTACAAGAAAAGGATTATAACCAAAATACAAGTCCATACTCTTAGATTACTGATCAAGAACGAATTTTTAATGATATTATATCGGTTTTCTCATTAAAATCGTATTTTGTTACTTAAACGAGTAAATCTCCAGATATGGTTTGTTTTTGTAATCTCTATATAAACACATCATAATTCTCCTACCACAAACTTCCTCATACCCTAATATACTAAACCTAGACATAACCTACCTCTGTTCATCATCAAATCCTTCGGTTTTTGCATTATTGTTGAAGATACATGCTTATTCGGTTGACTTTGCTTATGCACCGATCTTTGACTCATCGTTTCTGTTGATTATTTCACTTTTCGGGTAAGTTGTAAACATAGAAATCATTCATATATATTCCCTAGTCAATAACCTTCAATCAATTTCGGTGGTTGAAGGGTGTTGACTGGTCAAATCGTTTAAAACTCGTTAAAAGACAAAATAGTCAACTAGTTTGACTTAACGTTTTCTTTTACTTTTGGTAGGATTCAACATTCGGTCCAGAAAACTTTTATTCTTGTAATGAAATTTTAAGGCTGCTGACCAAAACCCGACTTCTGACTCGCTGTTCGGATTCTGGTCAGTACCAGCTCGCTTAAATTTTAAAACAAACATAACTTGAGTTCTAATCGTCCGTTTGGAGTGATTCCAGTGGCAACGAGTTCGTTTTTATTTATATTATCATATCCTAAAATCTCAAATTCTGAATTGGTTGTATCGTTTGATGTGTAGTGGACGACTCGATTATTCGTATTTATGCTCGTTTGTCATTAATCTAAGGTGAGTTTATCATTCCCCTATTTTACTCGATTTTCTAAACGTTTTGGGGACATATGCGTACGTATCCGTATTTCATACTATATATATATTCAAACAAATGCATACGTGTTATTGTGAGTGATTTAATCAAACTTACGTGCTACTTGCTTGCTTGTGTTACCATTCAATCAATCGCATATTGTGATTACTATTCAATCAATCGCATAGCGGGTGTTCCTGCTGGTGACCAACGCCCTATTCGCTTGGCAACGGTCTACATACTTGTTTATAGTTTGATTATATTTACTGAACTTATCACGTTATGCTTATTTATATTGTTGTGTCAAAACTGATGATATTCTCACTTAACTTTATGTTGACAAAACTCCATTTTCTAAGCATATGCAGGTTGCTTGTATTGAAGATTGAAGTTTGGATACGTAGACAAGACCTTAGGATATAATCAAGATAAACATTATTTGAGCTTATATTCATATTTGTAAATTGCTTGTTATAATTGGATAGTGTATATTATTTGAATAAAATAATTAATTAGATATTGTCACATTTTAGATATGATAGTATCTTCGAGCTGTGAGCAATCAGATCATGCACCGACATTTCTGCCTTAGGTTGGGGTGTGACAGTATTGGCTCAATCTGAAATTCTTCCTCTCGTTCTGGCAGTAACCCCGGAAGGACCTCTGGGAATACTTCTGGATAGTCACACACTACAGGAACATTTTTCAATCCTTTTGTCTCGGCCGTAGCTTTGACAACATACGTCAGGTAGGAACTGCACCCTCGCCTTATCAAAACTTCGGCCTTTTTCATCGAAATGACGTTAAGCCCTGAACTTTCTTTATCGCCGTATACCGTTGCCGTACCACCATCCAAAGATTTTAATCTTATCAACTTACTCTTACAGACTATCTGAGCCTCAAACTCAGACAGCTAATCCATTCCCAAATTGTGTCGAACCCTCTTAAGACCATAACATAAAGAATAGCAGGAAAATCGTGTCCATTTAGTTCTATCTTATAATTCTTAATCATTCTCGTAATTTTAACGGAGGTATCACTAGTGGTCTCTACATAAAAGTCTCAGATATAGAACTACATTCTTCCTAGTGTCCTCATTTCACATTCGTTATACCACGTAGCCTCATCCTTTCATGCCTTCTTTATTTAGGTTACCTTGACCATCACCCGTACTCCTAGATCATCTCTACTTTATCAACATTCGCTTTGTTATTCACGATCCCAGCAAGTTCCTTTATGGAACTAACTATCACAGGCATACTACATGTTTTAGCTCATTTCAGTTGACATATCAGCCTCATCCTTTCATGCCTTCTTTATTTAGGTTACCTTCCTGGATCATCTCTACTTTATTAACATTCGCTTCGTTATTCACGATCCTAGCAAGTTCCCTTATGGAACTAACTATCGCAGGCATACTACATGTTTTAGCTCATTTTCAGTTGACATATCTCCGTCTCCGTCTCTAATGCTTTAGTTGACATTGGTCCCGCAGATGTTAGATCCTCCCGAGATAAAGGATACTACCTTAGCTCCGGGTGGTGGAGAAGGTGCCCTTTCAGGTATCTTGACAGGATCCTGACTCTTGTTCTTATTTTTCCCAAACAGTTCATTCAGGTGTCCCTTACTGAGAAGGTATCCTATCTCTCTCCGGAGTGCTATACAATCGTCTGTCCGATGACCAAAGTCTTCATGGAATGCACACCATTTTGACTTGTCTTTGTTGGATCCGGGCTTCTCATTCTTCTTAGGCCATCTAGCCTTGTCACCTAGATCCTGCATGGCAAAAATTACACCACCAATATCAAGGTTAAAGCAATATTCGGATATTTTAGGATATTCGTCGTCATCTTCGTATTTCATCCACAACGTTGATCTTGGAATTATCCTGCTTGGAATAAGGCTTTGGCCCAAAGAACTTTTGGGAAGAGTCTAATTTCCTGTTGGTAGACTCGTACTTTGGGCTAACCAAACCTCCATGAGCCTTTTTATCATCTTCCAGCCGAATGTATCTCAACGCCCTATTTCTAACTTCATCTAGATTCCTGCATGGAGTCATGACGAGGTCGTCGTAGAAAGGAGAATCCTTCCTAAGTCCCATCTTGAAGGCTTCAACAACAGCTGCCATGTCAAGGTTGGGGATTTCCATAGCTTACCTGCTAAATCTAATTATGTAATCCCTTGGGGATTCATTGTTATGCTGAACAATTCTATATAAATCAACTATCATTTTCTCAAAAGATCTACTACAAGAGAATTGATTATTAAACAAGTTAATTAAATGAGCAAAGGAAGTGATTGTATTGGAAGAAATACTTAATAATCATTTGAGGGCCGGCCCTGTTAGTGTTGAACCAAACCCTTTACATAGATAGGCTTCTTTGATTTCTGCGGGATAGGGTTGACCTCCATCCTTTCTCTGTATTGAGCTACATGCTCCTCAGGATCTGTAGTGCCGTCATAAAGTTTCATATTGAGCGTCTGGAATTTCTTGGGGATCTCCACGTCGCATATGGGCCAAGTGAACCTGGAAAGTTTGTGACTGCCCGTCAGAATTTCAGCTATGGGACGGATTATCCCGGGGATACTGGAAATCATATCTTTCATCTTCTGTAATTCCCTGGCTATATCGGGGATATCCCCTTGTCCTGCACAGTTCCACGGTTAGTGTATAAATTAGAATTAAGTAAACTGTTACCAGGATCTTCGTTAAGTCTCTGGTATCCTGAGCTTGGGTGGTTAATTCCTCCATTGATTGTAT
Organism: Bidens hawaiensis; assembly: GCF_021521415.1. Taxonomy (NCBI): domain Eukaryota; kingdom Viridiplantae; phylum Streptophyta; class Magnoliopsida; order Asterales; family Asteraceae; genus Bidens; species Bidens hawaiensis. The sequence goes on along the minus strand of NW_027491684.1, from coordinate 745,079 downwards.
CCCCAGGATAAGGCGGTGCCTGCATAGGGATGTCATCTCCAACATGCACTTCCGAGGACATCATAGGGGATCCTGATGAGAATATGTTGGTAGGCATGGTTGAGCGAGGATGCATGTTGATGGACCCTGGCCTCGTTGGTCCGGGCAACTCCAAGGATACCGAAGGAAAAGCTCCCCAGTATCCTGATTGATGCTGCAATGGAATCCGTATTGATTGTGTCCCCAAGGATCTGGGATTCTGAAGGATAGATGATCCTGGAGAATCAAAATCAAGGACCCTGGCCATGATTGGAGTGGCCTCCTGCCCTGGTTTCTTTTTGATTCCTTCAATCTCCTTGAATAGCCTTGAGTTGGTCTTCTCTTGCTGCTCTATGTGCGTTTTGACCTGTTTTATCAAAGCAAAAATATCATTGTTAGAAATAACCGGGTCTACCCGTGTAGAGGATCCCGCGAATGGTGGAAGTTCTCCTCTGAGCTGAGTATTTTTCTCAGCAGTGGTGGAGGTCCTGGGTTGACACTTGAAGCAGTAGTGACCACCGGAGCAAAGTCTGAACTGGTTTTTGGTTGTGAGGCCATTTTAAAGAGAATTAAGGTGAATGAAATAAACGGATTTAATGGATTAAAGCACCGTTAGCCCCACGGTGGGCGCCAAATTGTTTTGGTCAAAAATTAACAACAACGATTTCGCAACCAAATTAGTAATCGGGACTAGGTGCTTGTATGAAATGAACGTAAAAGTGCTTGAACACGAGGATTTGTTGCGAGGAAAAAACCCGTTATCCTTAGGATAACAAGCAAAAAAACCCCGTTATCCTTAGGATAACAAGCAAAAAACCCCGGGCGGTGAAAACTATCACCACCGTTTATTAATAATAAAGGTGATTACAACTGTGGAGCTCAAACTTGATCGTGATTACAAAGAATGCGAGTACTAGTAAGTTCTCGATTGCTAGACTGTGTGTTTGATCATTTGTTTAGAGCTCTATTTATAATCAACAAAGTCTAACAATATGCCTTATATTTAAGGAAACTCTTAGACTAAATCTAATTAGCCGTTAATCTTTCAATCAACACGTTTCCTTTTATACCACGATCTATCAACTGAAAGTGCGAGTCTTCGGGTGATCAAGCAACGATCTTTGACCTGGTATATATGGAAAGTAGCAAATTTCGTGTTAATTATATAATGTAATTAGGATACCAGTTACCTTAGAGGATACCGCATCCTGGATTCGTTCTGAATATAATATTTTCTAAGGATACTGAAAATCCGTGCCCTAACACAAACATACAAATAACCTACATTCTTATCCCTAGCAATTAAGCTAGCATACACACCTTCTTCTCTAGCAATTAAGGTAACATACACACATTCTTCTCTAGCAATTTAGCTAACATACACACATTCTTCTCTAGCAATTTAAGCTAGCATTTATACATTCTCCTACTTTCATTTAACATGCATATACATACATTCTTAAATCTTTACATGGACTTAATCATGTACTTTACCTTTCTCGAGCTTGCTTGAGCGACACATGGCTTTCTTGGACTGGCATCTTCCTTCTTTTCTTCCTTAAGTCCTATTCTCTGTTCGAGTCTAAGCATATAGGATGCTTATTTCTCTTGAACTTATGCTCTGATACCAACTAGTAAGACCCCGTTCCCAGGAGCCCTACTTTGGCGTCGGATTTACTCATAAACACAATTCTAAAATCAGAGTTAATTAAAACTTTCGCGGAATACTTAAAACTTCAACCGTTATACATTACAAAACGTACAATCTTATCTTAAACACAATAAATAGTCTCAACATAAAACACAAACATCACATGACTCTTTCTTCTTTCGATGCCAGTCTCTTCTTGTATGCCATGTGTCCCGCCTCAAGCAATCTGTCTCATCCTACTCACCTGCGTGCATACTAAAAGTCAGCTACGCTGAGTGAGTTCTAGTTTAACAAGTTACAGAATTATTCTTGCACATTATTTTATATATTCATTCTTACACGCTCTTTCATTTATGTACAAATATTACTTGGTACCATTCTTACATTATTCTTACATTTTCTTACATAGCATACAACTATTCTTACATTATTCTTACACAACAAACGGTTATTCTTACATTCTTGCACAGATATTATAAGGGTCTGCCACCCGAATTCTTGCACAGATATTATAAGGGTCTGCCACCCGACTTCTTGCACCGATATCGTAGAGTCGGCCACTCTATTCTTGCCCAGGTATTATAAGGGTCTGCCACCCTAACTCTTACGTTACATTCTTTCTTGACTCTAACAATCATTTTAAATTAACAAACTAGGCACATACAAATTCTTACAACTTTCCTTCATTCTTGCATTAATTATTCACATTAATCATATACTTCTAGTCTTACAAGTATGCACACAGCCCCGAAAACATTTCAAAGAGAAATGGAGCTAGAAACTCACCACGATGACAAGTTTTAGAGTGACTTTTGATTGGTAGTGACGGATGCGACGACGGTGGATGGTTGAAGATTTCTTTAACTCTGGTTGAAATTGTTCACAATTTCAAATGATTTTTAAATTTTGTTTACATAAAAGAATTTCAGTGAGAATTAATTCGAGTTCAGGGTTAATTCATTTCACAACCATACACATTAGAATGAAATTGAGATTATCACAAATATTTGCACTAGAGTTTAGGTTTAATTCATATCCAACAATTTTTTTTAACCAAATACATAGAGGATGGAATTGAGATTATATATGACTCAACTGAATTATGTGAATTAAACACACCAGGAAACTTCAATGACATGAGAGAAACTTAGTGAGATAGTTTGGTAGCAACACACGTTTGTACATGATAAATGTATGTGACATTCTTATTTATAGTATACAGATAGTATGTGTTAGGGCACGGATTTCCGGTATCCTCAGGAGACATTATTCAGAGCAAATTCAGGATGCGGTATCGTCAAAGGTAACATGTATCCTAATTACATTATATATATAACACGATCTTTGCTACTTTCCTTGTTTACCAGGTCAAAGGTAGTTGCCATGATGTCCCCAAGATTCGCACTTGCCGTTATTAGAGCGTGGCCAATAAGGAAACGTGGTGATTGAAGGAATTAACGGCTAATTGGACTCCTAAAGTTTCCTAAAATATAGGTCATATTGTTAGCTTTTTATTTTTGTATAAATAGAGCTCAAAACCGGATTATAACACACACTCTAGATACACGAGACTTACTAGTACTCGCATTCTCTGTAATCACGATCAAGTTTGAGCTCCACCATTGTAATCACCTTTGTTATTAATAAACTGGTGGTGATAGTTTTCACCGCCCGGGGTTTTTTGCTTGTTATCTTAAGGATAACAGGTTTTTTCCTCGTAACAAATCCTTGTGTTCAAGCACTTTTACGTTCATTTCATATAAGCACCAAGTCCCGATTACTAATTTGGTTACGAAATCACTGTTGTTAATTTTTGACCAAAACAGTATGTCTATGAACCTTTTCAATCCGTTTTCCATCTTCATATCTATAATTACCTGAAAAATATCATCTTTTCTCTCTCATTTTCAATTAAATAATACTTCGTTTATACTTTTATCATTACATTTTATCTCTCATTCACTCACAACCGTTTTCAAAAAACATTAAAAAATTATAGAGGCAAACAGTGTGTTTCTCCGAATTTAACCATGAATAGTAACATCTTCTCTCTCCTCTCACAAACACTTTTAACCATCTCTAAAAAATGAATAACTCTTTCACATAATTTGAAGAATGAATTGGGAATGCTCTACTAAAGCAAAATTAAAGGTAAACCGTATCGGGTTGACATACTATGGCTAGTAAGTTGAGAAATTAGTTAGATGAATACAAACATAATTTGTATATTTATGTGTGTCAAAGACATCAAACTTATTCCAAACATACCGGAAGTTGTGTCCTATTTCAGATCGACTTATTTAATGTTCTTTTACTAATATAACTAGCATCGTGGTATAGTTCAAACAACAAATGACATAACTCAAATGAATAATAATAATAATAATTATTATTATTATTTTTTGTAATAAGTGTCTTTTAATTGTTTTTGCTCTTTTATACCTCAATTTTAATGGACAAATTTGGGTTTATATACTTCCTATGAGACTAGATAAATTATATGGAAATGAACAGAGAATGAGAATGAAGAAATGAGAATCTAGCTATAGTTGTATGAATTAATGCAAGAAATTTGTCTCAATTTATACTAAGGGAAGAAATATAAAAATCTAATTATCTGACTTTAATAGCTTTTTTAAATAAAACCAATGTAAAATCCAGATAAAAACTGTAAAAAGACCCTTAAAACTTAATGGGCGAATGAAACGGGTAAAGTTCGTTTGACCATATAATAAATGCATCACATTATGCAACTCAAACCCAATTATATTCGTGTTGTATTGTAGTTAGTGTTAAGATCACCGCACTACCTACCAAAGTCTATTTTTAAAATCATCTCAAATGCCACTATTGGCATTATAGAAACTAGTGGTGGATAGGTTTTCGATCTCAAAATTTTATTTGATTAAAAACTAATCATGTATAGATGGACACTTGTGACAACTCAAGAAACAAGTTGTTCAACAAATGTAATGAGTTTAAGGGTAATAAAGAAAAAAAATATATTTATAAAGGTTTAAGTGATGCTATCTAATCCACTTTACGTTATGCTCTCTGATTCTCTCTACTAAACGTTTTTCTTAAACGAGAGACATCACCAGTACACCAAGTGTTTCACTAGTTCAAATATCTATGTCGATTCTAACATTATTCAAGCATCAAATTAAAGAAGAGAACAAGATCAAAAAAGAGCAAGCGCTACAACAAAATTTATTTAATCTTATATTATTGAGGAGACGTCACTAGAGCTTGTTCAAGAGATTTGTTAAGAAATTATTCATGATTGTGTTGATTATCTGGGAGAGGAATACTATTTTGATATAGTTTTATTATTGCATTTTGGTTGGGGACACTATCTTGACATTGTGTTGTAATTGTTTTGAGGATACACCATCTTGATATAGTGCTTGAGTGAATTCAGTATCTTGATATAGTGAATATTTGAATACTTGTAAAGACATATTATCTTGACATAATGTTTTGAAGAAGGTGATCTCTATTATCTAGGGAAACTTGATGACTAATGAAGGCGCTCTTGGTCGGAGGGAGATGACTAAAATGAATTAATTAATATTCACCTGAACTTCTATAAATCGGTTGTGTCATCTCTAGTGCTTAAACTCTTTAGTCATGACATTTACTATTATCAAGTTCATTAACATCTTAAAACAAACTAAATTTAAGAAAACCTATTCACTAATAACATTTATAAAGTTAGATGCTATGAGTTTAGAGGTTAGAATTGTAGATTGAGTGTAACCAAAGTCATGTGGGAAAAAATGAAAAGGTAAAAGATTTGTGGCGATATTGATACTTGATAGGATGTCATGTAGAAGCTAAGCATGCATGTGCATTTATGGAAAGATTACATGGATAAGTTGCCAGCCAAAATTACAAACCTTCACAACTACGCATGTCCCTTGTTTTTCTTTTATAAAAACTATTCCAAACATTGAAACTGAATTTCATTAATGAACTGACCACTAGTAGATCTGTAAACGAATTGAACGTTTAGTGAATCGTTCAGAGGGAAGCTCGTTTATTTAATAAGTGAACGGAGAACAAATTTCGTGTTCGTTTAGTTAAACGAACGAACATGAACATATGTCGCGTTCGTTTATTTTTCTTCGTCAACGCTCGTTCATTTAAATACATTTATGTTCAAGCGTTTACATTCATTTATATTATTCGCTAGTTTACATTTGCTTAAGTTCGTTCATGAATATTTTTATTTAAATATTATTGGCCAACAGATATATTCACATTAGGCTCAACACATAGTTTTTCACATTTACTTTTTGATCATCGATCTATATAGAGTTATGCTCGCTCGTTTACGTACATGAGCCATTCGTTTATACTGTTAATTAACAAACGAACATGAACACGTTTATTTTCTTAACGAAAGAACACAGACAAAAAAAACCGTGTTCATTTGATCGTTTGTTTTGCTAGACAAACGAACACAAACATGCTATGTACATGCTTAATGGATGGTTGCATCCAATGCTTCTAATTTTTTTATTGTTTTTAATTTTTTTTAACATATGTTGCAAATTAGAAAAAAAAATAGCTATAAATAACTACAAAATATATAATTATAGATTCCTTTTCCAATTTGATTTATCAAATCTTTAGTAACCTTGAGGAAACCCATAAGGAAAGGAAGAAGCAATCTCCAGAAAATGTGTTACATATCTTTGACATACGACCATTTTACCACGACATGACGACAAGCTACCGAAATCACGTTTTCGGGTCTGTTTACTCTTTACTGTCACCACATGTTTCCACTTTCTCCGCCCCTCATTTTCCTTTTCTCTTCTTTTTTTTAAATAATAGATTTCTATTTATTATATATTTTACAAATATTTAAAAAAGGTATATTGGTTTTTAATTATCCTAACTATTGTCTTTTGGTCACTGCTGGTCCCTACTAATGAATTGGCTACTGATGGTCCCAACTTTTAAAGTATTTGCTTCTAACGGTCCGCGACTAACGGAATCCTAACGTCGTTAGTTTCAGGTCGACTGAAAAACGGTTTTGGTCGGAAAAGTCAATTTTTTCCCGAAAACTTAACATTTTCGTCCCAAACATCTTGGTAGCTTCGTATCGGACCTTTAGGAACATTTTTCAAGTAAAAGCCTCAATTATTGAGGTCGCCGGAAACCCTAGAACCATCGTCGGAATCGGTTGATGGTCTCAAGTGGTGGTAGTTGGTTAACGGTGAGTCAATTTTTCCGACAAAAAATTTGAATTTTCCGGCCAAAAACGTTTTCCCGGCGACCTGAAACTAACGGCGTTAGGATTCAGTTAGTCGCGGACCATTTGAAACAAATACTTTAAAAGTTGGGACCATCAGTAGTCAATTCATTAATTGAGACCAGCAGTAACCAAAAGACAATAGTTGAGATCATTAAAAACCAATATACCTTTTAAAAAACCCACGAGTCTATTGGTTTGTCCAATTTTACATAAAAAGGTAAGGCTATACTAATTTGAACCTATTTTCAGATGAAATAAATGTATGTATCAAGAAACACTCTGGAGACAAAAACAAAATTATACTAGTCTGATTCGCTGGTCTATTTAAGATTTAAATAGCGTAATAACATCATTTGCTTCAAGCCTTGGTTCTACTTGTCTCGACTATTGATTTTATTTTGGTTCGGTCGTTTTCGATTCGTTTTCACACCCCACATACTAGTTTTGAGGTTAAGAAATGGACTAGCGTATGGGACCATCACTCATTCTTTAATGATTTGAGAATTGTAGTCGACTATTAAAATATCATGCAAAGGCGATCACCAATTTATACTACTTGCCTTTTGTCCTTTACGACCATAAGGCGTTTCAAATTTGTTAAACCTTGACCACAACAATTTTTTTTATTTCGATATATTCTGAATTTTATTCCTAACGTATTTTGGGTGTTAGAATTGGAATTTGAGTTCAAAGAATAATGCATTCTGTTAATAATGTTATTGAAATAAATTCATTCAAATTTCTACATGTAAAATAATTCAACATTTTTTTTAATTGTTAAGAAATTTAACTCGTTATAATCTGAATTTTATTCTTAACGTAATTTGAGTGTTAGAATTGGAATTGAATTAGAAGAATAACGCATTCAGTTAATAATGACATTGAAATAAATTCGATCAAAATTTTAAATTCTACATGTAAAATAATTCAACATTTTTTTAATTGTTAAGAAATTTAAGCAAATGAATTTTAATCTCCGACCCCATCATCACTCACCGCCACCTCGGCCACCAGACCCATCGCCGCAACCTTCACCCTTGTCCCATATGTTGGCAGTGGTGGCGTTGAAAGGGGTTGGTTGTACGGGTGGATAGGGTGATGTTTGTTGCAGCTCTGCGATGGATGATGGCGGCGGTGACGATCTTAGAAGGTGATTAAAGTGACGAAAGTTTTATATATCTATAAATGATTAATTTTTGTCACTTAAAAATATAATACTCCGTAGTATCTAATTCTTTTTATGTTTTAAATTTTTTCAAATTCTTAAATGATTTAACAATTTTGAAATCCAAATATAGTTTTAAAATTCCATTTATTTCGACAAATTTCGGTTCATCAAAAGGAAAGAAAATATAATTTGTGAATTAAACGCATCTAAATCTTTACTTACAAAGGAACATTTTAGATACTTAACAAACTAAATGAAAACAAAAATAAATAAAAACAAAAACGAAGAAAATATGGAGAATGTGTAAAAAGAAGGTTAAAGATACAAGAACCTCACGAGTCAGAACCGACAGTGGGAAATGAAACTTCCCAAATGGAGAGTCAATGTCTTAACAAAAATACATAATTTATTAAATTAAACAAATAAATTATAAATAACCATCACCATCAAAATAAGGTCAAGTCTAGAAGAAATTAAGGTAAGATGCGTCTCTCATTTTATGACTGTTAATAATTAGAGATTCACCTGGTGCGTTGTGTCGGGGCGAGTTGGTAAAACCCGGGCAATAATAAAACTTAAGCGATGGCAGTCGCAAGTATTAAGGTGGTAAGTTGACGCGAATTCAATCGTATCCGAGTACGTGTGTTATTATATTGGAACTAAAATCAAAATAAAAACAAAAAACAATAAATAAAAACAAAAAAACAATAAAATTTGAGATTGACCAATGGGGTGACGTGGGCCGGTAAAACTTTGGCTTTAGTAATACCCGACCGTTGTTGATCCCGGGCGTTGAGGCAGTGAGTCTACGCAAATGCGGTTGATTTTTGTCACGTTCGTTATGGTACCGGAACTAAAAAAAAACAACTAAATTGGCATTCGGTCGCATTCATTACGGTACTGGAACTAAAACAAAACGCGTTGAGTCTACTCTAATTCGTCTGGTTTCCGTCACGTTCGTTACGGTACCGGAATTAAAATAAAACAAAACAAAATTGACATTCAATCGACTTTTGTTACGTTTGTTACGGACCAAAACTAAAACAAACCAATAAGGTGCCGCAAAGTTGCCAATTAGGACTTTGCGGTACCAAACTTCTTAATTGTATTATATAATAATTACTAGTTTTAGAGCCCGTGTTACATACGGGGTAATTCAAATTATAAAATTATAAGTAAAACAAATAATTACATGACGTATATGAAAAAAATGTATTACATATATGCTTGTATTTATACAATGTGTACATAAATTGATTTTATTTATATCATAAAATGGTTTTTTTAAATGAACTTAATAAAAAAATTTCCGTGCAAAATCGTACCCGAGAATGTTTCTTTCTATTGAAAAATTCATTCTCGGTGTCATATATGCATAATTGAAAGAATTTTGGTTATGAACCAATTTCGAAAATAAGACTTCTCATACGATAGTAGTTCTAACCACTCAGCCTAAATATAAAAGAAGTGCTACATTTATTGATATATTTATCAATTTACCACCCATCAAAAGAATCTAGGATATTAAATTGTAACAATGGATGTTCTTCAAGAACTATGTTTTTCTGAGCTATACCATAAAAAAGATTTTGATAAATTTCAGAGGGCTTCTCGACTTTGTCATAATAACAACATAAAAAATAACATGTTAACCCATTCAATTTTGTGAATGTTTTGTTTCATTTGAGCATAGTTTTGCATAACATGCTTCCCATATAACGTCCTGATCACCACTGAAGAAAAATTAATGTTGACATAAATATTTGAAATTTGATAAAAGTTAGAAGCATTGATAGACATGGAGGTGGCATGTCGAAAGTGTTCGCAATCTTTTCTTAAGTTTTAATAGTTGAGGGAAAAAAATTGTCAATTTGTCAAATCCCGAACCTTTTAATTATTTCAAAATTGTCATATGAAATGTCTCTACTCTTGTTTGGTTTGAGTCGGTTTTGGGCCAAAACCAAAACTTCGATTTTTGAATTTATGAAAATCGTTTGTTCTGGTTTTTCGATTGGTTTTGGTTTTTCTGTTTTCCCATTTGAGCTTGAAAATTTTTGAACGATAGAAAAAATTAGGTCTAAGATAATGAATTTGAGCCTAAATCATTTTGTCAATTAATAACTAATTGATTATTATACATTCAGATTAAAATATTTGAGATAAATATTTAATAAATTCTAATAAATTACTTAAATTAAAAAAAAATAAAAAATGAAAACCTATAAGTTTGGTTTGGTTTTTGGTTTTCGTTGGTTGCTAAACCAAAATCGAACTGTGAGTTTGGTTTTTTACACACATAAAACAAAATGTTAGTTTTTGTTTTGGTGTGATTTTTCTAATTGGGATTTATTGGTTTTTGATCGATTTTTTCACTTTCATGCACACGGCACACCCTAACTCCTGTGGATATGTTAATTATAACCTAACAATATGCTAAACTACAGATAAGTTTTATATGTTAACCATGCTTAAAAGATTATAAGGGCAAATATGTTAAGCATTTTAAGTCTACGATTTCTTGAAATTTAATACGCTAAATTATAATGTTTCCAATAACTTAATTTATTAATTTATATTCGTAGAAGTTATACTGTGATACTCATGCTGATACCACATTTCAGCTTAAAGTTAAAGTTAAAGCTTTCATGAATTTGTCTTATGAATAGTCTTATACATATTAATTATTACACTTAAAAGAGAGTATAATATTATAGTAAGATAAGATATAAATTTAAGAGTATGCTGGACTAATAAAATCGTCACGTTTTAGTTTTAAATTATGTTATTACTGTTTTACTTATTTGAATAAGTGTTAGGTGCTCGAAAAATTGATCATGATAAACGTTGTCAATAAAAAACTGAAAACACTTAAAACAATGAAATAGTTTTTATGCTTAATATTCATGTGTTATTATTAAATTAATTAAAATAATGCGTGAGATAGGATTGTTAATTTATTTAGCCCTGCTTGCGGTGCGCACATATGATGTATATATGTGTGAACCCTCGGGTGGGCAAAAGTGAAATTGCACTAATTTTGACGTTATTTTACTAATCTCGTGAAAATAACGTTAAAAGTGACGGACGGTTAATCAGGCATCATGTAGTGGCGTTGATAGCCGAAAGACAATGGTACATGCACCGATCAGCCGGTGTCCCGATGATTGAGTGCTATGTGCCTTATGTCCAAGGCTTGATGCAAAACTACTATCGAGCCGGGGATCTCACCGGAAGCAGCATCTCTATCCTTATGGGGTAGAGGTTAGGCTGTCTACATCTTACCCTCCTCAGACCCTACTATAGCTTTGCTATTGGTGGGATATACTGAGTACGATGATGATGATGATGTGTGTTAACAACATATAGATTATAAAAAGCGACAAGATAATCTATTGGGCTTTAAGGTAAAAGAGAGCTCATAATAACTAAAATCTATTGGGCTTTCTGAAATAGGAAGCCAGGAAGGGTCGTCAATTGCCATCCATCCAACCTTTTTTTGACCTGTTGGCCCAGTAGTTGGACACAAAGAAAATAAATATGCGTGCCTGCGTGGTGTGCTGATAATTTCCTCTCCTTCAAAGCTCGATAAAATGCACTTATGTTCAGCGGCGAATTTATGTGGAGGTTAGGGAACATATTTAGAATCTATCTCTAAAAAAAAGGAATATTTTAGGAATTTTTCCAAGTTCGAAAGTTGAGGGTAGGTTATGTGAGATCTTTCATCGATTGGTTAATCATAAACGAGGAAGATTCCGTCATGGTTTTGAGTGGCTGATGTCGGTGCCAAGTGGTTACGTGCTTGTCTTTACATAAGTTATTATTTTGTGACATTTGTAAAAGGGAAAATTCCTAAAATGTCCATTTTTTAGAGATAGATTCTAAATATGTCATCTTAAAATTTAAATTTCACATTTGTCCTTTTACTAACATGTCGTCGCCTCTACGCTAGGAGTTCGAGACGACATGTTTCTTAACTCGTCACCTCCCCGTCATGTTAGTTCAAAGCCCGTCGCCTCCCCGTCATGTTAGCTCAAAACTCGCCGTCTCACCATCATGTTAGCTCAACACACGTTGCCTCCCCACTATGCTAGCTCAAAACACGTCGTCTCTTCGCCATGTTAGCTTAAAAATTAAATTTAATAAATCTTGTTATTTAAAAAATTATATCTAAGCAAGGTACATATAAAATGATTTTGACGGTATACATGAGTTTTCTTAATCGTATTATTATCCAAAATCCAACATACAAGAATTTAGAAACCAATAAAATTAAAAATATTTAAATATTTTTTTAAATTAGTTTAGGATCCATGTTTGTAGTAAAGAAAGGCTATAAATTTTTTTAGCTAACATGGTGGGGAACGACGAGTTTTGATCTAACATGACGGGGAGACAGTGAGTTTTAAGCTAATATATGGCGGGGAGGCATCAGGTTTTGAGCTAACATGGTAAGGAGATGATAAGTTAATAAATATGTAGTCTCGAACTTCTAAAGTAGAGGTGACGATGAGTTAGTAAGAGGACAAAGGAACGTATTTGAAATCTCTATATTAAAATAGGACATTTTGAGAATTTTCTCTTTGTAAAATATAACCGCGTATAAATATTTTTGTTTTAAAATAGATTAAGTCATGCACACCTACTTCTGTGTATACATAAATGCAAATGCCTAATTGAAGAAACACTAATCGACCCCGGGCAGATTACGGATAATCTGGGGGTTAAATAGATGTTTCCCACGAGGGTTAGGTTCGGTAAAGAAGGATGTTCTTCAGATGACCTGCAAAACAAACACCGTGAACTCGTCACTGAGAATGGGGGGGGGGGGGTTCCTCCTTGTGACCACCATCCGGCGTGAGAATCAGACTAGATTGCTCTGAATATAAGTGTATATTGAGAGAAATAGCTAGTGAAGGTAAAATACCAGATGATGATACCGTTCCAAGGTGTTGGAGTATTTATAACCGAAGGTAGGTTTCCAAGCAGGTACAGCCAGCTGTAGAAAATTCCTGTTCTACCAACTATGGGCTACGCACGTGCCATGCTGGTTGGTGGGTAGGCCGTGGCTGATAGTGACCAGGCTGGCTGTGTACTGTTCCTTTTCCACCAACTGCAGGCTATGTGCGTGCCACGACAAGGGTTGGTGAGTAGGCAGCGGCTAATAGTGACAAACAGTACTAGAGCATGCTCCTTGTACTGTTTGTCGGCGAGCTGTCACCCTGTGATTGGTTCATGGGCGGCTTTGGTCAGATCTTGTCTATTTTGTCCATACCTTGGCAGGTATAGTACAAAAGATCTTCCAGAAGCATAGACTGGCTCATTTGGGCGGGAGTATCCCCGCCTTGCTCATTCCTTCAGGTGACACTGAATTATTTAGTGCCTTGTGCGTGTAGCCTTGTTATTAGTGCGGGTAGCCTTCCCTGATGGCTTGCATCCGCAGCTGCGGGGACAGGCGGGATACTTCACTATTGGGAGGCTTTCCCTGCGGGAACAGCTGGCGTACTGCGCGTAAGGTCTTCATCTCTGAGCATGGTGGGTCCTGCGGAACCAGTTGGTCCTTGCGCAAACGTCCCTCTTCAAGGTGAGTCTTGCGGGTCCAACTGGGCTCTGCTGGGACCTACCTCTTCAAGTCCCCCCAGTCCAATGTTCTTCTCATGAATTGTTAATAAGTGAGGTGAACTTTGGACTTAATCAAGGGGTTTTGAAAAGTATTTGGTTTTAAGGTTGTCCGTGGGGATTCTTCCCGCGGTTTCCCTAATGTCACGCAGAAATTCCCGACTTTTCTGCTTGATCTTTGGGTATGATGCGGGTAGGTGTGTAACCTCCTCGCAAGTCAGGAGCGTTGAGTTCCACTTGTGTAGATTCTCCATGAGGTTTTGGTAGTTTTGAACATAGTGATCAATTATGTTAAAACAACCAACTCCATCTTGGAGCTTCAAACAATCTAGTTCTCGACGATCCCACTATGCTGGGATGTTAGTCCTGTTTCCGCAAGCATGGCCCAGAAGATCCTTCTTGGTTTCAATTCCCTGCGGAGTGCTAGGTATGTGAAGGGTTTCGCCTTGACACTACCCGCACTCGTCTTATAGTTACTTCCAAGGTATTCCTGGCTTCAATTCCCTACGGGTGCTAAGTATGTGAAGGGTTTTGCCTTGACACTGTACTCGCACCTGTCTTATAGTTACTTGGTTGCCAAGGTAAGAGGTATTTTCCCGCTTACTTTTGAATCTTTTTGAAATTCGAAGAGTTGGTGAAAGGATAAGAACAGTCCAAACTGTTGAAACGTCGTCCGACGGTTTCTTCTGACAGTGTCAGGACGTGCAGGAAGTTATGGCGACGTGACAGTATATGGTCATTCCAGGCGCTTTTTCAGGCGCGTGGGCGCGATTTTTCGGGCTCGTGGCCGCGAAATTAATGGCACGCGTCCTTTCAACAGTTGTTGCCAGCTTGCTCTTTGCCACGTGTCATAGTTTCATTGCACCTGCGATTTCTCTCTCTTCCGCATTAAATTCATCGCATTAATTGCGATGAGTATATAAAGGGCGAGAGGGTGCACCTTAGTCCATACTTTCACTTCTCTCTTCTTCTAAACGATTTCCGGCGAATACTCACTATTCCGTCGAGCATTCTTTTGAAATCGTTGTTCTGTACATCCAAAACATGTCTTCTACCCGTGTTTTTGAGGCCACTGCCGAGGAGTCTGAGTTGTTCGTCGAGAATCCGACGTCGACGTCCGAGAAGGACGACAAGAGCACTGCTGGCGAGTGCCAGTGCGCTCTTCCTATTGACCTCTACCAGTACATCGTCCGGAAGTTCATGCTCGAGCCTTTCGAGCCTGAGTTTTCGGAGCCTCATCAGACGGTGTACGATGCCCCCAAGGGCAAGATAGGGGTGTACGCTGCATTCTTCGTCTATGGGAATCTGAGGTTCCCATTGACGAAGTTTGTGTACCGTGTTCTGGAGAGACACGGAGTACACTTGACGGAGGTACACCCAATGGCGATCGCGAAGATCCGCCATTTCGAGTGGGTGTGCCTCATTATGGGTGTAGAGCCCCACGTCGACCGCCTGATGACCTTCTACTCCTAGAGGTGCATCCAAGGGTGGTACACCCTGGTCAACCGGATCAAGGGTCTGAAGATTTGCGCCACCGAGCGCAGTCTTCGGTCTTGGAAGCGGGAGTTCTTCTACATCTCTGCCCGTGTCGTCCCTATTGCGATGACATTCAAGAACGGGAGAGCACTCCCCAACCTTCACGCCTCCAACTACCAGGAGGCGGAATGGTTCTCCAAGATTTCCCGGATCCAGACACCGGTTTACCGGTTTGCGGAGTCCGGGATGGTGATGCTCGGGATGAGCCGGGTATGGAAGGATGCCGGCTCTGAGACTCCGCAAGTGCCGATCGTCCTCGAATACGGTTTGAACTCTGTCCCTTACGGTATGCTTTATTTTATTTGCTAGGTTAGGGTTTTTGTTCTAACCATCTCTTTATTTTCAGAGGGAAACGACTTGCAGTCTCTCCTGCAGCCGCGGGAGGCTGGTGGTCCTGCTCGGATGGGTACTCGCGCTCTTGACGAGAACGAGTTTCCCATCCTTGAGCAAACGGCGGATCGGTTCGTGGAGGTCTACCCGCCAGGCCACGAGATCCTGAGCGCCAGGCGGCCAGGTAAAGAACTTTTTAACCCTCGCCCTGTCAATGCTGAAACCTCTGCGGGAATTCCTCTAATTTTGTCATCTTCTGATGAGGAATCCGCAGATGGTCCTTTCTTGGCGAGGAAGAAGAAGGCTGCCGGCGGGAAGGGGAAGGCGAAGGTTGCCTCCACTGCCGATCCGGTGAATCGGTCCGAGTCAGAGACCGAGAGTGAAGAGGTGGCGGGGAACCCAGGTGGTGTTGAGACCACTGCTCCGGAGGTTGAAACGGCTGTCACCTCCGAGCAGCCCAGGACGACGACGGTAACCGGTACGAAGAGGCCGGCTCCATCGGGTTCGTCCCCGCCTGTTCGCACTTTCAGGCTCAAAGAGACCCGTAAGTGTTCATAACTTTTTCTTATCTTTCCGCTATTATACTTATATATCTTGTCTTCGTGTAGGCGTGGATGCTACGACATTCCAAAGTGGAGCGGGAGGGAGCAGCTCTGGACCCATGAAGGTAGGTTTGGTCAACCTACCCGAGGCGATGACCCAGGCGGCTACGCCTGCTTGCAGTACTGGTTCAGTTGCTCATCCCGTTGAGCCAACTGTTCCAGCTGTAACCTTATCCCCGCCGGCTGTCAGTGCCATTTTCACCGAATCCGTCACTGAGCCGGCGGTGATTTCTCTTGCGGGTTCTTCCGCAGCCGCGGCCACGGTTGTGAGTTCACCTCCGGTGAGTTCACCTCCGTTGGCTTCCACCGCGGCAGCCTCCACCGTGTCTCCTCCGGCGCCCGCGACTACGGCCGGTCCTTCAGGTATGTTTGGGGTTGGGGCGTCTAACCAATCCTTGCCTCCTTCTCGTCTCCTTGACCTTTTGGATGGATATCCCTTAGGTTCAGGTGATGGGTTTGGTGACTATCGGCCTGTTGTCGACCCTACAGGTGCGTAGGGTTATTTTGGCCTATATCCCTTTCATCGTTTCTTTATCTAACTTTTTTTTGTTTTATTGCAGTTCGTGATTCCAACGAGGTGTACGCTCCTCGGTGGAAGATCCGCCGGGGAACGACCCTCCGGACTGCTGAGGACTGCGTCGAATGGGCGCGTCACGCCGCCACAAGCGGTGCGCTGGGGGAGGCCATGGCCAGCTACCAGGAAGGTAGGCTGTCCAACGAGCTCCGAATCCTTCTCGCCCGGATGCAGCCGCGCGTCGAGCTACTTTGTCGTGAAAACGACAAGTTGAAGACGGCGCGTAGCCTTGAAGTGGCTCAGGCGCGGGCCATCCGGGAGGAGAATGCGAAGCTTGCCGCCGTTGCTGCAGAAAAGGAGAAGACCTTCAAGGCCCTTGAGGTTGACGTTCAGGCTTGTCTGGAGGCCCGTTCCAAGGCTGCCCAAGCTGTTAACGAACAGCTTCGGCTGGCCAAGGAAACTACATGGAACGCAACCGAGAGGGCCACCAAGGCTGAAGCTGCTGCTGAGCCTCTACGCATCGAAAATGAGGAACTTAAAGCCAAATTAGAGAGGCTCCAGCAGGCTCATGATGCCTTGGCCATGGAAGATGCCAAGAAGCTCCAAGAGATCTTGGACCAGAGGGGGGTGCTTGACCACACTGAGCGTAAGCTAAAGGGCGTCGAAGAGGCTGCAGCCAAAGATGTGTTGCTTGCCAACCTCACAAAGAACGAAGCCGAACGCGCCCGTAATGAAGCTCAAGCTGCCCTCCAGGAGGCTCTGGTTGCCAAGGAATGGCTTCTTCGAGAAGCGTTGTCGCAGGTATGCGTAGCTTCCTAACTTCTAACTTTACGCTTTTCCTTACTCTTGAGTTTGACAAACTTCTGTTTTGTAGGTTGTGCATCGGGTGTTCACGAACACATCATATGACGATGCGATGAGCGCAGCCCTCAACGCTTCTCATGAGGATGGGGAAAAGGCTGGCTTCCTGCTTGGTCTAGGGTTTGTTGAACAAGGCATCCCGCCTTCCAACTTCCCTCTTTACAATGTGGATACTGAAGCTGCATATGACCAAGCAGTGAATCAGTATGCTGCCTTCCCGCATCCGGTGGTGGAGAAGGTGAACGAGATTGCTGCTGCTGATGATGGGCTAGCTATCCTTAAAGCTTTCCTTGAACCGCCACACTCTACTGATGGTGCGGGTCCAAGTGGAAGTGGTCCTGAAGCTTGATCCTTTAGATCCCTTTCCACCATTAGAGTAGATTTTTATTTTTGTATAGCTTCTTTTGTATGCGGGTATGTACCCAGCAATCTTTGTAATATTTGAATTTCGATGGAATAAAGATTATTTGCTAATGCCTTGCCTTGTTTATTTCGCGCATATTTTAATTTAACTTAGCAATTTCTTTAGTACTTAGATAAGTTATCTTTTCAACGTGGCAGATAATAAGTTAAAGTTTTGCTTCCTCTTTCGTGATTGTGCGGATAAGACCGTCACTTGCACTTAGTAGGATGGCTAAACTTTACCTATATCTGACATGCGTGGGAGTTTTCCTCATCTTTTCCTTAGAAATTTTCTAAGTGTTTTGAATAAGTTAACCTTTCGACGCGCGGTTGCCAATCGGTTAAAGTTCAGTTTCCTTTATCATGATTGTGCGGGTAGGACCGTCACTTTCATTTATTGGGATGACTAAACTTCACCTATAGCTGACCTGCGTGAAGGTTTTCCTTAGAAATTTTTACCGTTTTATGTGTTTATGCGGATTTTGCCGCCTTCCACACGCAACGACTTACTTCTTCCCATATTTATGCGGTGAATACCGGCATATCAGTGTGGAAAGTTCATAAGTATAAAGGTAAGGCTATCAACACAATGTGAAAGGAGAATCATTTCCATTAGAAGTGGCTCTAGGCCTTTTCTTTACAAGTTTGGAATTGATCTACATGTAACATTTGCGTAATTGAGCTCCGTTCCATGTTCTTGGGATAGGAGTGCCATCGAGCCTTTCGAGCCGGTATGCGCCTTTTCCCAAAACTTCTTTGATAATATATGGTCCTTCCCAGACCGGTGCCAGTTTTCCTGGGCGCTCTTGGTTTGAAGCCTCGTTGTTACGCAATATGTAGTCTCCTACATTGAAGTTGCAGAGTTTTACCCGCGTGTTGTAGTACTTTTGCATTTGTCGCTTGTAGTTTTCTTCACGCGCTGCGGCTAAGTCTCTGCGTTCCTCGGTTAGCATAAGGTCTAACCGTCTTTCCGCATCATTGTCTTCTGGCTGAATCAAGACCCTTGGTGAGGGCAAACCAATTTCGACTGGGACCATGGCTTCAGTGCCATAAGTGAGGCTGAACGGGGTTTCTCCCGTACTGGCCTTTTTCAGCGTTCTGTTTGCCCAAAGGACGTGTGGAACTTCGTCTACCCAGCCGGATCTGTGTTCCAGGAGTCTTTTCTTTATGCCTTCGACGATGCTTTTATTTGCTCTTTCCACCTCACCGTTACCTTGCGGGTGTGCCATTGAGGTAAAGGTGTGGGTGATTTGAAGTTCTTCTAGCCACTTTTGTAGCTTCTTGTCAGCAAAGTTGGTGCCGTTATCACTCACCAAAGTCTGTGGAAGTCCAAAACGACAAATAATAAATTCCCAAATAAATTTTTTAATATGTTTTGCGGTTGTTTGGGCTAAGGGTTTTGCTTCTATCCACTTGGTGAAGTAGTCGATGGCTACCACTAGGAACTGAACGTTTCCTGCTGCTGTAGGAAATGGGCCTGTCACATCGATGGCCCACTTCTGAAATGGCCATGAAGAGGTGACTGGAACAAGTTCATTCTTCGGGCGGTGTGTGTTGGGTGCGTAGAGCTGGCAAGACCTACACTTTCTGATGTATGCTAGCGCATCTGTATGCATCCCCGTCCAAAAGTATCCCACGTTGTTTAGCTTAGCTACAACAGCGCGTGGACCTGCGTGTACTCCACAGATGCCTTCGTGTACTTCCCTTAGGAGGTAGTCAGCATCTTGGTTGTCCACGCATCTTAAGAGTGGGCCAAGAAAGTTACGTCTGTAAAGGATGTCATCGATGAGTTGATAGTTTAATCCTTTACAACGTATTTTTCTTGCCTGTATTTTTGACTCTGGTAGTATACCCGCTGCAAGGTAATTTATTATTGGTGTCATCCACGTTTCTGTACCGGTTTGGATGGCACAAATTTCCTTGTGCGGGACTGATGGTGCTTCAAGGAGTTCAATGCGGATGTCCTTTCCCAAATGGGTGAAGGCTAATGATGCAAGCTTGCTTAACGCATCCGCAGATTTGTTTTCGCTACGCTTGACGTGTATGACTTTACAATCATTAAAATCGCGCATAAGGGTTTTTGCTTGTGCAAGGTACAGGGCCATTGTGTCGTTCACGGTCGTGTACGTTCCGTTTATCTGATTGGCTACTAACATGGAATCTACGTGGGCTTCCAAGTTTTTCACTCCCATTTTACGCGCAATTCTCAGCCCTGCCAAGAATGCTTCGTACTCGGCTTCGTTATTCGTACTTGGAAAGTCCAGTCGAATAGCGAAAGTGTATTCTTGGCCTGCTGGGTTGGTTAATTTCAACCCTGCGCCTGAACCCTCGTTGCTGGCTGCTCCATCAGTGTAGAGTCGCCAGACATCATTGATGTCCTGTGCTGGGGAGGGTTGAGCCTCCTCCTGGCACTCTTTCTCCCGCGAAGCGGGGACTTCTGCAATAAAGTCGGCCAGGACCTGGCCTTTCATAGCTGGTCGTGGCTTGTACTTTATCGCATATTCCCCCAACTCAATTGCCCATTTGGCTAGACGTCCCGATAATTCGGGTTTGCCTAGAACGTTTGCGAGTTTGAAGTTGGTGAGAATGGTGATTGGGTGACCTTGGAAATATCGTCTTAGTCTGCGTGAAGCTTGTACAAGTGCTAAGACTAATTTTTCCAAGGTAGAGTACCGGGTTTCTACGTCTGTTAGGACACGGCTAACATAGTAAATAGGCATCTGGATACCTTTCCGCTCTACTAGCAGGACTGCCCCGGTTGCTCGATCTGTGGCAGAAAGGTATATGATTAATTCCTCCCCCGCTTCTGGTGCTGTGAGCGTTGGGAGTTCGATCAAGCATGACCGAATTTCCTGAAAAGCTGCTTCCGCTTCTGGTGTCCAGCGGAGGTGCGTTTTCTTTAAACAGTTTCTCAATGTTGACACGAATGGGAACGACCTATCCGCATGGTTTGACAAAAAGCGGTTAAGTGCGACTAGGCGTCCATTCAGTGTCTGAGCTTGCTTGATGGTAGTAGGTGATTCCATTTTGATAATGGCTTCGACCTTTTCAGGGTTCGCTCTGAAGCCATCTTTAGTAACAATGACTCCCAAGAACTTCCCTTCTTCCATCCCAAAGGAACACTTGCTCGGGTTGAGCTTCATGTTTATCTTTCTGAGCGTGTTGAAAGTTTCTTCGATGTCTTTCAACATCACTTCTGGCTCAGGGCTTTTGATGACCAAATCATCCATGTAGACTTCCAAGTTTCTCCTAATTTGGGCATGAAACTCTTTGTCCATCAGGCGTTGGTATGTGGACCCTGCATTCTTAAGTCCGAATGGCATCATTTGATAACAAAATGTGCCATCGGGTGTCCGAAATGCGATTTTGTCCTGATCATCTACAGCCATGTGGATTTGATGGTACCCCTTATATGCGTCAAGGAAGCATTTAAGGCGAAACAGTGCTAATGAATCCACTTTGAGGTCAATTTCGGGTAACGGGTAACAATCTTTGGGGCATGCTTTGTTTAAATCTTTGAAATCTATACACATGCGCCATTGTTTGTTAGCCTTCGGTACCATAACGGGATTTGCAACCCATGTTTGATATCTACTAACGCGTACGATGCCCGCGTCAAGGAGTTCCTTGACTTGGGTTCTACACGCGTTAGCCTGTTCCGCCCCCATTACTCTGCGCTTTTGTATGACTGGCGTAAAAGCCGGGTCACACTTGAGCTTATGCTCTGCTTTACTTCGAGGTACACCAGTCATGTCAGCTGGTGTCCACGCGAAGATGTCAGCGTTTCTCTGTAGTAAGCGTTTGAGTAAGGTGCGCGTAGGATCAGCGATTGTTGGGCCAATTGTAACAGCCTGGTCAGGGTGTTTGCCATTGAGGGCCCATTTTTCTGGTTCGGTGATGGTTGGTTTAGCCATCTTTGGTTTGGGTTTAGATGAGACGGATGCGATGCATACCTGGGGGATACCGGTGATCATCGCTACACCTTCAGCAGTAGGCCATCCCATCATGCCGTGGACTGAAGATACCACGGCGTTGAATCTTGCCATCCCGTCTCTCCCGAAGAGAATGTCGTATGTGTGATGTGGCTTCCTCATTACGACGAAGTCCACGTCTTCTGTGTGGGAGTATTTCCCGTCCGTGAGGATGACGGGGAAAGATAGGATACCCAGGGGGTGTTTGTGCTGCCGTCGAACCCTTCCATTGAGGCGTAAACCGTTTCCAGGCGCTCTTTGTTTTCGTCGTCTAGCTTGTCGAAGAACTGTCTGTACATAACCGTTGACGAGGCGCCGTTGTCAGCAAGAGTGCGGGAAGTTATGTAATGCCCCAGCTGGCTTTTGATGACGATAGGGCCTTCCTTGCTGGTTCCTCCTGGCACTCGCGGGAAGCGCACCTCAGCTTCCTTCCATGCGCATGGTTCTGTCGTTCGTCTTTTTCTTCCTCTGATGTTGCCATGAACCATGTGGATGCTGATGTCAACGGGCTTTCGTCCATGGCCCTTATACCGGTTATCATTCCTTCCTCCATTCTTGATTGATGCCACAAGGTGTGCAAGTCTTCCATCCTTGACGAATGTTTCAACAATATCCTTCAAGGATGTACACTCCTCTGTACTGTGACCCTTTGTCCCGTGGAAGTCACAGAATTTGCTCTGATCCGCATTAGGTCGTTGCCGGATCATTGGAGCTTTTGGCCATGGGAGTTTTTCGGTGGCAAATATCTCCATGACGCTTTTGGTGAGTGGTGTCCACCGGTGTTTTCGGCTTGAAGGGTGCGTGTTATCCCTTCCGCCAACAAGAGGGCGAGAGCTGGATGAGGTGTCAAAGTTTACCCTTGACTGCCAAATACCTAGCTTCCTCTTTTTGTTCTGCCGGGCGATCCGAACATTGTTTTCTCTGGTCCTCTGCGTGTAGAGATGTGTACTCTGGGGAAGGTCCCTACCCAGTTGCTTCTCCGTCTCGGCAAAGCGCTTGGCCGCCGTCATGATGGCATCCCACGTGGATGGCATGCCGTCCTTACCCGTCAGCGTGCGGATAAGCTCTGGGTATTCGGCACCCTGGATGAAAGCGGCGCGAACAAGATCTTCACTTATGTCGCCCAGGCTCAGCTTTTTGGAGTTGAAGCGAGTGATGAAGTCTAGTAAAGATTCATCTTCCTCTCTCACGCAGTTAAGGATCGTCCACTGCTCTTCAGTATATTTCCTCTGTTGACTGAAGTGTTGGCTGAACTTTTGTTGA
Source organism: Bidens hawaiensis (assembly GCF_021521415.1). Lineage (NCBI taxonomy): Eukaryota > Viridiplantae > Streptophyta > Magnoliopsida > Asterales > Asteraceae > Bidens > Bidens hawaiensis. The sequence continues at coordinate 721,881 of NW_027491684.1, read as the reverse complement.
AAGTCCGCCCAATCATAGATGTGGTGGACCGGTAAACGATCAAACCACGCCCTGGCCGCTCCAACCAGCGTCATTTGGAACATATAACACCACGTGGGTTTCGTCCAGTTACTGACGGTTGCCCCCGCTATGAATCTGTTCATGTGATCGTCTGGGTCAGATAGACCATCATAAGTACCGATGTTGGACATCTGTTTGGCACTTCTCGGGGCGATTGCTTCCGCAATGTCCCTTGCACACTTGGACTTTCCCGCATTTGTGGCAGTTGGTCTAATGGTTTTGGAGAAGTCACGTGGGTTTCCTCCCGCGTTCATTGGTTTGAAGGTTTCTCCAAAATTCCTTTTTGGTTGGAAGTCCGTTTCCGTACGCTTCCCTTTCGCCCTGTGTCGAGGGTTTGTGTCGGTGTCGGATTCCTCCCGGTCATTGTCCGAGTACTCGTACTCACTGTTCATGTTGAGCTGTTGTCGAGTATTTCCGAATTCGTCAGCCTGTTGGAGTGAACGCAAGCGTTCATCCAACTCAGCTTGGAACTCTTTCTGACGTGCTTCGGCCCACGCCTTAACTTGATCGAGTGTTTGGCGAGGGATCCTCGCCTGTTTCTCCAACTGGGCATCAGTGAACCCCAGTGAAATATTGTTTACTGCACTTGCCCCGGCTTGGGTAACCGGGGTAGTGTTCGTAAAATTTGTATAACCGCCGGTGTTCCCCCCAGTAGCTGGGGTTGTGGTTACCGGGGTTTCCTGGTCACTTACTGGCCTTGGGACCGGAGTAACGTTAACCATTTCTTCAGGAATTTTGAAAAAACTGAGAATTAGTTCTAGCTTTTATGCACGGATGGCGCCAATGAAGAAACACTAATCGACCCCGGGCAGATTACGGATAATCTGGGGGTTAAATAGATGTTTCCCACGAGGGTTAGGTTCGGTAAAGAAGGATGTTCTTCAGATGACCTGCAAAACAAACACCGTGAGCTCGTCACTGAGAAGGGGGGGGGTTCCTCCTTGTGACCACCCTCCGGCGTGAGAATCAGACTAGATTGCTCTGAATATAAGTGTATATTGAGAGAAATAGCTAGTGAAGGTAAAATACCAGATGATGATACCGTTCCAAGGTGTTGGAGTATTTATAACCGAAGGTAGTTTCCAAGCAGGTACAGCCAGCTGTAGAATATTCCTGTTCTACCAACTATGGGCTACGCACGTGCCATGCTGGTTGGTGGGTAGGCCGCGGCTGATAGTGACCAGACCGGCTGTGTACTGTTCCTTTTCCACCAACTGCAGGCTATGTGCGTGCCACGACAAGGGTTGGTGAGTAGGCAGCGGCTAATAGTGACAAACAGTACTAGAGCATGCTCCTTGTACTGTTTGTCGGTGAGCTGTCACCCTGTGATTGGTTCATGGGCTGCTTTGGTCAGATCTTGTCTATTTTGTCCATACCTTGGCAGGTATAGTACAAAAGATCTTCCAGAAGCATAGACTGGCTCATTTGGGTGGGAGTATTCCCGCCTTGCCCATTCATTCAGGTGACACTGAATTATTTAGTGCCTTGTGCGTGTAGCCTTGCTATTAGTACGGGTAGCCTTCCCTGATGGCTTGCATCCGCAGCTGCGGGGACAGGCGGGATACTTCACCATTGGGAGGCTTTCACTGCGGGAACAGCTGGCGTACTGCGCGTAAGGTCTTCATCTCTGAGCATGGTGGGTCCTGCGGAACCAGTTGGTCCTTGTGCAAACGTCCCTCTTCAAGGTGAGTCTTGCGGTCCAACTGGGCTCTGCTGGGACCTACCTCTTCACTAATGTAGTGATGTTTAATTTTAAAGATTACTTTTACCACACACACTTGATAACGGTTGGTTACAACTTATAGGTTTTTTTTTCTTACGTATTTTCCCTTAGTAAGAATACAAAATTACATATTTCCCTAACTAAAAAAACTAATTACATATTTCTCTTTTTCATATTAAATTACAAACTTACCCTTAATTCAAATTACAATACCCATTAGCCAAACGAAATTGAGAACCAACCAAACAACGGTCTCTCCTTGCCGGAAACCACCACCATCTCAAACCTGAATTGGGGTTATGTATCCTGACTGGCCAGAACCACCACCACCTCCACCATGTCCGCCATCACCACCACCACCCGCCACACAAAATACCCAATGTTCAAATCTGAAAACACCCATCGGCCACCCACCGACGTCGCAGCACAGACCATGACTCTGAAGCAGGGCCGGCCATAAGGTGTGGCCAGGTGGTCGACGGCCACATGCCCGACACCCGCTAGGCCTGATTTTGTTTTAATTATATGTATTTTTATTAAAACAATATGTATATTTAGTGTTTAAACTAAATTACATAAGCACTAGTTTGGTCTAATGGTAAAGGGGTATTACTCCCAACCAAAATGTTATGGGTTATAGTCTCATTTGAGACATGCGTAATCCTATATTTATACAAAAGTTTTTTACACAGCCTAAATTATAACCAAGCAAGCCCATATCAAAATTAAATTGTTTAAACCCAACAAAATATTTCTTTTACTTAAGGCCAAAAAAATTTTTCACCTTCGGCCCTAATTTTTTTTGATTTCTCGGAGCCGGCCCTGCTCCGAAGTACCGAGGTCAGTACCTAAGGGCTGTGAGGTACTGACAGCGGAGTGGGTCAAACACCAACGACGAGTTCCATCATTGTTAGCTACGCCCAAATCCTACATCAGTTTTCCGGCATAGAACCTTAGGGCAGTGATAGTCTTTGGAGGTGTGGCCTACGGGTGTGGACTGCTACGTACAATTAGAGTGTTGGGCTGTTTTGTTCCATAAACAAGTGGCGATTAACAAACTGCTTGGTTGATTGAATTGATTCATTTTACACTGACATGAGATTTCAAATTGTTTCAATGATTAATTAAAGTACTAACAAAAAATATGAAATATTTGGGAAAACCAAAACAGAGATAAAAGCAAAATTGGTTAAAACTATTTAGAGGTATTAATTTTAAATTTTTTTTATTTGTGGTGAGGATATTTTAGTTATTTAATTAGTTAATTTTAATGAAATGGATAAATATGTAATATATGTGGTTTAGGAACGGGAAATATGTAATTGAGTTTTAAGGGTTGGGTGAATATATAATAAAGAAACTTAAGAAAAGAATATATGTAAATTCTCCCAACTTATGAACTCATTATAAAACACTTGCCGATAATGTGGTACCGAAAGCTTTGCAATTGATCGGCATCGAAGTGCCAATTAAAGATAAAGCAAGTTATGTTCTTATTCACCTTGAATTAGATAGTGGTTAGTGTTAGAATCAATTTATTATTGTTAAAAAATTTTGAAAACTGATTTTAGATTTGGTTGCTGAAAAGATTAAAGACAAATTAACTATTTAAGATTCAAGCATTTAAAAGATAATCACACTAAGATTCAGGTTTAGCAGATTACTTGTTAAATGAAACATAATAGTATAATACTCGAAATTTATCTCTTGAATATACCAAATCAAAATTGTGTAGAAATTTTCAAAATCCCTTGGGAGTCCACAAAAGGGCGGACAACTAGAGGTGCACAAAAAACCCGAACCCGGAACCGAACTCAAAAGAAAAAACGATGCAATAGCTTCGGTTAGAGCAAAGCCCAAAATGGCATAACCAAATGATTGTTTAGCCACTGATGGATTCTGAGCCACGGAATGAATCGATATACCCGGGTTTTTAATACCCGAACCTGTACCCGACCCTACCGGTAGGGTACAGATAGGGTATGCATTTTAGTACCAAAACCCGTACCTGAACCGGACCCGATTTGTACCCGGTAATACTCGAAAACCGGAACCGGTTCCATACCCGGAACCGGGTTTTTCTAATACCCGACACCGGGTTTTTCAAATACCCGATCTATACCTGAAAATATCCGATAAATACCCCTAAAAAGTGTATCTCCCATAAAAAAAAATCCAATCTATACCCGAAAAATACCCGGAAAATCCCCAAAAAAACCCAAAAATAGGGTTTTTTCAATACCTGGAAATAGGGTATTCAAATACCCGGTTTTAGAATACCCGGTTCTATACCCAACCCGGACTCGATACATAGGGTATGGGTTTTAGAGACAATACCCGGACCCGAACCCGGCCCTGGTATTGCCAATACCCGATTTTCCAATACCCGGTCATACCCGAACCCGATTCCATACCCGAACCCAGGTATTTGAAAAACCCGATTTGTGCACCTCTACAGACAACCAAGGTTCCAGGGCTGCCCAAAACTAGGCAAAAGCCCACTCGGCCCTCTTTTTTAAGCCCGACTTTCTATTTTTATTCCGGGCTACAAATAATATTGATGATCAATCGTCATATATATAAAAAAACCCCGATAACAATCACAAGTTATAAAAAATTATTTAAAATCTCAGTAATAGTATAACAATATAACCAAAAAGGCTTCTAACTTAATGGTACTTACAAAAGGTGTGGTCGCTCCTAAGTGATGAACGATCAACTCTCATTGTTGGCAAAGTGGTCTCATTTAATTTATGCCAACTTATTCAAAAAATAAAAATAACATAATAATTGTTGGGTTATAGAGGCTCGACTAGTGTTGGGCCGGTTCATTTTAGAAGACTAAATCGGTGGCAGATAATTAAAGAGGCGGATGGCCCAGTTTTAATTTGTAGGCCCGTTATTGTTTTCTTAGTGAACAAGTTGTTAACCCGAATCTTGTTATTATAAATAGATATCTTGTACTTGTAATTCCTCATCACGAGTGAGACATAAAGCAATAATAAAGTATCCCGGTTACAGCCCGTGGACGTAGGTCATCTTCGTTTATTATTTCTCTTGTACTTGTACTTGTAATTCCTCATGTGAACCACGTAAATCTCGTGTGTCATCTTCGTTTATTATTTCTCTTGCAGTATTATTTGTGTTTGTGTGTGTTTTGCAATACCCGAATCCCTAACAATAATTTGGTAGAAATAATATCTTTCGACATTTTAATATCATGTTAAACTATGATAAATAATGTTTATAAAAGTTGAAACAAAGAATGAAACCAAATATAGCAAAGAAATTATTTAATTAAATATTGGATTGATGAGTCGATGGTTTTGCGTATTTAAGCCGGGTGTCACCTAATCACATACCCGCACAATGTTTTATTTTCAATCCCATACAAGGTCCAGTTGTTGATTTATACCCGCCTTGATGTTTCAGGTTTTAGAGTATTCTAAATATTTTTTATTTTATTTTTTAATTTTTTTCATCCTCGCTACAATTTGAGTTATGGATAGTGCTACAAATTGAGCATTCAGCTTGAGCATGTTTGGTTATCATGTTTAATACTTGCCATTGTTACATGTGATTACAAACAAACTGCAACTCATATGACATAATGCATCGTAAACTTGGATACTAGTTTATATCAACGATAAGAGAGAATCCAATAAACATATTACATAATGTGTGTTTATCAAATACTTGTTCATCCATTTATACACTATGATGTTTTGTGTCAAACCCTATTCCCTTTTCTTATTTTTAAACACATGTTTAACACTATTAGCTAACACTAAAAGTGAAAATATACAAATAATATAAATAATCCACTTAAAAACTTGTGCTCTAAAATCATAAAATAACCCAAATCACTACCCGTTATATGCCTATATCAGACCGGCTTACAACAATGACGGAATACTTAAACAGTAATTTTAATCTTCTGTTTGAAGAAATTTGATGGAAACCCTTCCTTGGTTCTACATATGTTATAAATATCGGGAATTATGATCCACTAATCCATAAATTGGTAGATTTAGGTAAAAAAAAAAAAAGTTCACGGTTTCATCTTGGGGACAAAACTTGTTATGCATTCATTTGGTTTACTAAATTTATGCCCAATTATGCAACGAGTTAATTTCGATCACTATTACAAAACTTGCTTACTTAAAACGGGTGAGCACCACCCACAAGTTGACAAGCATTGTATGTCGTCCCCACCACTTCCCCACTGCCATATTGTCATTTGCCACCATCACCCCACCCTCGTCCCTTTTTGTTGCGGCGCCCTCCGTCACCACCCACCCTACCACCGCTTATGTTACCTCCCAGTGCCGGCCCAATAGACATGCTGGCCCAAACTAGTGCTTTAGGCCCCCAAATCATAGATTTATATTAGGGTTATCTTTTTTTGCCGTTCGCTTCATCCACAAGAAGACCGGAAGTCAGAAACAAGATTGGAGGATACCAAGCGACTATCACGCCATCACGAAATCATGGATTGGAAAGTGGAAATCATCATTAATAGCTAACGGATCTATTTCCTTCATGTTCTTCTTTATATACCATAATACCAAGTAAGTTTCATAGTTCATACTCTCTATTTATACAACATAGCAGATTCTCTGGTTCTTATTATCGTATATTCTGCTATTTTTAATCAATTATTGAACGACAATTGAAAATTTTGGACAATTTCTGGTCTGACTTCCGAGGCTGTTCAAGACTTCAGTGCGCAGTATTGCAGTTTTTAGTTCGATTGCTGCCCCGGTTCAAGTGGATTTACTAAATTGCTATTAGAATATGCCAATTTGAGGTTAGTTTATTGTTATTAGAATTTCCAATTGGATTTACTAAATTGCTATTAGAATATGCCTTTGACTATATACTGATTTGGCGTTTTATAATTTGTCCAATTGAATTCTTGCCCAATTGTATTAGAAATTTATAATCTGCCCTAACTGAATTTTTGCCCAGTTGTACGGAGTTTAGAAATTTAGAATCTACCTAATTTAATCCTTGCCCATTGCTATTTGCTACTTGTTTCAATGTCACATCGACACCGAACTTACGAATCTGGTTATGCAAAAAAGCAAAAAAGATTTAAAAGAGAGGCTTTAATTGAATCATAAAAAGAAGACATTTTTAAGTTTTTCACATTCACTAAAACTACAAACAATGAGCCTAAAAATGACGATCATCCTATAAATAATGAATTTACAGATGACGAACAACCTACAAATAACGAACCTAAAAATGATGAACTTACAAATGACGAACAACCGACAAATAATGAAACTACAATTGATGAGTTAACAAGTGATGATGAAACTATAAATAATGATCAACTTCTAAATGAGAATCAAGCTAATGAACCTCTAAATATTGTTGACCCAAGTCAATGGAATAATATGAATAATAATTTAACAGATCTACTTGTAGAAAAAGGCCCAGTTAAAATTTATGGTTACAAATTTCCAAAAGATGAATATTCAAGAAGTTTCAATACGTCTCTTTATATGCGAAGGTTACCGAATGGAGAAAAAATAGAAAGAAAATGGTTGGTTTATTCTATAGAACTAGATAGAGCATTTTGTTTTTATTGCAAATTATTTGATGTTAATCAATGTACAAGTAAATTAGCATCTGTAGGTAGTAACGATTGGAGAAATCTTAGTTCTAAATTAAAAGAACATGAAATAAGTAATGTGCATATTATCAATATGAGAACATGGATGGATTTAGAGATAAGATTGGCAAAAACTAAAACAATTGATAAACAAACTTAAGATCGAATAGATAAAGATAAAGAACATTGGAGAAATGTGCTAATAAGAATACTTGCTGTTGTAAAGAGTTTTGGTAAAAAAAAAATATAGCATTTCGTGGGAAAAATGAAAAAATTTATCAAGAAAATAACGGTAATTTTTTAGCTTTTGTTGAGATGATTGCAGAATTTGATCTAGTAATGCAAGAACATATTCGACGCATAAAAGATAATGAAATTCATAATCGTTACCTTGGGCACAAAATGCAAAACAAATTGATTTGTTTGTTAGCAAATGAAATAAAAACTAAAATTATTAAAAAAGTTAAAGAAGCTAAATATTTTTCAATTATACTTGATTGCACCCCCGATATAAGTCATAAAGAACAAATGTCCATTGTCTTACGATGTGTAGATGTTTCGTCAACTCCAATTCAAGTTAATGAATATTTTTTAGAATTTTTAATAGTAGATGATACAACCGGTAAAGACCTTTTCAATGTTATTATTGAAGAAATTAATAATTTAGGACCTGATGTAAATGACATTAGAGGACAAGGATATGATAATGGATCAAATATGAAGGGAAAACATCAAGGCGTGCAAAAACGATTGTTAGATATTAACCCTAGAGCAATTTACACACCATGTGGTTGTCATAGTTTAAATTTAGTGATTTCTGATATAGCTATCTCTTGTAACAATGCTGAGGATTTTTTTGATGTAATACAACGTGTTTATTCTTTGTTCTCATCATCCCCTAAAAGATGGAAAATTTTACAAGATAATGTAAAAAATTTAACTCTTAAACCATTATCACAAACGCGTTGGGAAAGTCGATTAGAAAGTGTTAAAGCAATTAGGTTTCAAGCTTCACAGTTAAGAGAAGCATTATTAGAGTTATATGAGGATAGTGTTGAGGCTAAAAATTTAGTTACTAAAGGTGATGCTAAAAATTTACTTACTGAACATTTTGAAAATTTTGAATTTTTATTAGCGATGGTTATTTGGTATGACAATTTGTTTGCTATTAATATAGTTAGTAAAAACTTACAAGCAAAAGATATGTGTATTGTTGATGCTATAAAACAACTGAATGGACTTATTTGTTTTTTTAAAAAGTATAGAGATGAGGGATTTGAAAAAGCTATGGACGCAACCAAAGAAATAGCTTTAGATATTGGTATTGAACCTGTTTTTCGTGAGAAACGTATTATTCATAGAAATAAAAAGTTTGATTAAAACATTGATAATGAAACTGTAAGAACTCCTGTTGAATGTTTTAGAACCGATTATTTATTATACATAGTAGATCAAGCTATATCTTCACTCACAAGTAGATTTAATCAATTTAAAGAGTTTGAAACTATTTACGGTTTTTTGTTTAGTATAGAAAAGTTAAAATCGTTCACTGAAAAAACTTTAAAAAAGAAGTGTATTAATCTTGAAATCTTTTTGAAACATGATGGTAAGGTAGATATTGACGGTTTAGATCTATTTCAAGAGCTAAAAATGCTAAGAGATATCATGGATTTAGAATCCGACACACTTATTAACATATTAAATTATATTAAAAACTTTGATTCTTTTTTGAATGCTTATATTGCCTATAGAATTGTGTTAACTATTCCTGTAACTGTTGCTTTCGCAGAGCGTAATTTTTCCAAATTAAAGTTAATAAAAAATTATTTAAGATCTACAATGTCACAAGAAAGGTTAAACGGTTTAGCTCTTTTGTCGATTGAGAAGAACTTTTTGGCAGATATCGACTATGATTATTTCATTAAACAATTTGCATCTAATAAAGCTAGAAAAATAAATTTCATGTAAGCATTATTTTCCATCGATAAGATTTAACTTTAAAAAAAAAAATTTAACTCCGCCAACTATAAACGTTTTGATTTATTATTGCCGGTCCCAAGCCCGGATAAAGGAGGAGGGTTTATATTAGAAAAGATTGAAAAAAAGCCCCCAACTTGATTGTTAGCTTGAGGCCTCTAAAAACCTTGGGCCACCACTGTTACCTCCATCAATTGCAACACGACCCCTGTTCCCGCCTCTTCTATCTGTCATCACTAGTCGACATAAAAAAAATATACTCCGGAAATCCATTATGATACTTTGTTCTCTTTTAAAACGATCCATTTCAACGCACTCCCATCTTGGTAAGAAAAAGTTTCAACCCGAAGAAAATTAATACTTTATAAAATGAATTTTGAGCCAAACTTATTTTGTGCCAGAACCATTTTTGAACATGTTAATAGGTTTGACTTGAACCGTGCCGTCAGTTTTAGCATGCTCACATTATCATGAGAAACTAGACCACATATGCTAGCTCCTTTATAAAAAAGTTAATGATCTTCACATGTATGCGATATCAATACCCTTGCATTTGGTTCTATGAATGTAACAAAAAGTCCCGTCGATCCTTTTCTATTGATGTAAAGTGTAAACATCAAATGCCCTTAGTTTTTGTATGATTGTTTGCCTTTGTTTCGGCAATGTCATTTCATGGGCCTTTGTGGCAACCATGTTTTTATTTAATTTTAGGTTTATGCGTATATCATGTTATTGATATTTATGACCAACTTTTGTAATTTTGTTTTTAACGGTCCAATTTTGTAAGTGCATACGGCCAATTTCACAGTTTGTTTTTGGCATGGTGGGGATTACTGTCGGATTAGATATTGCAGTAACTTGGCAGTAACCTTTTGCAGGAAGAAAAAGATTGGAACAAATATTCCCCAATGCAATTTGATGGTGGTACAATCAAGTCCGCTTAAATCATTTTCACATATAACTACATGGTTTTTTAATATAAGCTTTTATATTAATCTTTTAATGAAAAATATTTCAAAAAAATATTTAAAATTCTTATATAATATGTATATATAATACATAACGGGCTCAACCTGTGCGAGTTTAAAGCGAAATTATATGACATTCATAATAAATGTAATTCTTCATTTAGTTGCTTACAGTCATAAGAATGAGTCATAATAATTAGTTAGTTAGTGTGCTTGACATGGGTTAGCATGCACTTATGGCCTTATAACACCCTGTAACGTCCGCATTGTCCAGGAGATGGTAAAGGCCTGTAGGGGCTTTATCCATCCTGTAAAAGTATTCACAACCAATTCATCAAATTTAGTGAGGAGGGTTTTATAATATAAAGAGTGGTTTAAGGTGTTGTGTGAGTATTCTCATCCCTTCATCATCTTTAAATCCAAAATTACACTAAAAAATACTACATTTTCTCTCTCATTTTCAATTAAATAATATTTTTTATACCTTTATCATTACACTTTCTTTCTCACTCACAACCACTTTCAACAAATATTAAAAAATTATAGGGGGTGAACAGTACCTTTCAAATATATAGAAAAATCGCTGCATTTTCTCTTTCTCCTGATCTACTCACAACACCCTAAATCACTCCCTAAATTATAAAAACTTCATCATCATCATCATTATCATCATCGTACTCAGTATATCCCACCGATAGCAATGCTATGGTAGGGTCTGAGGAGAGTAAGATGTAGACAGCCTTACCTCTATCCCATAGGGATAGAAAGGCTGCTTCCGGTGAGACCCCCGGCTCGATAGTAGTTTTGCATCAAGCCTTGGACATAAGGCACATAGCACTCAATCATCGGGACACCGGCTGATCGGTGCATGTGCCCTTGTCTTTCGGCTATCAACGCCACCACATGATGCCTGATTAACCTTCCGCCACTTTTAACGTTATTTTCACGAGATTAGTAAAATAACGTCAAAATTAGTGCAATTTTACTTTTGCCCACCCGAGGGTTCACACATATATACATTATATGCGCGCACCGCAAGCAGGGCGTAAATTATAAAAACTTCACTCACAAAATTTGGTGGTTTGGACGCGAATGCTCTGAGTGGAGAAAAGAAAAAATACAGTGATTTTTCTGTATATTTGAAAAGTTCCTGCAGCAGCCTATAAATCTTTTAATATATTTTGAGAACGATTGTGAGTAAATAAGAGAGAAAATGTAATAATAAATGTATAAAAATTATTATTTAACTGAAAATGAAAAAAAAAATATAATGTGTTTTAATGTAATTTTAGATTTGAAGATAAGGTAAGGAATACGAATGCTAATGCCCTATAATACTCCGTTATGGATTCTAAGATCTTTTGGCTAAAAACCGGTTCAAGCTCTCTAAATGACTCAAATGGGATAGTGGACACTTAAAGACTCGGTTAGCAAATGGACCACTTGTATCATTGGGTGTTTGAATCGGATGGTATGTGGGACCACATAGACCTCGATGAGTGTGCCCTCCTACCCTTAAACGGGCATCACCCTTGCTAATGGGCCAATTAAAGCAACGGGCTGGCCCACATCTGAAATGAGGGTTGCTCATCCTGACACATGTCATGTGACGGTGGGGTTTTCTTAAAGCAATCCCTAAATATTTCGAACACCTTTTTTTTGAGTTTTTTTTCCTTTCTCGTTCATGCACCCAAACGGATCACTATTTCCAAATGATTTAATTCCTTTTTAAAGTACATTGTCACTTTTGTTGAGTCAGAATAATCAGAAAACATAATACAACCATAAGAAAATGTTTATTTAAAGAAAGGTATTACTTATAAGAAAATGTACTTTCTTAAGTTTAACGTGTTATAAATCAATTTGTTCTTACGAGTAGTATTGTAACAATTAGTTGTGACTTTCATACGAGTAGTGTTGTAAAATCCAACCTCTCATACCCATTGATATTGTATGTTTTGTGCATAAGAAGGGTATGATTTGTTTTTCTTATTTTGTTTGTTGGAGCCTTTGCATGAGGTTAGATGTCTTTAGGTTACTCTACTCGATCATGCTTAATTATGAATTTTCCGTTTCATGCATAGTCACCACATCTAAAACGCGCTTGTGATATTTGCGCATAGACATTTCTTATAACTCAATATCTCTCATGTAAATATAATATAATAATGTGAGATTCCTCTATGGTGTCACAAAACATCCTTCGGACTAAATCGTCTTAGATGAGGTTTTCCCAACCACAGTAATTAGAATCTAACAAGGGTGGCTCCGATATCATTTGTAACACTTGACCTCTTACACCAACCAATAATGCTTGCTTTACTCGCAAGTAGCTCACATTTGCTTTTGTTTTCCGGTTGAAGACTTTCCCCAGTCACTTATCGTTGTATTACCCCACACCAAACACGATGAGTGTGATGTTCTTATCCCAAACACATATATTATGCCCATACCAAAACACAATGGTGATATTTGAGGCACATTATTCTTTATGACCAAATATCTCGTGCACATATAACATAATAGAATAATGTGGGATTTTTCTAAGGTGCACAGGTGTTATGATCAACCATGATTCGATATATATATATATATATATATATATATATATATATATATATATATACACACACACACACACATATATAGGGAAGGGATATTTTAAGAACCATGTTGAGTTGAACTTAAAAACTCAATTCTTGGCCACACATTTAATTAAATGGATTGGAATATGTGGTTGAGATTAAATCTGGCAAAAAAGTCAAAGTAGGAGAGAGAATAAAGATGTAAGTGGTTACACTAACTTTTACGTCCGTTACACATATGTAAAAAGTCGACTCGGTGCGTAAAAAATTCTGTAATTTTTTTACTTGTATGTAACTTACATATATTACGCATGTGTAAAAAAATTCAAAAAAAAAATCGTTACACTGAGTTCTTTCGAGTTCTTAAAACTCAAAGAGGTTCTTATTTGAACTCTCCCCTATATATATATATATATATATATATATATATATATATAAAAGAAATTTTCTATGAATGGTAAGAACCAATGGACTTTTTACATGTGACATTACAACATACGGTGAAAGAACAATTCTAAGAAATTATGTCAATTTTTTGTAATTTTAAATCTCAATAATTGATTAACATGATCTAATGGCTATGATTTATTCCTAGTCTTCCTAGGAAACTCCTTGTTTTTAGGATAACCCTTCTACATGTATGTGTGTGTGTGTAGAGAGAGAGAGAGAGAGAGAGAGGAGAGAGACCATAATCTGTTAGTTTTATACAAAGGATCCTGCACATTGCATAAATTATTGCAATAAGATCTGGACACAACGACCGAGGGCTATGGAGTCTCATTTTCATATATAAGAACAGCGAGCATTGTTAGCCTTGCTACAGAAGAGTTATTGCGATGTGACTTTACGTAAGGTAATAACGATGTAAAGAAGTATTGCAGAAACTATAAAGCAAATAAGTGATGCTTTAATTGGGCATATGATTGGTTGGTGGGATGATATTTATAGTGTAGGAACCCTCGTACGTCACGTTGCCTTAGTACTCGTTATTGCTCGTGAGAAGATATTGTAACAAGTATAAACAATGATAGTAGGTTGTCATCATGTTAGGTTTTGTACGTGTGAGCATGCCTTACATATCACAATTTTATAAAGAACATTTATGATTAGAGTACATTCATGCTAAGTCGAACATAGTTTTGTGATATGATAATACATCCTAATGTGCTCTACCAAATATGAACATAGATAGTTATGTGTTTCGTTGTTAAGTACCGCCCTATAATTTTCTTGTTTCTCTGTGGCACTTATCACCTCCGAATGCTGCTTAGTGTCACCTTCATTATATTGACAAATCGTTTTCCCTTTGTCTTTCAAGATCATGTTATGCAAGATCAAGCACGCAATATATTGTTTCTTTCACCCACATTTGTGACAAACTGATGATGATAATCCACATTTTTCTAAGAACTCCGGATGCCCTTTCGATAACCTTTTCTACTTATTCATGCATAATTTTGAGTAATACTTTTTTTAACCTTCATGTGTGTATAAAAACACTTTGACGATAGTGGCACACTATGGATAGGTATCATTTTCAAGATAATATACTTGTATTTGTGATGTGCTAAAAGTATTTATAAAACTATTAACTAAAATTACGCAAATTTAGGCACTAAGTAATTATTCTAGACTCTAACTTAACTAAAACTACTAACCAGCAAGTGAACTGGTCGACTCTAGTACAACTAAGTAAGTCCAGATATCGAACCCACGAGACTCTTTTAATTACTTAAACTAGCTAATTAGACTCGACTAAATGACACAACTATTTGTTTATATTATTTTAGAGGCTTTTATTAAAATACTAAATTAAACTATTATTAAAAACTAATTAAGAAAAAACAATTTAAATGAAAGACAATTAAGTTGATTTAATCAGATGATGATGAAAAACTACTAAGGCTAGGGGTGAGTAGAAAAATGAATTGACCGAATCGAAACCGAAGTAATTGAAAAAACCCGCCTCGAAAAAACCGAACCGAATCATTAACCGATGGTTAATTTTTTGTTTTATTGAAAAAACGAAATTTCGGTTTCGATTCGGTTATCTATTTTTAAAAAACCGAAAAAAATCGAACCGAACCGATTGATGATGATAAAGATTATCAAGATGATGAGGAATGAACTAAACTTTTAAGATAAATAAATAAGATGATGAATGAATATCGGGACTAAACTTATAACGCTTTTTAATTTTTAAACTCTGTTTAGCAACTTTATATTCGTACAGTTCCACGTAACGCACGCCTATTTTTTTTTGATGAATTCAATATATATGTGGACCGTGGTACTCTAACATGTTCTTATACAAGCTTAAAATATGGATTTTCATTTTTCAATTTTTTTTTGCAATGTCAACGCATAATTAAAAAAACCGAAAATAACTGAACCGAAACCAAAATTAACCGAAAAACTAGAAAACCGAAAACCGAACGGTTTGCAAATTCAAATAACCGATTACTTCAGTTTCGATTTGGGTTTCGCCTAATAACCAAACTGAACGGAACCAAACAGAACCGTGCTCAGCCCTAACCTAGGCTAGAATCCCCTAAGTTTCTGTTGCCAACTAACCGGGAAATATTTGTTATGGAACCGGGATCGTAAAATAGAAGCTTAAAAGAAAACCCGAACGTGACCCCTAACCCTTCTCAAGAAGACACCTATGGGTTTCTAATAAGTTTTAACGCAAACTAATTTTAAATATTAAGTTTTCTTACGGTTACCTAATTAATTATGAATAAGTACCTTTAAACGAAATCCTACCTTACAGTGCAAAAATCAAAGGTAGTTTAATAAATTCAATTAACTCGATAGACAAATTTGACAAATCAAATCTAGACGGACTCCTTAGGAATAACTAAATATAGCAATTTTAATCAACTAAGACCTATCAATAATCTATCACCTTATAGCTATTTAGATTAGCAGCACGCTTAGGTCTACTTGATTAATTATTATTGTTTCTATGGTTTTAATGCATATCAACCACAAACTAGTAAAAAACACACAGTAGATGACCTAACAGAATCCTATTATATGACAGACAATCACCGAGGAAACTGTGAAACAATAAAACTCATCAAACAATCCTAAACACACATATGCATCAATTTAATATAATAAAACTTTTTACTTAATTCATAAAACCATAACGTAAACAAATCCCAATCAAAATCAAAGGTTTAACAGAGGTTCAACATAAGCCTAGACAGTCTATAAAGTTTAGCCAAGCATCATAAAATCAAACGAAACAATGTTTAAAGAAATCATGGCGAAAAATAATGAAAACGGAAGATTAAAGGTGATAAAACCTATAGTCTTCATCTTTGATCGAGGAGCACTTCACCAGCTAATTCCTTGCCTTCAAACCCATCAAAAGTTGCAATCCTAAGCTCCGGAAAACACCAAATTCAACTTTGGTTCGTAGGTTCTCCTAGGTTTAAGGTTAAAGGTGTTTATATAGTGCACTAGGCCCAAAATATTGAAAATTTCGTGGAAAAATACGGAAGTTGCCTCTCCTCATGCCGTGCGGCCAGGTTTGCCCTCCCTGGTCGTGTGGCATGGCATGCTCCAAAGGGGGGGGGGGTGTGGGGGCGTCTGGCCAGTCCAGTCCGGTTCAATCCTGGTTCGTTTCCGGTTCATTCCTGATCCTTCTAGTTCTTCGTTTTGGCTCATTTTAGCTCGTTTTTTTTGCCTTTTTTAATCACGATCAAGTTCTGAAACCTACATTACACAAATATGTCAGTAGTATACAAATTCTAATTAAAAAACGAACAAAAACTAATAAAATATTATACAAACTATGCACAGGAATTATATATATTTAGCATTATATCAACTTGTGCTCTATATCATCAACAAAAATGATTGCTCGGGTGCAACTCCATCAATGTACTATGTCAATGAAAATAGAAGATTGATACACAACATTGATATCATTATTGAAACTTGAAGATCCAAAGAACACATGCTAAATCCAAAGGTTATATGATGCTATGGCTTCAAGCATTATGGATAAGTGTGGATGATCGATCACCTTGCCTCACCAACATTAAGTAGGGCAGTTTGCCCACTCCAAATGTGTTCAATCAATACTATCAAAGATAGTAGGAAAGCCACACATTTCTTCCTGTGCTTTGTATATTTGTCGAATATCGTTCGTTGTCGTTCTCCATAGATAGCTCTTCCTTGCAATAACTTAATATAATAATCAAATAAATAAATAATTGTAACAGTGAATAATAAACAAATAAATAAATGTAACAATAAACAAATATTACCTTGCAAAATTTTTTTGAATTATTGCGTAAAATATATATTTTTTTTGACACCATCAAATATTCATCCCCCTAATCATAAGAAATGTAGGAATGCATTGGAGGTGCTGTCATGTGACATAAGGTGGATAACTCATGTTCCATCAGGACACAAGCGAGGTAAAGGGGAAAGCTTCAAATCCATGTTTTGGAGTGTTTATGTTTAATCCAACCTAAATTAGTGAATCAATTTGGATTCAGTTCTTTATATGTTTGGATCCGAGTCAGACATAAATGAATACTAAGGCTATGTATATAAATAATAATTAAATTGTACATTACTATTCTATATTTCTATGTGAGGATTCAAACTTTTGACTCTTAAAGTTCTTAAAGTCAGAGGATTACATCATAATTATCCTCAGAATGTCTCAAGTCTCAACTCCCTCTCCAGCCCTCTCCCTTTTTTTTTTTTTTTAACTACTAATAATTGAAACAATAACGTACATCTAAAGTTCAATATTTTTTTTACATAAGAGTTAGATGTGGAAATACATTCTCAAATAACGTAACTATTTACTTACGATCAGTGTGTTGAAGTTGAAATTTTAAAATAATTTACAATAATAAAATTTAGATTCATTTAGATAAATATATGAGTTAGAGTTAATACACTAACTTAATCCTACTTTCTGAAAATATTTAAAAGAATATATTAACTAATTAAAAATAGTAAATATACAGACCGATAAATGTAGAAATATGTGGAATGTTTAAAAAATGAAAACCAAAAGGTATAAGTGGTAAAAGTATAAATTAGAAACTAGGAAATGAACTGAAACGGGAGATGAAGAATAAAGTGGTGGCAAAGAAATATTTTATTTTATGGTGGATAGTTATTTGTTATGATTTGACATACCAATGTTATAGTCAAGTGAATCATGACCTACTTATTTGCTAAAGGGCCGCACATGTAAATCAAGTAGGTCACATGACTTATGATAACACCCTCATATCGGTATATATTGTAATTTTGACTAATCGACACCATAAAGAGTCAAGTGTATATCTTTATCAAATAAACGAAGAAGATTGTAAGTTAGTAGCACCCAAGCGTAAAAGTACATCATATATTATTATATTATTATAGAGGATATATGTTCACACATTTACACCTTAGTCGGACAACTTTCAATCCAAGCTTGTGTGTATATAAGTATTGTAGGACTAAGTTTACATGATAAATTTGATTCTCTTTAAAAATAACGAATGTAAATGATTCTCTTTTAAAAGTTTACTTAACGTAACACATTAGGCAAATCTTATATTGATTGTGTACAAGAGGGATGGTTGTTTTATAATTAAGAAACATCTCACCTCAAATACCATCAACGTGTTTTGAACGTATTGTTTATGGATGAATAGAGAATTGTGTATAAGGGTAATTCGTGGAAAGATGACTTTATGGAAAGTCTTCACCTGAAAAATAAAAAACAAATCTTTGAGCTCATTTTGATTTGAACAAATAATATTGGTTTATATGAGGGGTTTGATGTTACAAATTGCATTAAAGCAATACATGTGTCATTTGAGAGCAAACCTCATTAGGGTGTTCAAAAAACCCGCGACTCGCATCTCACTCGAAAAAAACTCGTAAAAAGCTTGCTCGAAAAAACTCGATTTAAAATTGAGCCGAGCCGAGCCGAGCCGACTCGTTTTGTAATCGAGTCGAGCTCGAACCTGAGGTGGCTCGGCTCGCAGACTCGACTCGATAGCTCGTTTTATTACTTACAATGTATTATTTATTATTTGTAGTTAATAAATAACAATAACAATATTATACAGAGATTGATGGTCTTGACTAACGCTATGTTTGCATATTTGATTTTCTAAATAATGACCGGGGACTTGAACCATAAACTTAACTCGAAACCCTAACAACTGGGGGCTTGAACCAAAAATCTTTGTTAGGTAAAGCAACCGGGCTCCCATCAAGTCAAAATTCCCATAATCCTATTTTATGCAACTTATCTTCAACATAAATTATCGCATATTAAGGAACATCGCAATTTAACTTCATCTCCTCTCACACGTTTTTTCACCGACCTCATAAATTCTATTTTAATATATCATACCATGATCCAAATCCCATTTCTTTTCCTTTTTTAGGAGATATGATAAAAACCAATAAAATATATAGTTATATACAGGTGAAGTACATGTATATATATATATATATATACCCTTCCACTCCCACTTGGTACATTAGTTCCCACTGTTCCATTTATCTCTTTCACGCCAACCTAACTCTTATGGAGATGATGACAATGATGATGGAGCTTGATAACCTCCCTGACCCATTTTCTCCCCATTCCCAGACTCATCAATCATTGGATTTAAACAACTTCTCCACCACCAACAACCACCGTGCAGCACCACCCTTACTACAACACCCTAATATTAATTCCATGTACCCTTACAATGAACCGGTACCACAATTCGTACACCAGAAGCCGGACTCCGTGGAGGCAATGAGGGAGATGATATTCAGAATGGCAGCCTTGCAACCGGTCCAGATAGACCCGGAAACCGTTAAGCCACCTAAGAGAAGGAATGTTAAGATATCCAAGGACCCGCAAAGTGTGGCGGCTAGACACCGAAGAGAAAGGATTAGCGAGCGGATTAGGATATTGCAAAGATTAGTACCGGGTGGGACAAAGATGGACACGGCTTCAATGTTGGATGAAGCTGTTCATTACATGAAGTTTTTGAAAAAACAAGTTGAGTCATTGGAGCAGGCTGCAGCTGCTGGAGGTAGCCGTGGGTTCGGTCCCACCGCCACCATTAACCACCATAATTACGCCTTTAGAGCCTGTGGTGACTCTGCTGGTCATATGGTGGGCTCTATGGATTTGCTCAAGTGATAGAGATGGCATTAGTAAAGTTTTATTTTATTTTTTGGTATATTTATATCTTTCAAGGGCTATAAGCATTATGGAGCGATTAAAATCCTTCTTTTGTAATGGGGTTTGATTAATTTGTAATTGTGGATTAACGAAATAAAATTATGTCGTTTGATTGGATAAAATTAGGAGTTGCAAATAACTAATTAATCATTTTATTTTGAAGACTTGAGAGACATCTTTTGCAAGAGAGTTAAAGAGTGACATTTGACAATACATGATCAACTAAAAGCTAATTAAATGACTTTTGCTATGCATTTCTTTCACGAGTACACAAGTTTAAAGATGATTATTCTCTAAAAAGATTGGATAATGTATAGATATAAAGTTATATCAACTTTAAGGCCAATAAAGTTCTAACTTGTAGCATACATTAGTTAGATGTTTTATATGTACTAGGCTAGGGTTGATTGATAAAAAGCTTTCAAAATAAAAAAGGTTTGTACTTGAAATATTTACAGAACATTATAAGAGAAAACAAAAACACAATTACTGTTATAAATATATATATATATACTTTAGTAAGCCTTATTGAAGAGGTATGTACCCGCCTCAACACTGAGCGAGGCGGGTCAACCCACAAAGATACAGACAAGTGACTTGAGATCAAGACATTATGAAGGCACAAAGCCAAAACCTATGCGCATGGCGCATATCACATATGCTCAGGCATCATATGCCCAGGCACCACAGATGCTCACGCATCACATATGCTCACGCATATCACACATGCTCAGGCATCATATGCCCAGGCACCACAGATGCTCACGCATCACATATGCTCACGCATATCACATATGCGCGTGGCGCATATCACATGCTCGTGCATATCACATCTGCGCATGAAACATCTGCGCGTGAGAATAAAGAGAAGACCTCGCGCATCCTCAGGATAGGCTCATATCACATGCACATAATCAACCTCGTCCTTATCCAAATCAGGATTAGGGCAACCTTGACTGTGCACGTCAGACAACCTTCCAGAAGGTATCTTTTTAAGGAATAAGAATATGCTGATGTTGACAGCTGCCAAATGAAAGGTATACAACTCAGCATGACACATGTGCTACCACGTGATTACAACCAATGAGAAAGCACCAGGTGTCCCAGAGGACACGTGGCGCAGAGCAATTGGAGGAGGCCAACAAGGCTGAGCCCAATCAGTGGAAGCCCTAGCACTATAAATACATCATAACTTACACAGTTACGAGGACACATTGATTCACATTGAAGCATATTCAATTACATTCACTCACAGACAGACAGCCATAGTCAGTTACTTTCTCAATCACAGAAATCTACAGAGTATTCAGCTATTAAGCAATACTCTCCAGATTTCCTGACTCTCACAACATTATTATCTTCTCCACAAAATACTTATTCTCACACCGGAGGGTTACCCCAAAGAGGACCCCTCTGTCCCTTTCTGAGTGGTAAGTTAACGGTGCTGTTCATTTTGTAGGTGGAAGAACCCAGATCCAGGAAAACCATCGGTGAAGAATCATAATCACACCCGAAGAAAGTAGATCGTCTACTAGTGAGTCGATCCACGTCTCTTCATTGGCGCCATCCACTGTTACAACGGCAATCAGATCTCATCAGATCTACATAAAAAAAAATCAATCACCATGGTTTCTGGCGTTCATAACGTTGATCAAGTTCTGGAGGATATTGAACGTGAGGATGTTAATGAGGGACAGCAGTTCCTGAGGGGGCCGCGTGA
The DNA here is from genome assembly GCF_021521415.1 of Bidens hawaiensis. Lineage (NCBI taxonomy): Eukaryota > Viridiplantae > Streptophyta > Magnoliopsida > Asterales > Asteraceae > Bidens > Bidens hawaiensis. The sequence goes on along the minus strand of NW_027491684.1, from coordinate 700,000 downwards.
TTCTACGCGCCCCACCAGTAACCGTCCCTTCATCGCAACTCCTCACGGCCAGACTGAAACTCCTCCAGACGATCTCACGTTACAAAATCTTGCCGGCGCGAAACAAAAAGGACCAATGGGTCCAGAAGATGAAACAAACGATCCTGAAGAATGGCTCATAAACGAGCAGCGGCGTCTAATGGACAAGTACAACGAGATGGTCAAGCAGAAAAAGCTAGCCGAATTAACACAAAGGCAAGCGCTTGATAAGCAAACTGTTCATGCAACAAAAAGGCCGCGCGCGCCGGAAGAAGGACATTCGGTTCACACTGCACACACTGAGTTCAGTGATGAAGAAGTGCATAGCATGAGGAAGACGCGGGATACTCATGCAGGAGGCTCACAGCTCCGCGCGCCTGTGAACATGGCGCCTGGAGCCAGAGCTGATCTGGATCTACACATGCCGTACAGCCCACCAGTCAGAGGGCAAGTGGGCGTAACCACACCGTACAGACCAGCCATCTTGGTGAAACACTCAAAGTTCACTGCGCGCATCGCGCAGGCTCCCATCCAGCACAAAACCAAGATGCCAAGTGGTTTGGGCAAATATGACGGCACAACAGATCCAGATGATTTCTTGCAGGGATTTTACAACACGGGAAACCTAGAGAGCTGGACGATGCCAACATGGTGTCACATGTTTGCTCGTTGCCTCACGGGCGCGGCGCGTGTATGGTTCGAGAGCTTGCCGACTGGGCAAATTGATGGGTTCGAGGAACTATTAGAAAAGTTCCAAGCCCACTTCGTACAGCAGCGCAGACACACGCGCGATCCTGATGACATCATGCACTGCGTGCGCAGGAATGATGAAACGATTGAAGATTACATCACTCGTTTCAATCAGGAGTCTCTGGCAATCGGAGGTATAACCGAGCAACTCCTGCGCGTGGCCTTTATACAAGGCGCGCGCAGTGATCAACTCCGCCGAGCTCTCGTAAGCAAAGATGGCATGCCCACCACGTGGGCCAAGTTAATGGAGGCATCGCGAGTTTTCGCGAGAAATGAGAAACAAATTGCCCAAGATAGGGCAAGAGAAAGAGCGCATCAAGCTGAGTCACCGCGCAGCAAAGAAAAGCGGGGCAAGCAGAACTCTGTATGGTCCAGGTTGCAACCAACCAGTTTTTCTTCCGCAGAAAAACAGGCGCAGCCAAGCTCACCCCAGCCCCAAAAAGATGTTCGTAATCGCGGGGAGGGTGACAGGAGGGAGGGCGGCAGAGATCCTAGCAGACCTCTGCCAAGAATATGGACTCCCCTCACTAAAACGCCTTCACAGGTGTTAAGTACTGAGAATGTCCAGTTCAAAAGCCCCAAGCCACTACACTACAAGGGACCATCAGATAGTGGCAAGTACTGTGAGTTTCACAAATCCACTGGACACAACACCGATGCATGCCATCATTTGAAGGATGCAATTGAGAAGGATGTGAAATCAGGCAAGCTGGCTCACCTGGTAAAAAACTCAAGACCAGAAAATGAACAACCAGAAGGAGCCTCTCCAGCAAAAAGTACAAAAGAATCTGTGTAGCTGAGGGAGGAAGGCAAGGGCAAACATCAAGAAAAAGAAGCGCGCAAATCCAAGGAGATTGGCGCGAGCAACAAGTCATCTTCCCAAAAATCATGGGAGGCCCTTCCATCAGCAGCCCTCTTGTTATCACTACACACATTGCTCATTACGAAGTGTCAAAAGTCCTGGTGGACACTGGCAGCGAGTCAGACATAATGTATGAGCAATGTTTCAGGAAATTGGATCCGGCAGACCAAGCAAGGCTTGAAATTGTGAATGCACCGATCTCTGGTGTTTCCAATGAAATCATTCATCCCCTAGGTCAAATACAATTTGAGCTAACTATGGGGGATGAGAAACACAAGCGAGCCGAAGTTGTCAACTTCTTGGTTTTGCCCACCACTTCATGCCACAATATGATCTTGGGTAGGGAAACGATTGCCCAATTCAACGCCATACCGTCGCCAGCGCACGGTGCGTTGGGGTTCCCAACACCAACAGGTGTAACTTTTGTATACCGAGATCATTTGTGCGCGGTGACAAGCACTCCGCGGGAGGGGAGAATGAAAATTCCAATGGCAGAAAACGCGCCAGAGGAATGGATTCTCAACCCAAAATTCCCGGAGCAAAAAATCACAATTGGCGCAACGATATCAGACGACACGAGGTTGAGAATGAAAAGGTTGCTCACAGCATATATGTCGGTCTTCGCGTGGCAACACTCTGATATGACTGGGGTTCCGCGAGACCTGGCGCAGCATTCTCTAAACACCTTCAAGTCTGTAGAGCCAATTGCTCAAAAGAAGAGAATCATGGGGGATGAAAAGGCGAGGGCCATGAATGAACAGGTTGAGGACCTGTTGCGCGCAAACATCATCCGCCCGATACGATACCAGACATGGGTAGCCAATCCTGTGATGGTAAAGAAAAGTAACGGGTCATGGAGGATGTGCATCGACTTCAAGGACCTCAACAAAGCGTGCCCAAAGGATTGTTACTCCCTACCAAACATCGATGCAAAGGTGGACTCCGTGGCGCCATTCAAGCTAAAATGTTTCCTGGATGCCTACAAAGGCTATCACCAGATTCAAATGGCACCACAAGATGAGGACAAGACCGCATTTAGAACCGACAAGGGTGTTTTTTGCTACACAAAAATGCCCTTTGGTTTGAAGAATGCGGGCGCCACCTACCAAAGACTTATGGATGCCGTTTTCAGCGAGCAAATCGGAAGAAACCTAGAAGTCTATGTGGATGATTTGGTGATCAAGAGCAAGGAGGAAAAACAAATGCTCAAAGACATCGAAGAAACCCTTGGGCGCCTAAAGGAAGTCAACATGAAGCTCAATCCGAGCAAATGTACTTTCGGCGTACTAGAGGGAAAATTTCTAGGTGTAATGGTCACCAAAGATGGTTTCAAGGTCAACCCTGAGAAGGTGGAGGCCATCCTTGACATGCCTTCGCCATCCACCATGAAAGAAGTTCAGAAGCTGAATGGTAGATTGGTTTCAATCAACAGGTTCCTAGCGAACCATGCAACCAAATCTACCCCATTTGTCAACACATTGAGGAACTGCTTAAAGAAAAGCCAGTTCAAATGGACTCCTGAGGCCGAGCAAGCTTTCAGTAAGATTAAAGAATGTTTGATAAATCTGCCCGCGCTCACAGCTCCACTTCCTGGTGAAACTTTGACATTGTACCTATCAGCAGGAGAGCGCGCCATCGGCGCAGTATTATTGGTGGATCGCAAGGGAATCCAAACGCCAATATACTATGTGAGTCGGGTGCTGACAGATCCTGAGACGCGCTACTCCATCATGGAAAAGTTAGTTTTATCGCTAACACACGCGTCGCGCAAGCTTCATAGATATTTCAATGGTCATCCCATTGAAGTTCTGACTGGTTACAACATCCAGTAAGTCTTGCGGCCCCCCGCGCTCTCAGGAAGGCTGACAAAGTGGGCGCTGGAATTAGGAGAGCACACAATCTCCTATAAGCCCCGTCCAGCAATAAAGGGACAAGTCTTGGCTGATTTCATTGCAGAAGTCCCTGAAGGAAGAATTGAAGAGGCTCAGCGCGAGGTAGACCCTCCGCGAGCCAATGATGAAGAAAATGTTTGGAGATTGTTCACTGACGGAGCTTCAAACAATGAAGGGTCCGGCGCAGGCCTCAAGCTGGTAGATCCAGAGAATCACGAATATACTTATGCCATCAGGTTGGACTTCAAGAGCACCAACAATGAGGCTGAGTATGAAGCCCTCCTGGCTGGCCTGCGCATCGCGCAAAAATTCGGAGTTAAGAAGCTAGAAGCCCATGTTGATTCATACTTGGTAGCGGCACAGGTCAATGGCCTTTACGATGCCAAGGAGAACACCATGCCTCTATATCTAGAGCAGGCGAAAAAGCTCATCGAGCAATTTGACTGCTTCAGAATCATTCATATTCCGCGCAGTGAAAACAAATCTGCAGACGCGCTGAGTAAGATGGCATCAACCAGTTTTGATCATTTTGGCAAAGATGTCAGGATAGAAGTAATGAGCAACCCGTCGGTGGTAGCGAAGTCTGTCCTGGTAACTCATACAACCCCTTCATCATGGATAACTCCAATAATGGAATTCTTGAAGGAGGGAAAGGTACCAGATGATTGCGCACAAGCGAGGAAGATAAGACACAAGGCGCAGAACTATGAACTGCTTGATGGTACATTATATCGACGCTCTTATCTTGGGCCGCTCATGAAATGCCTAGATGCTGAGGAGGCAAGCTATGTGATCAGAGAGATACACGAAGGAATCTGTGGAATTCATGCTGGCCCGCGCATGGTGGTTGCCAAGGCAATGAGCGCAGGCTACTATTGGCCAGGCATGTACTTGGACGCTCTAAAGGAGATCCAAAAGTGCAAAGCATGTCAGAGCTATGCGCCAAACACCATGCGGCCAAAGAACAACTTGATTCCAGTAACCTCAGCATGGCCTTTCCACAAATGGGCAATCGACATTGTGGGTCCCCTACCGCAAGCGCCTGGGCGAGTAAAATTTTTGGTAGTGGCAGTAGACTATTTTACAAAATGGGTTGAAGCCAAGCCACTAGCAAAAATAACAGCCGAAGCGATGAAGCAGTTTATCTGGAGCCACATCATATGCCGTTTTGGCTTGCCCATGGAAATTGTGAGCGATAATGGCAAGCAATTCACTGACAAGAAGATATCAAGCTGGCTCAAGGATTTGCGAATCAACCAAATTTTCACTTCAGTTTATCACCCTCAGGGGAATGGACAAGTGGAACGTGCGAACCAAAGCTTGTTAAATGGGCTGAAGAAAAGGTTAGAGGGAGAATCCCATTCTTGGGTCGAAGAGCTACCGAATGTCCTGTGGGCGCACAGGACATTAAGCAAAACCAGCAATGGCGAGTCCCCGTTCAGCCTAACCTATGGAACAGAGGCAATGATTCCAGCAGAAATTGGATGCCCATCCCATAGAGTGCTCATGATGAACAAAATTGATAACGAGCGCGAAAGAAGGTTGGATCTCAACTTACTTGAAGGGCGCAGAGAGGCGGCTATCATCAGTGAAGCCAAGTACAAGAAAAAGCTGGAAAAATATTACAACCAGCACGTGAAAGAATGCCACTTCAAGAAAAATGATTTTGTCCTGCGAAACAATGAAGCTAGCCGCACGATACCGCCGGGAAAAATGTCTCCCAATTGGGAGGGACCTTATCAAGTTTTGGAAGAATTGGGAAAAGGCGCATATGCCTTAAAAGATTTGAATGGAAAGAAGATCCCGCGCACATGGAACGCGGCACAGCTTAGAAAATGTTTCATGTAAAAATATCAAGTTTGTAATCAAGGCTTTTTAAGCCATCATGAATAGTGATACGCGCTATTTTCTCTTAATGTGGATTCTATTACTTTTTGCATACATGTTTCACACTTCCCTTTATTAGTTTTGAGCAATATGACAACATTGTATTGACATCAAAACGAAATAAAAAACGAAGTAAAGCATACATGCGCGAGCTTCAAGCTCAAACGCGTTAACGAGTCTTAACTCTAAAACGTCAGGGCCTTAGCCCAATTCTACTACCTTTTGCATACATGTTTCACACTTCCCTTTATTAATTTTGAGCAATATGACAACACTATATTGACATCAAAACAAAGTAAAGCGAAGTAAAACATACATGCGCAAACGCGTTAAAGAGTCTTAACTCTAAAACGTCAGGGCCTTAGCCCAATAATGTGAGCCTTAGCTCAAACAACTCACAACATCCATCCTGCATGCGGCGCAGCCTGACCATAAAATACCTAAACACAACTAAGGCAAAGCAAATGCCAAAACATAGTTGTTAAGGTCTCAGGTCGAGGTCGCGCATAAAATTGTAATGGATATCTGAGTAACACATTGACGCGTAAGGCTAAAAAAAAATCATAATTCCATAAACGCGCGATAACGTCGCGCAAAAGAGGAATAATGAAAGCGCCAAGACGCGTGTCAACATGATCAAGATATGGAAAAATCACTTACAATATGACAAGGGTTAAGTATAATAAATTCCTTACAACCTTGTTCTTATTCCAACGCGCAAGCATATCTTATATTCACCAAGCAAACATGCGATATAAAAAAAATGAATGGGAATGCGCAAGATGCGAAGAAGGGAAAAACAGAATTTCAATCAAAAGCATTGAAATTTACAAGTTTACAAGAGAAAATACAAACTACAAAAAAAAAAAAAAAAAAAAAAAAAAAAAAAAACATGAAGGGCTTCTCAAGTCTCCACGTTGACATCAGCCTCTTCATCATCCTCATCATCGCCCTCGGCATCTGGCGCAGCCTGCTCCTCTTCATCTCCAAACTGACCATAGTCAAGTTCTTCATCTTGAATGGAGTCTTCTATCGCAACAGTGTCAGGAGCGGATCCTTTGGCCACGCCAGAGCCGCTAGCAACGCCAGCATTCTCCGCGCCATCATCGCCACCAGCCCCTTCGCACTCGTCAAGTAATTTCTTTAGCGCGACGAGATCGGGCTGGTCAGCAAGCGCGGATATCTGCAAATCAAAAGGAAAAATATGAGTACAAAAAGACTTAGAAAAATAAGTCAAGGTAATCTCATTAAAGTTAAAATACCTGCGCAAGGATGGGAATGGGAGTATTCATATACTTCTCCCCCATCGCGGCCATCTCCGCGCAGGCAGCGGAGCTCTGATAAGGGTACTCGGATGGGTTCTTCTTCAGCATGCCATGTTCATAGCCATCCGTAAACCCTTCAGCTCGCCCCACCAAGCGCGCGGCAGCATTGCAGTCCATCACAAGGGCCTGAAACTCGTCTGAATATTTCATCGCGAAAGCGCAACGAGTCATGCCCTGTGAGATGAGCCAGTGGCGATCCTGCACGAGGCCGGCAACAGACGTCTCGAGGGAAGGAACCTGAGAGTTTAATAACTCAACAGTTTCCTTAGTCTTTTTCAGCTCCTCTTTATCAGACGCTGCTGCCGCCAAGATTTCTTCTTTTTCCGCCTGCGCAGCATCAAGTGCTTCCTGGCTAGACGCTGCCGTCGCCTGGGCTTCATCTTTATCGGCTTGCGCGGCCGCCAGCTCCCTCTTCAGGCGCGCAACCTCACTCTCCAGTGATGATTTTTCAGTGATAGACTGGACAAGAGCTTGGTCACGCGCCTCAGCCTCCAGCTCCAAGTCGCGCGCTCGACGCGCGAACTTGGCCGCATCCGCCGCCTGCAGCTTCTCCCGCGCCGCCTGAAGCTCATGCCCGCGCTTCACGAAGGCGCTGTTGGCACTGGCTCTGTTCTCACTGAGCTCGGCTTGGAGCTTTTCAGCTCTCTTGCGAGCATCAGAAAGATGCCAAGCAGACACCTTAGCCTCTTGCTTGGCTTCCGCAAGAGCATCACGTACTTTAACGTAATCAGAGCGAAGCTCTTGGGAGGTAGCAATGAAGGCCGACCCAGCAAACATATGATCATTAAGTAGGTCGTCGCGACCGCGGTCCTCCTGGAACCTCCTTTCAGATGGAGGCACAGCATGAGCCCAGAATTCCGCACACACCCCCATGGACTGAAATGTACTGTCTTCAGAAATATTCCATCTCGGGCGGTAAGTGTGATCGGCTTCCTGCAAAAATAAAGAAATTATCTAAGTCATCAAAACATAAGATGGAAGTCCGCGCAGCGGAGCAAGAAATAACCTATACCTGCGGGGATGAAGCAGAAAAGTCAGCGCCAGCCCCACGAGAAATCTCCGACACGAAGCCTCGTGGCGCTGCAGGGCTGGCGCGGGCGCCATCGGAGTCCTCAGCATGAACCTCCTCATCCTCCTCTGAAATAGGCCTCTTCTCCTGCGACCTTGAATCAAAATCAGTCTCGCGAGGAGGGCTGTGCGCAGGGGGAGGTGAGGGAGGTCTCGGCGCCGCCAGGTCGGCGCGCAAAACGGCCTCCTGCTCCTTACTAATCCCGATGAGGGGAGACTCATCGCTTGCAGGAGCAGGAGCAGAACCAACGGCGCCGGCGCCAGGAGTGTCGCCAGAAGCTCGTACGCCAGCTACGGCTTCTATGAAAAAATCAAACAACAAGAAATGGTTACTGACTTGATCTAAAAGAAAGTCAGAAAATAAGAGCGCAATACGTACCTTGGCACAACTCCGTTCGCGAAGCAAACATCGCCATGAAGTCCATTCTACCCTTCTTTGAGGGTAAAACAGGGGACTTTGAAGCGACCGCCGGCGCAGCCTCGGCATCTTGTTGCGCTGTCGCCGGCTCTACAAACATTTGAGCAAGACAAGATTCATTAGTAATTCTATAAGAATCGCGCTAATAGAACCATAAAAGATAAGCAAAGTATACCTGTCGAAGGCGCAATGCCACTTCCCTTTTCCGTAGCGCGAAGGGAGGAGGTAGCGCCACCATATCTCAAGTGGACAGGAGGTCTGCCCACTTTTTGAGGCAGGGAAGCCAAGGAAACCTTGGTGGTAAACCCCGGGGTTTTCCCAAATCCCCCCGCCTGAGTAGGAGGATCCTGAACAACAGGGGCATCATCCTTCTTCTGTTTCTTACTGGCCCCTGCGCCAGTTTTCCCCTTAGCCTTACGCTTCAGTTGGGCCGGCTCCTCCTCCTCCTCCTCCTCTTCCGCGAGCTCCAGCTCGTAATTTTCGAGCGCATCTACAATACATGCAACAGAAGTGTTACAAAAATTTGATATTATAAAGGCAAATGCATAAGTACAAAGGCTTACCAGGCGCATCGCTGTCGAAGACAAATCCCAGATCAACAGGGATGAACATGTCATCGAAGCGATCTGGGAAACCAACCTCCCCAGCGCCAAGCGCGACGGAGCCACCCTCCACTTGATCATCATAAGCGGCGTGGATATACTCCTTGGTGACTGCACAAAACAAGTCAAGTGAGATCAGAAAAAAGAATTATATTCGCGCAGAAAAACAAAAGCAATGAGATAAACTTACACAACCCGTCGACTTGGATAACGGGCTCAAGCGCGCTGTCCGCCCACCTCTTGCTCATACCAACCCCCACCAGCGCCTCCTCACGAATGCTCTTGGCGGGGGATGGTTCAGTGGTCAGCTTATTAACCCAGGCGCCAGTTGGGTTCTTGAGGACACCCACATCCGCAGGCGCAGAAGAAATCGAGCGCATGGTCATGCGGATGGGGATCACACCAGCCCTAATGTAAAAGAACCTCTCAGACCAGTCATGAAGGCTCTTGAATGAAACAGTGGAGCACTTCACCTTTTGACTGCGAGGAATAAAAGAGAACCAATTGTCTTGGATCTTGGGCTTGTAAAAATACTGAAAGCGCCGAGGGGTGGGCTCCTCGCGCTGGGATTTGCACATGAACTCAAAGTGAGTCATGCGCACAAGTCCAAAGGGATGGACTTGGGATATATGAATCCCATAGAACTTCAGCAGTGCACCCACAAACCTTGTCATCGGGAGACGAAGGTTGCAGTGGGTGAAAAAATGGCTATATAGGGATATATAGCCGGCAGGCGGGTCCGCCGCCGATTGCCCGGCCCGAGGCAACATGCAGCCAAACAGGGTGGGAAAGCCCTGAGAGGCGATAAGGCTGTCAAGATCAGCCTGCCTCAATTTGCAGGGGATTTCATTCCACCTCCTCACCGCCTTGGTCCTCCTTACCTCCTCCGATGAGCCCTCAGCAGCCTTCTTCCCCTTGCCGGTCTTCTTCAATGTAGACATTACTAACGATTTTCTACAGCAATGGATGGAGGAGATTGTGTTGTCTGAACTATCAGACATACAACTGTAAAATCAAACAAGGGAAACTTCTGAAGAACAGATATTTGGGAAGCAGAACAAAGATAATCAGAAGACAAAGAAAGAAAAGCTCAGAAGAATAAACAAGAAGATGAAGGATAAAAAAACTCTAAGGGCTGGCTTTTATAGGCCCAGGAGAGAGAAATTTTGGTGCTGAACGGACTTCACGCGCCCCCACTCGCAGGTCTTGGCCAATGCGAGCGTGACACGTGACCCTGACACTGTGTGAGGAGACATGAAAGGAAACTATACGGCTGCTGCCAGAGCTCACGCGCCCCCACTCGCAGGAACGGACCAACGCGAGCGCGACACGTGTCCCTGACAGCATGTGAGGGGACAAGAAAGGCAACTGTAGCACCTCGAGCACACGAAATGTCTGACACGTCTCCATCACTGACCCACGTCAGCAACCATCACGTACATAGACGATTCGTTTTCAACCAAAAGGATAGAATTTCGCGCAATGAGGAATAATAAGAAGAAAAAGACAAAACCACTCTTAAAAAAGCAAAAAATGTTAAGTCTAACATCTATCTTGCCTCGCTCGCGCGAGACAAGACACACATTAGACTGGGGGGGCTTGAAGAGGTATGTACCCGCCTCAACACTGAGCGAGGCGGGTCAACCCACAAAGATACAGACAAGTGACTTGAGATCAAGACATTATGAAGGCACAAAGCCAAAACCTATGCGCATGGCGCATATCACATATGCTCAGGCATCATATGCCCAGGCACCACAGATGCTCACGCATCACATATGCTCACGCATATCACACATGCTCAGGCATCATATGCCCAGGCACCACAGATGCTCACGCATCACATATGCTCACGCATATCACATATGCGCGTGGCGCATCCGCGCGTGGCGCATATCACATGCTCGTGCATATCACATCTGCGCATGAAACATCTGCGCGTGAGAATAAAGAGAAGACCTCGCGCATCCTCAGGATAGGCGCATATCACATGCACATAATCAACCTCGTCCTTATCCAAATCAGGATTAGGGCAACCTTGACTGTGCACGTCAGACAACCTTCCAGAAGGTATCTTTTTAAGGAATAAGAATATGCTGATGTTGACAGCTGCCAAATGAAAGGTAGACAACTCAGCATGACACATGTGCTACCACGTGATTACAACCAATGAGAAAGCACCAGGTGTCCCAGAGGACACGTGGCGCAGAGCAATTGGAGGAGGCCAACAAGGCTGAGCCCAATCAGTGGAAGCCCTAGCACTATAAATACATCATAACTTACACAGTTACGAGGACACATTGATTCACATTGAAGCATATTCAATTACATTCACTCACAGACAGACAGCCATAGTCAGTTACTTTCTCAATCACAGAAATCTACAGAGTATTCAGCTATTAAGCAATACTCTCCAGATTTCCTGACTCTCACAACATTATTATCTTCTCCACAAAATACTTATTCTCACACCGGAGGGTTACCCCAAAGAGGACCCCTCTGTCCCTTTCTGAGGGGTAAGTTAACGGTGCTGTTCATTTTGTAGGTGGAAGAACCCAGATCCAGGAAAACCATCGGTGAAGAATCATAATCACACCCGAGGAAAGTAGATCGTCTACTAGTGAGTCGATCCACGTCTCTTCACTTATGTTTTACATGTTTTCATTCATTAAAACTACCCCTTACTTAGCAGACTTAATTCTGCTCGTTCAAACAATTCGATTTTTCATCTAACTTGATACTTTATCACAAAAATTCATTTATGGTATTTTTCTTTGTAGATTTTTAAAAATTTCAATTTCCTTCTTATTAGATGTTAGGAGTTTATATCTGATGACGTGGACATGACGTCGTTAATTGGTGAGTTCATGCATTGAAAATTCGTTTAGTTTCGCTCTAATGGCACTACATGTGGGCATTATTATGCTTAAAGCCATTTTAGGGTTTTCGTGTTTTTTTTTCCAATCCATGAGAAATAACAATGTAATATTTTCGTTTTCTCTTTTTTTTTGTATTTAAAAGATTTTAGATTGAAAAAATGTGTTATTTATTTGATATGCATGTTCTTTCATATATAAACGGTGTTCTGGTAAGGCTAAAAAGGCATGAAATCATAAAAAGTGAGAAAGATTATAGGTAATTAGTCAAAGGTATATATAGCTGAGATGAAAGCGCTAGACACCTCGACTTCCTTGATATGTTAGACTGCTTTTATTGGTGACCTCTTATGAGGTCATGACACTATTTAAAAAATAAATAAAAAGATTAAATTCTTTTCACACTACAACCCGGGTTGCAACCCAAACCTAGGTCACAACCCACTTTTTAATTAAATATTCTTTTGTTTTTTTTTCTTTCAAACAATTTGTTGTTTATATAATTTGAGTTTTATTTAATAATTTATATTATTTGACTTATTTCAAAAATCTAAAAGCATAGTCGTGTTTAGTTTATTTTTATAAATATTTCGATATCAATTTTATTAGAAACGGATGACTTTTAAAAATATGTATTTTTTAATATTATTATATATAAAATTTTGTTTTTTCAATAGTTGTAAAAATTCAAGGTTTTTTTAATAGAATTACGATATTATCTTTTCTAATGATTTTTATACTTCAAATAATATTGTTTAAAAAATAAATATTTTTATTAATTTTACTAAATTTTATAGAATAAATTAAAAGCTAATAAGATATATGTATTAAAATAATTGGTTTGGGTTAAGTTGGGTTGTGAATAAAAATGAAAAGTTAGGTTGGGTTGGGTTGTGTAGGTGGAAGAGAGAGAAATTAATTTTTTATTAAAAAGTTGAGTTGGGTTGGGTTGGGTTGGGTTGGGTTGTGAATAAAAGTAGTCTTATAGCAATGAATGAAAAAGGTACAAGTCATACATATTTTATTATTTTTAAAATTTGTGCGGTAAAATCAAACATCTTTTAGTTTTTATTTGATTATAAAATTGCTATGTTAAGCAAAATAAAACAATTATAAACCATGTTAAACTAGATGCTTAATTATAAAAAAAATACGCCATGTTTTTTTTATCCGTGTGCCATCCTCGCATGTTATTGTTGCTGGAATTTCATGTTCGTTGGGCGCATGCCCCTTACCTATTAGGACACATAGAGCCTCCTGGTTGCTTATCATTTTTCTCAAGTTGACGTGTTTTTTAAAATAACATGCCCAATATTAGTGCCTTTTTAATTTGGTGGTTAATTTTGAAAAATATTATATTATTATGATTAAGGTATTACTATTGAGCTACGATATCATGTTTTAATCTTATTACGACTTAATCTAAACACACGTTTCCATTATTTGATATTTTAAGAACCTTTATTGATTGTTGATGAAACGATGTTAGAGACGAAGATGATGATATTTTCAGTTGCGCTCATTATGTTCTAACCTTTGTTTAAAAAAGGGCGTTCGAGGCGAGAAGCGATCTAAGGCGAACACCTCAACGCTTTTGCCTACCCAAGGCGAAGCCTGTTAAAAAAGCGAACGCTTTTTGCGAGGCAAAAAAGCGAGGAGGCGAAGGCTTTATGTACAAAAAGTGAGCAGTTAACCCATTTTCAACTTAACCTTTATAATTAGTCATTTCTAGACTTTTCACATTTAGTAATAAACTTTTGAAAGTTGAAACACTTTTGAGTAGTGCTCTTTTAAAGACACTTATGAGTAATTTGGTACTTGATAACTTGTTTTTATGCTACTTTGATATTTTGGGCGAGTAATGTGGTATTCGAAAAATTATACTACACTACGTTTGGAATTTGATATATATATATATATATATATATGTTGATGTTTTAGACGTTTAATATATATATTATGATGTGGTTTGTTTATAATATGTTGCTTATAAATAATTACATATTTTTTAAAATACGGTCGTCTCGTGTTCATAAAGCGTTCACTTTTGTACTTTTCACTTTTCGCCTCGGATGAGGATCTCTTTGCTTTTGTTCGTCTCACGCTTTTTTAAACCAAGGTTCTAACTTTTCAAAATATAATACTGTTATGATTTAGCTATCGTTATTGAGCTAGGATATCATGCTTTAATCTTATGACTTAATCTATACACATATATTTTCATCATTTGATATTTTAAGAACCTTTCTTGATTGTTGATGAAACACAGTTAGAGACGAGCATAATGATATTTTCAGTTATGTTGTGTTCTATTTATTTACAAAGATATTTTTTCTCATTGTTCTAATTTTGATTGAAAATGTTTCATTTGAAATTCTTGTGGCAGTGTTTTAATATCATATGAAGTAGTACGTGGACATGGTGTTTTAGTTCATAATTTTATCTATCATATTGTTTTAGTTCATGTAACCAATATATGATTTACATTTACAGTTTTCCAATGAAAATTTTGAATTAAGAAAACCAACGCGATTTATATGAAATAAAACTTCAAGAGGAAAATATTTAATTGAAGATATATGACCAATGTGACATTAGAAACATGCATAGTGTTGCCATTTAATCATTAATGTATAAACCAATGTTGTAAAACTTCCGACTAGGCGGCCGAGTACTCTCTAATTACTCCCCGCCTAGATCGAGTACTCCCCGCCTCGGTCGAGTACTCTTCAGGTATTTTTCGAGTAATCCCCGAATACTCCCGAGTACTCGCGACTCCCCAATCAACCGCATAGAACCGCCTAACGACTTTTACAACCTTACTATAAACAGAATCTTTTGTAGCATAAATCGTTTTTTTTTACTAAAATTGGTAGCAATGATTATGGAAGTTTTATTTTTAAAAGGTTTCCATTTCAAATGGGGTAAAAATGGCTTTAGAGCATTCCGTCTATTCATTTTTCTTTAAATTCAAAACTATATAAAAATTCTTTATATTTTCTTTCTTTTTTCAATTAATATTGTCTTATACATTTTTATTATTATCTTTTCTCTCACGTATTTATACAACCATTTTTAATATATTATAAAATTTATATGGTGTTACAGAAACTTTTCAAATATATATAAAAATCATAACAATTTCTCGCTCCTTCACTCACAACATTCTAAACCACCCCTCTATTATAGAAACCTCATTCAAATAATATGGTGGATCTCACTCAAATAATATGATGGCTGAATTGAGAATTAATATATATATATATATATTAAAAAACAGATTCCAATTATGAGAGACTTTTTACTATTTAATTTATTGTAGACTTATTATATATATTACAATTGTGAGATTGGTTTTGTGAGGGATAATTACTATTCACTTCAAATTGTGCATAATGGTATATATTTTATGCTTATTGATTTTTACAAATATTTGTCATGTTCTTATACACTACTCAATACCAAACACATGTATAGTTGCTTTGTATATTAAAAAAATATTTGTGTATTGTTGGTTGTAAATCATGTTTTTGTTGGTTGTAAATCATGTTTTTGATGTAGTACATATGTTGAGAGAGAGAGAGAGAGAGAGAGAGAGAGAGTGTTTATGAATGTTCGATCTTGCTTCCGAAATAAGGGTAGGATGATTGAAGTGTTGATGTAGGAAGGATCATGCCACACCAAAGGGAATCCAATTAAGTGCTACCTATCCAAATTGAAAAAGCAAGAGGATAAACTAAACAAATGTTGTTTTGGTCAAAGTAGATCTAGTCCACCTACCTCCCCATGTCTTCTTGTGTGAGGTTCTTTGTAATTGTACATGTATGCAACATTCGTATAAATTCGATCTCTATTCACGTGATATTTGGCATTCTTGATAAGGTAAGTGTGTAAAAATCTAATCCGAATAATAATATAAACCCGAATCATATCCTCACGTGTCATCAATTGAAATGCCTTTTACTTGACTGAGCTCTCTAAGACAAACTACGTTTTAACTTACCCATCAACGACCTCCTCTAGTTCGTCAATGTGAAGATTTAATATATTTGTTTCGAGTTAGTTCTTTATTTCTTGAGAGATTCACTGTCCATTGTGTTTTTTTTCCCTTAAACATTAAAATATGTCGATGGAGGCATTCTCGCAACCAATCCGTATAAATGACTTGCATAAATTCAACGATCATATGATTACCATAAATTGTGTGATATTCAATTATGCATGGTTCATTTATGTTTACAAAAACAATGGACCCTACAAAATACTAGCTTGAGAAGGAAGTTTGATAGATAAAGTGTTTGGTTCTTCCCCTAACTAGTTATTTACTTTGTACATTGCACTTGCATCATCTTCTCCTCTGACATGTATCATGCATCATGCTTCTATCACATGATCATCATAGCCCATGCCCATTAAACACCCACCCATATCCAGATATATCTAAATCTAAGTTGTATCATCCATGTATAATGCATTGATGGAATCACTCGTGCATGAAATATGCCAATTGGCCACGGTGTCAAATTTTGGCCCAAACAGGCTGTTTCATTCTGACTTTTAAGTCCAGTCCAAACATGACCGGATGACCCATGTGGGCTGTGGCTTGTATTTCGTTGGTGTTTCACTACTTCTGCCAATACATGTTTGGGTAAATTAAGCCTAGCCCAAAGTAACTCATGCATTTATTGGTGCTTTCATATACCAATAAAGTCATAAAGAATAGCAAATCGGGCCGGGCTAAAACAGAATAATTGCAACAAGTGCATTTTAAAACAGGTACTTGATTTCTGTAAAAAAATATAAAAATATATATATATGAAAAAAAGACAAGGAAATCCATTTATATGCATGCTTATATTAACATATAATATATACAATTTAAGTTTTTCTTTGATAATAAACACAACCATATTTATTATGTTGTTATTAGGGATGGCAACGGACCGGGTATCGGTAATTCCATGCCCATAACCGTTTGTAAAACCGTGTCCCTGGCCGTTACCCGTCGTTTATCGAGCATATCCGAAAGTAGCGGGTATACATATTGGGATTTTCAAGTACATTTTTTTATCATTACTTTTATACCTTTATTCACACAACAATTATTACAAATTAAAATATAATACACTTCATATATATAAGCATTACAATAAATAAATAATATCATTATAGTGTGTGTGTGTGTATAAACAAGATCAAATACATTTTATTCTTAACATGAAAGAAGTGAGAACCAATTTGCTGAAATTGTTTGGTTTATTCTTACAGGTGTTTGCTATTATTTTTTGTTCCTATTTGCTACTTTTCAATTATGAGACGTTATAAGTATTTGCTGATTTATATTTTGTTGTTATTATTAGATTTTTTATTTTGCTGTTATAAATATTTGCTGTTATTATTTTGTTCTTTATTTTGATTCTTTTGTTGTAATTTTTAGGTTCTTTTTTGTTATTATAAATCATTGTTTATGTAGATTGGTATTGTAGTTGGTATTGTTTCTTACATTATCATTTTTTATAAATTATTATTTCCTACGTTCTCATGTTAAGATTAAGGTGCTGTTTGTTTTTGAAGACAAAAAGTGTCTGCACTCTGATTAAGGTGTGCAATATGAAAGTATAATACTGTTTGTTTTATAAACTGGATATCGTCTGCATAAGCTGAAAATTAGTTACCTATCATACATATCATGATAGATAGACGTCAATTAACGTCTATATACTGCTAAAATAATTGTGGTGGTGTACGAACTGTGGAATTGGGTGATGGTGGATGATTGGTGGAAGACGATTGTGGTAAGCGGTGGATGGTGGGTGGTGGTGATGGACGGTTGTGGTGGGTGGTGGACAGTGGTGGTGGTAGTGGACGGTGGTGGTGGTAGTGAACGATGGTTATGACCGACGGTGGGCGGTGGTGGTGAAGGATGGTGGGTGGTGGACGGTGTTGGTGGCAGATGGTGGGTGGTGGTGGATGGTGGTGGTGGTAACGGACGGTGGGTGGCAGTGGTGGACGGTGGTGGTAGCGGACGGTGGGTGGTGGGTGGTGGTAGTGGACGATGGAGAATCAAGATATCAACCCATCTAATCCAATCACAACACCCCTTCCGTAACCAAATATGGAGAATCAAGATCATAATCAGTTTACAGAGCATACTAACCAAATTGGTCAAATTAACGTAATTGACCATAATAACCTAATTGACCATAATAACCTAATTGAAGTAACATAATCGAACTTAATTGCAACACTTACCCAGCACAAGAACCGACGACCCGAGTTAGCTTCAGTCTTGGAAAATCGATAGCATGTAGCATCACTCATGAGTAGCTAGCATTCGACACATCATATGGAGTACGATTTTGATGAAGAAGAAGACGATTAAGACATCACTGGTGTGAAGATCGAAGATGACGACGACGAAGTTTAGAGATTGGAGACAGGGAAATTGCACACTTTGTTTAACACGTTACTTGACACTGGACCAAAAGCGAAAAAAAGGACCACCACAGGGCCCATATCTGTGAAAATGGCAACAGGGGTTGCAAATTGTGTTTCCGGTTCGATTCTGGTTAGGTGGGGTCGGTCGTCTCATGTTATATAAAAACAAATTAAGAGCATATCTTTATATCATAAAAAACATAGATAAATGATAATTAAGTGATCTAAAAGTAACCTAAAGCTAAAACTTACAGTAATAATCAAGACATAAAAAATCGAAACTAGTGGTTCAGCAAACAAGAAATATGTTCTATGTTCTAAACTCAATACACAAAATTTGAACTAGCTTTATAATACTTTCAAATTTGTGCTCTAAGACTCCACGCTATGGGCGTCGTGGAGGTGATTTTTTGGGCACCGATGGAGGTGGAACACCGTCGGTGGGGGGGGGGGAGTGGCGCGGAGGAGGCGGGCACGGAGGGGGAGGTGGCTTTTGGACGATCGACGCCTTCTCTCTCTCTCTCATACACACACACACACAAATACATATATATATTTATATGTATATAATTGGGCGCCTAAGAGCTTTAAACCATAGCGGGGCGTTATGGAGAAGGGCTTCGAAGCCCCCGATGCCCACGTGACGCTGACGTGGCACTATGGAGGGTCTTCGATGTCCCTCACCACAGCGGATAGCCTAAGTGTTTGGATAGATGGATTGCATGCCCTTTTGAAGAGCATGAGTGTAGCTACCCATTTAATATTAGGTACTATGTGCTAGCTTCTAGTAGGCTCTTTTTTGTTTTTTTTACCTTATAATACAACAAAAGTAAGTTTTAACATCGTCTTCTTCCTTTTATCTAAGCTTTTGAAGCTCCACAGTCAATCAGTCATGGCCGTCATAAATTTTCTTCATCATATTACTATCTTAAGTTCTTTTCTCTTTTTTCATAGGGGGGTCGGTGTTAAAGTTTTACAAGGGTTGCTCGAGATGAGATTGCATATATACTAAAAAAAATAAATTCATAGGGGTCAGCCGACCCCGTACGCCATACGGGATGAATAAGTCCGCCCTTGTGGCCCATTAAATATTTTAAATTGTGACTTCAACTTTTTAACCTCGCACAAACTGATCGATCTTTCCTATACCCATATAATGCTGAAGTCACAACTAGGGGCGGACCTAGCATATAGTTAGGGGTAGCCTCCGCTACCCCTCTACTTTTCGTCGGTTGTACAAATTTTGTATGTTTTGGTCGGTTTTCGTATTTCGTTACCTTTAAAAAAAATATAATGTTACCCTTGTTTGTTTAAAACCCAACCAAATTAAAAGTCGAAACTAATTAAAGACCAACTAAATTTAAGTGCAAACTAAATAAAACCATTTGTTCGTTTTTCCTTTATGCTTAAATGTTTGTTTTAGGTAGGACATCAGCATTCAATAAACAAAGTTTCATTCAGTCGTGGCTTCCACCCCACACTGTCCCAACCCCCTGCATGCTTCAACCGAGCAACCAACGCTCGGTGCTCCTTCAATCCCTCACTCCCTCGTCAACGATTTGAATTCTACTTGTTCAATTTAGGTATTCTTCTACTTAAAATTGTAATTGTTTATTTGTTTATATAAATTGTTAATTTGGAATTGTTTATGGGCAATTAAATGATTTTATTTAATAGTGAACTTCTTTTAATTTTTGTTGTTTTTAGGATTTGAACCTAAGACCTCCCCTCCAAAATCAGGTGTTTTAAAGGCTTTGCCTTTGGTAATAGAGCACCACCCCATTTGTATCAATTGAATGATTGAGTATGGTTTGTTGGATATTCGGATAATATAAATTGGAAATTGTAATTGATTAGAGATTTAGGGTTTGTGTGTAAATTGAAATTAATTATAGATTTATGGTTTAAATTTTATCCCTTCTAAAATTAGGGAACTTGAAAGATGAAACAACAAAGTATTATTAGTAATCTTTTTAAACGAAAATGATGATATCGGTTCAAAGGCAAGTTAAAAAAAAAAAACTATTGTACGAAATATCGTAAAAAAAATTCGGTTATTGTATGAAATACGGTAAAAAAAAATTCATTTTCATTGTATAAAATACGATAAAATATTTTTTTTAAACGTTACCCTTGAGATTATAGTTTAGATCCGCCACTGGTCACAACCAAACTTTCTGTCATTCTTTGATTAAGTATGTTCTTCCTCGTCCTATCAATTTGCCATCGAAGTATTTTAACAAATTTTAGCGGTGAGTCATTTGTTTTAAGTTCAGGAACCGTATATGCTTTGCTATCTTAATATTGTAGTTCATTATATATGGTAAGATCTCTTAAAAATGTTTCTTGTTTCGTAGAATATGAATTATTTTTAGTATTGAATTGTGTACTTTTAGATATTTTTTTGCTTTTTTTATTTTTTAATTTTTTAGAATAGCTCTCTATTAGTCAAAACAAACTACCAACCCCTGCTAACAAGAAACTAGCAGAAGTTGGGTACACAAACACATCGGTGGATTTACAGGGGGGGGGGGGGGTTCAGGAGGGTCCCTTGACCCCCCGGCCGGCCAAACGCACGGTACATCGAAGTACTCAATCAAAACTTCTTTCACAGTTTGATCCTTTCGGTTTTCTGTTTTAGAGGTGAAATTATCATTAAAAGAGAGAAGTAGAAGCATTAATGACTTTCCGGTGGAGGTTGGTGGCGGCTCAGTGGCGGCCCGGCAAGCCGTTTAACAACTGATGACGTGAGATGAGAATAGGAAGATGATGACAATAAAGAAATTAACCTAATGTATTATTGTGGGCTTTTTTCTATCAAATAAAACTCAATAACTTAAGCCCAAATAAATTTACCAAACACTTTACTATTTTATATATATTTTTTTTCATACCAGACACAAAATCTGCCATACCTCTTTTCGAATAAAATTTTTTGGTTTTTCTTTTGTTTATTTTACTTTGTTCGATTATTTCTTAGTTAACATATATTTCTTAATTTAGGATTTGTTAACTTTTTTCTAGTTAAAGAAAGCTATTTTTATTACATATAAAAACACTTATGAGGATTGATGTATCGGTAAAAAGTCTCAAATATAATATTTAAAGAAGTTGAACAATCGGAAGAAGATATTGTTGGTGATCTAGTCTTGCTTAATCCAATTAAATTTTCGGTTAATAGCTGAGAAACATGTTTTCAAAAGTGTTCAAAATGAAACAATTTAACAACGGTTTTAAGATATGAGAACTTGAAAGTTATCGTTACCAACTATTGGTAAAAAAAAAAAGAACAGTTGGTATTCGCCAACGAATAAATTTTTTTTCTATTACGACCCTCAATTAAAGAGTTCTGGTTTCGCCATTGCACAAACAGAAGCCACAACTACATCACAAGCAACTTCCATTTGTTCCAATCTATTTCCATACATTTAGACTTATTCTTAATCCATAAAAAGATAACTTTTATATCTCCAAGAATATTCCGGATCTTTATAGGTTTGTTGAAGAAGATCCAATTGTTCTGGCCTTCCAAATGCACGAATACGCAACCATATTGACGGATTGAACCATCTTTCTTTTCTTCTTGATTTCTGGAACTCTGGTGTGCGTGTGGAGTGGTATGAAAAGTTAGTTTTTCAAAAGAGTTTATGTGAAGAAGTTGTTAGATTTTCAAAAGAGTTTTGCTTCACATAAACTCGATTTTTAAATTTATAAAATGATTTTTATCTTAATTAGAGCACACACAAATAGGCAAGTGTGCCTATCGTATATGTAATATAGCATGGGTAAGCCAAATATCGATCCGCAAACACACTTGTTTGATTTTTACTACTAAATTATTGTATTTATTTTAACCGGAAGTGAATGTTATAGTGGGTTTGGTTTATCAAGGAAATTTCAAAGGAATTTTAAAGACATAAATAAAAGGTAATACTTTTGGGGTTTTTCTGTTTTTATAGAGATGATCAAGGATAAAAGTGAACCATACTGGTTAAAACTCCTTTTAACTTACTTTAACAATTAATGGCTAAACATATGATATAAACTTATTATGGTAATTAAAAGTGGGACTAACACCTTACTTCTAAGTCATGTTAATCCATGACAGTTAAAGAAAGAGATATGCATAACTTCATGATCTCCATAAAAACATCATTTTATATAAGCAAGTTGGTTCGTATTAAGTATTCATAATGTAACTTACTTTAAAGACGAGACAATCCCTTAAATTAATAAGTGAATTGTCATTGATATTTTAGTAAAAATAACCTTTGTAATATACTTAAAATACCAATTATGATTTGTTAAGTTGTAAAAGATTAACCTTGAATGACAAATATTTATCCACATAATACTTGGATAATTATAGAATTTTGTAATAATCAGCCAAGAGTAGTTTAAAATAGATTATGTTACACACTCACTTGACAAGTAATCAACCAATTTTAGTGGATTAACATCAACAATCCGTTTACACATCATTATCAATGTTCCCATTTTAAAGGTGATTAATTACTACTAATACTCCATTTGGTCCATGTTTATATTAGGATTTATGTTTTATCAACCAAGCCCTCACAACAATGGTAGTTCCCCAGCTTATCATCAAGCTTGGTACTTGGTATCTCTTTTAAGATTTATATTTTGTTAACCAAGGCCTCACAAGAATGACAGTTCCCCGACTTATCATCAAGCTCGGCACTTGGTATTTCTTTTAAGAGTGATTTAACATATCTCATTAAGTGATAATTGCAACATAATCTTTACTTTTTATAAATCAATCACATGTTAAACCAATATCATTAAACTTTAGTTAAGAGTTATTTATAAACCAAGATGGTATCATGAAAGTTTAGCCAATACTGAGCATAATGTTATGCATCAAAGTAACATATACAAATATGCTCAAATTAAAACAATCTAACCAATTTGGATGACCAATCTTTGATGCTAACGACTTCTTCCAAAATCTTAATCTCCTTGATCTTCAAAAGGTACATGGATGGGATAATTCGCTTATTAATGGTTGTGAAAGGAGGTGAATAGAGTGTATTAAGTGTTCTTGATGGTATGAATTCAATGAAGAATGACGATGTAGTTATAGGCTTGATCAGGGGTCTCAACATGGCTCGTGTTAACATGGGCATGACCATGTTGACTATTTTGTCTGATAGTGTTAAATGCTCGTTGCCAGAAAGTACAGCAGAAGAGAGAACACGGTGCGCGTTGAGCCAGGAAGCTTTTATTTTGTCTTTTCTCTTGTACTATCACCAGGGGGTGCTGATGTTAACATGACCCGTGTTTTCATCAGTTTTCTCTTTTCCTCTTATACTTTCAACATGGGGTGTGTTGGTGTTATCATGGGCCATGTTGTGACTTATGAAATTTGTCTTTTCTTCGTATGCTTGTAACATGGCCATGCCTTGCTTCAACATGGGGCGTGCTGAGTCAATTTTTATAGTTTTCTCTGTTTTTCTTCATATATGAGCTCGCTTTATTTCTTAAGGCTTAATTTACCTATAAATAGAAATTATAAATATTAGTGGTTATTTATTCTAACATTATTGCCGATATTATGCATATTTGGAGATATTTTAGTGCTGAAATGATGTATAAATTTATATACATCAAACACTGAGGCGACGAAACACAAAGTGAGCATATGATCTACGGACTCTCTGAACGCCATACAACAACTACGCATACCCGACCTAGAGAGGACTTTCCTTTTTATTAAATTGTCGGTCTTCGGTAACCGAACTTGGAGGGCCTGCCATGCTAACATCTTCACCTTTAAATAAACCCAAGAATTCTATTCAAGGATGTTTTTGGAAAGCAGAGGAGCGACTTTATATAAAATCTTTTACATCAAAGCAACCGAAAATAACCCGGACTCGTTACCAACCCACACCCACTTGGCTTCTCCTCCGTTGAAGCTGAAAATAACTTTTCCAACAGCCCCATTAGCTTGTTGGCAGCGACCCTGCCCATTGAAAAGCTCCTCCAATTCCACCTAACATTAGGATTCTGTCCCTTTCTTTACACCTGTCGACTACAAAACAACTTTTAGAGGCTTCCAAAGAGACCAAGTTAGTATAGGTTAAAAACCGTGCATTAGATATAATAATTTGCACATAAAGGAGCGAGAGAAGAGAAGATTACTCTATTTTAGAAGCAGGAATGGTGGGACTGACATGTATATGGCGAGACTAACTTATACATGATATAACTAAATATTATACACTAGCTTTTGAAACTGTGTATTACACGGGATTCGTTAATGTGTAAATTAACATTATGAATATTATTTGAAATAAGTAATTTCTTTGTATATTTTAAAGGTAAATCTAAGAAAATAATTGTGTTAAAATGTATTACAAATACTTCTTTGTATATAGAATATGACATGCTATTGATAACTACGATTAGAGCCCGTTAACCACTCTGCCTATACAAATTTTGGCTTGAAGCGTTTGACCAGAAATGAAAAGCAGCATGTTTCAACCCAAACCCATTTGACAATAACTAAATTCATTTTTTTTAAATTTTCCTAATTTGACCAAACTCATTTTCACACTAATCCTTCTGAAGAAACCCAATATGAACTGAATTGGTTTTTTAATTGGCTCGTTTTAACATGAACTCATTTTAACCCGAACCAGTTTTGACCTATTCAATTCATGTCTCATTGACTCACTCGGTAAAAAATACACTGGAAGCCTATTCTTCGTGACATCCCACATCATTTAGGGAGTAGAATGAAGCCTTCTTTATAAAGAGGGAATACCTTCCTCATCATAGCGCCCAAATCATAGCGCGTTTTTGGCGCTTAATGGTATTAATGGTAGTGGATGAGAGGAGAATTCCACAGTTAAGCATGCTCAGTAGTAGTATTAGAATTGGTGACCTCCTGGGAAGTCTCCACCTGGGCAACCAAAAGCAAATCCATGTTAGTTCGTCCTAGGCAAAGCAGACAATATTATGGTGCGGCGGTAGCAGGCTATTACAGTTGGTATCAGATCCAGGGGATGGACCGGTGGTGCAAGGTCCTGCGAGGACGCTGGATTCCTAAGGGGGTGGATTTTGACATCCTTCATTGGGGGAGGAGAACGAAGCCTTGTTTATAAGGCATTGGATGCCTTTCCTATTATAACGCGTTTTGGGTGATTGATGGTAGTGAATGAGAGAAAAATTCCACAGTTAAGCTTGCTCAGGTAAGAGTAGTATCAGGACGTGAGACATCATGGGAAGTCTTCACCTGGGCAACCAAAAGCAAATCCGTTAGGCGATGGTGGTTCGTCCCGGTCAAAGCGGATAATATTATGGCGCGACGGTAGCTGAGCCTTTACATTCTTTTTATTCTATGAACATCTAAAATCCCTTTACATAACATAATATGCAAAACTTATTCCATAATATCCCATATAAAGTCTCATAACCTGATTAAACATGAAAAGCCACAATTGTAATATGTTAGATAACGACTCTAATTCTCTATCATTGCTTTGTGGTAACAAACTCATCTCCAACCATCTCTAATGGTTCATACAAAAAAAGTGATTCATATGATTCAAACATAACACAAATTATTCAAATTAGATTATAAATTAAACATTTAAACCCAAACATGCATCAATACTTAATATCTCCATGTTATATTAAAAGCTCAAAACAACATTCACAAACCAATCATTGAAAACCACAATAAACTCAAATAGCATGATTTACTCAAGATTTTACAACCATCCAAAAATATCCGATCATCCCTTGACAATATTGATATGTGCAACAAAATTGCTCTAATACATATAAGTCTATGATAATGCATGCCAACGGATCATCCCTTGACAACATTGATATGTATAACAAAATTGTTAGGTTTATGAATAATCGTGTAACCCCAAACAGAGTTGTTTGCAATATATGGAATATAAATTATAAGCAGGCTCTCTTCCAACTGAATAATCGTGTAACCACAAATAATAAGTCGTAGGGTTATAAATATTTTATTTATTCAACGAAATTTTAGTACCCACATAATTAAATATATATTTAAATAGGGGTTACTAATTATTATACGATAATGGTTCGTAAATCATTATTTAACTAATTTAATAATTTAATATATGATTTTAAACTTATTACAGATATTCAATAGTTTATATGTTTTTTCTTTTAAAATCATGGTCAAAAATATCTAATAGTAAAATTAGATGTTGCGGGTTAGTAAAAGTTATTATGATTTAAATTACATGAAATTCATTTTCTCCATATGCGTTACAACTAATGGGTTTAGGGGTGTGCATAATTAGGTCCGGACCGAAAAACCCGAAGAACCGGCCCGAAAAAACCCGATCCTGAACCAACCCTAATTTTAGGGTATTAAAATCGGTCTTTAAAACCTAGTCAAATCGGTTTCGGGTCGGTTCGGTCTTTTGCCAGTGCAAATCTAAAAAAAACCCGAAGACCGATATTATTATCACTAAAAAATTGCAACGTGGGATCATGGGCCATATAACCCTAAAAAACCATGCTGCTATAACTTGTAAAATCCAACTTAACCTTCTATTGCAATCTGTTGAATCATTAGAATTTTGGTTCTCCATTCTATTAAAATCAAAATGCTAGTGTGTCAAATCACCATGTAACAACATTAATCGATCAAACATATCATAACCAAGGAAGTTCATTCAGTTAATTCATCAAACTGTTGGTGGGCAAATTAAATCAAACGATAAGTCTAAGCTTTTACTGATCAATTAACCCCCAAAATTGAGCAATTGAATTATACTAATCAATTAAGTAAGAAGATTCATGGACCTAATTGAACATACACTTCAAAATTACATTGAATGCTAATCGAGTATGAAAACAATTGCAATAAAAACATGAAAACTTACTGTGTTGTTTGTGGATTAATCTGTTAATCGTTCATCAAATGAATTTGAATTGTATCCAGATCGTTTCCTGCATGGTTTAAACCGTATCGTACCCTGCAATTTTGACCTTTGGAAGATGGAATATCGGTCTCGGTTATCTGCTAAAAAACTGATGAACCGACCACAGGTAAGACCGAACCCGATTATCCCCAATTGGTCCAGTATTCTGTCTTCATAATCTAGATGTGTCATTCAGCAGGTCAGGCCGGGTTTTGTACTATGTGTACCCCTAAATAGGTCATACCAATAATCCATGAATAACATGGATTAAGAAGAGTAAAGATTAAAAAATGGAAAATTGGAAATAAATAATCCCACCTTTTGTGTATTGGCTGATAATAATCCCAGCTTTAAAAATCACCAGCAATGGTCCCACCTTTTAACTATTTTTGTCTCACTTGGTCCTCCGTTAAAAAATACTTAACGTCGTTATGTTTTTTCCCTGGTTTCAAACCGATGTTTTAGGGCTTTTGATCGGAAGAATAATACGAGTCGATCGATGTAAAACTTATCTCGAAATGGTGATCCAAACGACGAAACAATGTTTCAATTCGGGTGCTTGAATTTCCAATTAACAAAAATCAAACCATTTGAATCACCGTTTCGAAATAAGTTTTACATCAGTCGACTCATATCTTTCTTCCGATCAAAAGCCCTAAAAAATCGGTTTGAAACTAGGGAAAAAACATAACGACGTTAAGTATTTTTTAACGGAGGACCAGTGAGACAAAAATAGTTAAAAGGTGAGACCATTGCTAGTGATTTTTAAAGGTGGGATTATTATCGGCCAATACACCAAAGATGGGATTATTTATTTCCAATTTTCCTTAAGAAATAGGAGACATCATTCTCATTATTTTTGTTTATCATATTAGATCCAAATTTTTATATAGTGGGAAATATAATATTATTTCCTCATACTATCTTAATATAAAACAGATACAGTAAGGAAGATTTGTTGGATTATCTTAATGATATAAATTATAAAATACAAAATTTCCACAATAATATAGTTTCCTTTTGAATTGTGTGCCCATGCATGTACCATACCATAGTAGAATAGTATTAAAAACGTGACCTTTTACTTCACCTCAACTATAAACATTATTGTTTGCACTTGCGGTCAACTAACTAGGCCCGTCCCGCGTCTCCTAGCTTCCACATGCTTCCCTTACTGGTCCCTGTGACTTATTTAGTGTTATTGTAATTTGATTTATTATGAACAGAAACAAAGGTAACTTGGTATAAATTAGGAGACGTGATTACATACCAATATAATATATATAATATAAAGTGAACTTCAATTTTGAAAATAGGTCTATCTCTTACCTCTGACTCTGTTAGAACTAGAGTGTGTTTGGTTTAATAAAAATGCATCTCTTAATGGTTAGAGTCTATCATTGAGTATTTTTAGATGCAGAGGCTACGCATGTAGCTTGAAAGTTTGCGTATACCTCTTAATGGGTACCCCTCTTAATTGGTCAAGTCTCTTAATGATTCAATACAAAATTTTCAAACAACCTCTAACTCTAGATTAAAGTTTGCGTATTGAATGAGTCAAGGTATAGGGAAAAGACCAACATCAATATATGCGTGAATAACATAATATAATATAAAGCAATTAAAACAAAAGTCATAAAACACGATTGCTGGATTCTGGTTTATTTATTTATTTTTGTTTTTTTTTCTTTTGCATGGTCATCACTCTTATCTAGACATCACTTTTGATGATTAACGTAGTTAAAGACAAGCAGCTAAAAAAGTTTGAATAAAAATCTTTAAATCGTCTTTTATAGGCAATTCAATACAAACGACTACGTACAACCATTTCATCTGGAAAAGATAAACAGAATAAGTTAAAAAAAATGAAGCCTAGTTTTAATTTTCAAGAATTAAATATTATTTGAATAAAAGATAATCCACGATACTTTAATATTTTATGAGAAAGATGGGCCAATCACTTCTTCACAAGTCGCATTCAACTATCAGTATTTAACTATTTCTATTTCAGTCATGATAGGATAATAATTCCAAGAGCACCAAAATAATCGCAATAATAAACTATGGTGATTCGTCATTGTTTTAATCTATCATGTAGGGTTACAACATTTTTAAATTCTATGGTGATAACTAGGGGTGTTCACGGTACGGTTCGAAACCGTGAAACCGTTTAAACCAGTCATTGGTTCGGTTTAACGGTTAGTTTTTTCTTCAAGTTTCGGTCTGTCGGTTTCAATAATTTCAAACCGGAGTGAACGGTTTGGTTTACGGTTTATATCAAAAACCAACCGTACAAAACCGGACCGGATCGTATAATATAATTGTATACTTCTTTAAATATTTTATGTTATATATATATATAGATAGATAGATAGATAGATATATAATTTCAATATCTATGTTAAATATGAATTGATAGTGCAAATGCAGTAGCAAGTTGCAATGAATTGGTCTTTAAATTTTCTTCATTAAAGTATTAAACCTTAAATCAAGATATATTTTATGATCTCGATCAGGCTCAGAATCTCAAGCCACTTATTCCGATGTATTTTCATATTTCTTGACAGATTGTATTTAAACATGATCATGGACAAATTGAATTTATATATGTTAAACATTTCAAATTATTCGAGACTCAAACCGCGAAACCAAACCGGAACCAAACCGTAATGAACGGTTTGGGTCGGTTTGGTTTAAGAGTTAAACAATTTGGTTTTGGTTTACAAGAATCAAAAACCGTTACCAACGGTTCGGTTTACGGTTTTACCCAAAAACCGCGAAAATCGGACCATGAACACCCCTAGTGATAACTTAAATTATATATCACATGAAAAACGAGTTTACAAATGCTAAAAAAACACGATAGCTAGTAACAAAAACAGTTATCAAAAAGAAAAATAATTAACATGTCTATTTGACTGGTTAATTAATACGAACCAAATCGTTAATCAAATGATCCAAAGAAATTAGAAGAGAACTTGATAGAAATATAGAGAGATATCAGACTAAATCATTTTCGTCATTCATAAAAATCACACATAAGAACGAGTGGCTTATATAGCCAGGATACATAACCGACCCACTACTTAATAAATTGCCCATTATAAAGATACTACACCAACAATTATCAAACTAAACAAAAAACAAAGAACATATAAAAGTTGCATGGCATTAAGTTGAAGGTATGGGAACATGGGTGTGGGTGCTAGGTCGTGGCAAACAACAATCCCTCCCGCTGGAAGAAACAGTGTCGGCACGGTTGAGAATCTGGACACGATATGACGCCTTGCCATGGTGGCCACCATTCGAACCTTCCATCGGCGTTCGGAGCAGTCACCACGGTGTACCACGGTGGGCGCCACTCCTTGATAGACCAGACATATGCATCGTTATCTCGATTAGTGCGGCTAAAATACTCAATATCCAACCCATGAAACAGGGTGATTTTTGCTCCTGGGCTACCACCCTTAAACTGTTTTGTGGGTGTAGATTTCCTCTTAGCGTTGGCTATCGGTTTGTGGAATCCAAGGGGTACTGAGAGCGGCTTTGTAGTAGGGGTTGGGAACAGATCTGCTGGGGTGGTTCGTGGAGGTGGATGTGAGACAATGAGGGTTGAACCAAGTGTTGGTGCAGGTGGTTGTGATAATGGTGGTACGACGGTGGATGCAAACAACAAGGGTGGAGGTGGTTTGATAACAACGGTTGGTGGTGGTGAGGTAGCAGTGGCCGATGTTGGCATTGGCGTTGTGGGTGCGGAAGCGACATGGGTTGGGAACCGAGGTTGGTTTTTGAGAAGATTGATCATCACCGCAAGTGCTGACTTGACTCAAGCCAATGACTCGTTCCATTTTTGAGTGTCCATAAGGGGATCAATACCACTTTGATACCACTGATACGAACCTAATATTAATCAGACGGTCCAAAGATAGATAGAAACTAAATTAGAAATCATAGATTTTTGAAAGAAACTTTGATTGTTCAAATCATCATTTTTCATTCATAAAAATCACACATAAGAACTAGTGGCTTATATAGCCAAGATACATAACCGACCCATTTCTTAATAAACAACCCACAACAAAGATACTAAACCAACATTTATCAAACTAAACAAAAACAAAGAACATATAAACGTTGCATGACATTAAGTTGAAGGTATGGGGACGTGGGTGTGGGTGCTAAGGTCGTGACACACAACATTAACTTTACTATTTTGTCTATTAAAATATGGTGTTTCAAAATATCCATCTCAAAACTAGTCCATCAGCCCAGATAATAATCATCACCCGACTAGATTTTCAATCAACTAGGTCATGCCACATGTTAGTAACTAGTCAAGTCGCCTGAAAATTTTTGAACAACCACTCAAACTACCCGGATAATAAGATTTAAAAAAAAATTGAGAGAACTCCACGAATGGTCCTTGTGGTTTGAGCCAAATTTTATGTAGCATCCTTAATGTTTAAAACTTGCATGCATAGTCTCTAACCACCAACTTTGGTTTCATTGTTGGTCCAAAAAGATAACCCAGCTAACTTTTGGTGTTAACTGCTACACGTGAGGGGGTAGTTTGGTCCATTTAATTATCTCATCTTTCTCCCGTTATTTTCTGTCATTCTTTTTGGTTCCAAAATTTGCACTAGCTTGAGATGAAGTTCATACCTTATAATGATATTCTTTTAACTATCAATTCAATTGTTTCCGGTAAGGTAAATAAGATTTTATTGAGATAATTTATTTTTAGTCATTTGTGGCCGTGGAAGTGGCTTTGTAAAACTTAAAATAGATGCATTTAGAATGATGTTGATTATTGTGGCCAAATATCATTTAAATGGCCAAATGGGAGAATTGGTACTCAACTTTTAGAGTACATAAGAGTCCATACCAAGTTTGTGTTCATGTAGGTTATATTAAAAAATACAACTATTAATTTAATGACAATTTACTCTTGGTTATAATATGTTCAAATATAACTCTTGGTTACTGAAGTATTTGGTTGGATAATGGATCTATGGTTCGAAAATCTGGTTGAGTTGATTCCATGAAGTCAACCATGATAGTTAGGGTAAAACATACATAATCACATAATACCAAATTACATAATTACATAGTAACCAATATATGGTAAAGATTTGGTACATTTCTTAACAATAAACCATTTTTGATTTTGGGATTAAAAGATCTAGTCTTGAGGTTTGAGGTTTGGGATCAGTGCGAAAAAGAGTTTCTGTTATGTAAGAGAAAAAGAGAGAAAGATGAAAGAATTAAATGAACCAAACTACCCTTCACATGCAACATTTAGCACCAACAGTTAACCGTTATTTTTTTGGACTAATAATGAAACCAAAGTTAATGGTTAGAGACTATGCACACAAGTTTTAAATATTAGGGACCATGCATAAAATTTGACTCAAACCACATGGATCATTCGTGGAATTCACTCTACAACATTTGAACTGCATGGACTTTCAAAAAAAAAAAAAAAAAAATCAAAAATTGAACAACCTTATTTAAAAAAAGAAACAGTCGAGCATCCTTTATTTTTTCAAAAACCGGTCGAACCGTCTGTATATAAGATGCACATTTTAAGGATACCAATTTCAATGGATAAAATGCTAACTTTAACCAATCAAATAAACATTTTTCGGATGGCAGCTACCTTTTAAACTTCTAGAAATAAATATTTGATCAAAAGATGATTTACAATACTTTAATCTTTTTTTGATAAAGATGTGACCAATCACTTCTTCACAAATCGTATTCAACTATTATTTCAGTCGTATTCGACTATTATTTCACTATTTCTATTATAATAATTTCAAGAGCACCAAAAATATATTCGCAATAATAACCTTTGGCAGTTTTTATGAATTTTGATAATTTGTCATTGCTTTAATATATCATGTAGGGTTATAGCATTTTAAATTCTATGATGATGATAACTTAAATTATATACATCACAATATGACACATGAAAAACGAGCTTGTAGATGTTGAAAAAATTGATAGCTATAGTAACAGTGTATAACACACTATTCACACCAACCATTGCCATTTGTTTTCCTATAAATAACCAAACAAGTGGAATTAGGACCACTGCACATCATCATCTTCCTCACCTAATTAACAACCATTGTCCATGGCTACTGAAGGCAGCACTAGCACTACACAAACATGTGACAAATCATTTTGCTAAGATCACCTACTACTAAGCCCAAAAGACGTAGGATTATGGGATCTCATCAAGCTTTTGTTCTCCGAAAATATCGGAGACCGGAAGTTCATCGACTGTCCCGATGGCACGACCGAAGAAAGCCTTTCGAGGCGGTTTGTCATCTTCGCATCTGTTGTTGCTCAAAAGGTTCTTCATTTAGTTAACAAGCCATTGGGTTGGGTTGGCTCGGCTGTTGAGTTTATGCCCAATCTAATGGAGGCTAATGGAGGCTTTTTCAAGCTCCTTTTGAACACAGTATCAGGTTTCAATCGATCTTCTTTCTTATTTTGAGATTTTTTTTTATTTCATTAGTTTCTTTTAAATCTGCGCAAAAATGTTTAAAGGATGCTATAATTTTTACTTCATTTTAGTTCGTCTCTTACGAAATTTAAAATATGTTTATGTTATTGAAGAGGTAGGTCCCAGCAGAGCCCAGTTGGACCCGCAAAACTCACCTTGAAAAGGGACGTCTGCGCAGTTGAACCCGCAAGACTCCTTAACGGACGTCTGCGCGGTTGAACCCGCAAGACTTAACTTAAAGGGACGTCTGCGCAGAGACCAACTGAATCCGCAGGACCCACCATGCTCAGAGACGTGACGTCCTTACGCGCAGTACGCAAGCTGTCCCCAAGGAAACGCCTCCCAATGGTCGACGCACTCCGCCTGTTCCCGCAGTAGCGGATACTAGCCATCAGGGAATGCTACCCGCGCAGCAAGGCTACACGCACAAGGCACTAAACTCTCAAAATAATTCAGTAATGTCACCTGAAGAAGGAATGAGCAAAGCCGGGAATACTCCCGCCCAAATGAGCCAGTCCGTACGATACTGGAGGATCTTTGTACTGTACCTGACGAGGTATGGACAAAAGATCTGACCAAAGATACGACAGCTCACTGACAACAGTATGACGAGCAGCATGCTCTTGTACTGTATGTAACTATTAGCCGTTGCCTACTCACCAACCTGTCGGAGGACGTGCATAGCCTGCAGTTGGTGGAACAGGAATAGTAAACAGCCGGCCTGGTCACTATCAGCCGCTGCCTATCCACCAACCACCAGCATGGCATGTGCGTAGCCCACAGTTGGCAGAACAGGAACACTATTCAGCCGGCTATACCTGCTTGGAAACCTACCTTCGGCTATAAATACTCCAATGGTATCATCTTATCTCATATCTCGTATCTTGATATATTACCTGATATCTGCTCTAGTCATTCTCTTAATATATACTTATATTTAAGAGCAATCTAGTCTGATTCTCATGCCGGAGGGTGGTCACAAGGAGGTACCCCCCTTCTCAGTGACGAGCTCACGGTGTCGGTTTTGCAGGTTATCAGAAGAACCATCTTCGCCGGATCTAACCCCTCGTGGGAAACATCTATTTAACCCCCAGATTATCCGTAATCTGCCCGGGGTCGGTTAGTGTTTCTTCATTGGCGCCATCCGTGGGACCGAAAAGCTAGAACTTAATTCTTTTTCAGTTTTCTCAAAACTTCTGGAAAGATGGTTAAAGTTACTCCGGTCCCAAAACCAACGAGTGACCAAGAAACCCCGGTAACCACAACCCCAGCTACTGGGGAGAATACCGGCGACTACACAGTTTTTACGAACACTACCCCGGTTACCCAAGCCGGGGCAAGTGCAGTAAATTTTACGAACACTACCCCAGTTACCCGAGCTGGGGCGAGTGCAGTAAATAATCTTTCACTGGGATTCACCGATACCAGTTAGAGAGACAACGAACGAGGCTCCCCCGCCAAACACTCGATAAAGTTAAAGCGTGGGCGGAAGCACGTCAAAAAGAATTCCAAGCTGAGTTGGATGAACGCTTACGTTCACTCCAACAGGCTGATGAATTCGGAGAGTACTTGGACGATGATTCGGAGGAATCCGATAGTGACGCAAACCCTCGTCATAGGGCGAAAGAGAAGCGTAAGGAAACGGACTCCCAAACGAGAAGGCATTTTGGAGAAACCTTCAAACCAAAAAACGCGGGTGGATACCCACGTGACCTCTCCAAAACATTTAGACCAACTGCTGCAAATGCGGGAACGTCCAAATTTGCAAGGGACATTGCGGAAGCAATCGCCCCGAAAAGTGCCAAACAGATGTCCAACATCGGCACTTACGATGGTATATCTGATCCACACGATCATTTGAACAGATTCATAGCGGGGGCAACCGTCAGTAATTGGACGGAACCTACGTGGTGTTACATGTTCCAAATGACGCTTGTTGGGGCAGCTAGAGCGTGGTTCGATCGTCTACCGGTCCACCACATCTACGATTGGGCAGACTTCCAGCAGAAGTTCAGCCAACACTTCAGCCAACAAAGAAAGTATACCGAAGAGCAATGGACAATCCTCAACTGCATCCGAGAGGAAGATGAGTCTTTACTAGACTTCATCACGCGCTTCAATTCAAAGAAGCTAAGTCTGGGCACTATTAGCGAAGATCTTGTTCGCACTGCTTTCATCCCGGGCACGAAAGACCCAGAGCTCATCCGCACCTTAACGGGTAAAGATGGCATGCCGTCCACATGGGATGCCATCATGACAGCAGCTAAACGGTTTGCGGAACGGAGAAGCAACTGGGTAGAGATCTCCCCCAGAGCACAAACCTCTACACCCAGAAAACAAGAGAAGACAACGTCCTTACCGCCCGACTAAACAAAAAGCTGAAGCTAGGCATTTGGCAGTCAAGGGTAAACTTTGACACCTCATCCGGCTTGCAACATCGGTTAGGCGGAAGGGATAACGTACAGTCGAACCAGAACTCCAGATGGACGCCACTCACCAAAAGCGTCACCGAGATATTCGCCACTGAGAAGCTCCCATGGCCAAAGGCTCCAATAATCCGACATCGTCACAAAGCTGATCGGAGCAAATACTGTGACTTTCACAGGACAAAAGGCCACAACACTGAAGAATGCACAGACTTGAAGGACATCGTCGAAGCATTTGTCAGAGATGGGACGCTCGCGCACCTCGTGGCGTAACGAACGCTGAGCAGGCTGATGCGTGTAGAACCCCAGTTGGGGAAAACACGAATAAAACTGCAGCTTCAATGTTGGAAACTACATACTGCGTAAACAACGAGATTCCGAACGAAGTGCATATCGGCTCGAAAGGCTCGATGACACTCCCAAGAACATGGAAGGGAGCTCAATTACACAGTCTGCATGTAGATCAATTCCAAACTTGTAAAAGAAAAGGCCCAGAGCCACTTCTAATGGAAATGATTCTCCTTATCACATTGACGCTGATGATCTTACATTTATACTTATCAACTTTCCACACTGATATGCCGGTATTCACCGCATAATCACGTGGAAAGTCGTTGCGTGTGGACAGCGGCAAAACCCGCATAAACACAAAAAACGGCAAACCTTCACGCAGGTCAGTTAAAGGTAAAGTTTGGTCATCCCACTAAATGAAAGTGCCGGTCTTATCCGCACAAATCATGATAGAGGAAACTGAACACTAACCTATTGACAACCGCGCGTCGAACGGTTAACTTATTCAAAACACTGATATGCCGGTATTCACCGCATAATCACGTGGAAAGTCGTTGCGTGTGGACGGCGGCAAAACCCGCATAAACACAAAAAACGGCAAACCTTCACGCAGGTCAGTTATAAGTAAAGTTTGGTCATCCCACTAAATGAAAGTGCCGGTCTTATCCGCACAAATCATGATTGAGGAAACTGAACACTAACCAATTGACAACCGCGCGTCGAACGGTTAACTTATTCAAAACACTTGGAAAATTGCTAAGTTAAACTAAAGTATGCACGAGTGAATCATATATTGTTTATGCGGCAAAACAAGTGCCAAATTAAGCTATAATAAGCATAAGCAAGTCATATAACGTTTATAACGCAAGTCATCCAGTGAAAGTGGCGGTCCTACCCGCACAAACATTTATATTTCATAAAAAATTCAATTAAAAGAATGGCCGGATATCTACCCGCCTACAAGAATATAAATCTATACAATGTAAACCTATCCTAACAGTGGGAAGGGATCTAAAGGTTCAAGCTTCAGGAAAACTCCCTCTAAACCCACTTGTACCCGCACCATCAGTTGACTGTGGCGGTTCAAGGAAGGTCTTAAGAATGGTTAGCCCATCATCAGCAGCAGCAACTTCGTTCACCTTCTCCACCACCGGATGCGGGAAGGTGGCATACTGGTTCACTGCTTGGTCATATACAGCTTCAGTATCCACATCATATAAAGGGAAGTTGGAAGGCGGGATGCCCTTCTCAACAAACCCTAGACCAAGCAGGAAGCCGGCCTTTTCCCCATCCTCATGAGAAGCGTTGAGGGCTGCACTCATGGCATCGTCATATGATGTGTCCGTGAAGACCCGATGCACAACCTACAAAACAAAATACAAGTATCAAAACCTTTTCTAAGTATAAAGAAAAGCGTGAAGACATTATGAAGCTAAGCTTACCTGCGACAACGCTTCTCGTAGAAGCCATTCCTTGGTAACCAGAGCCTCCTGGAGGGCAGCTTGAGCTTAGTTACGGGCGCGTTCGGCTTCACTTTTGTTAAGGTTGCAAGCAACACTTCTTTAGCCGCAGCCTCTTCGACGCCCTTAAGCTTACGCTCAGTATGGTCAAGCACGCCCCTCTGGTCCAAGATCTCTTGGAGCTTCTTGGCGTCTTCCATGGCCAAGGCATCATGAGCCTGTTGGAGCCTCTCTAATTTGGCTTTAAGTTCCTCATTCTCGAGGCGTAGAGGCTCAGCAACAGCTTCAGCCTTGGTGGCCCTCTCAGTTGCGTTCCGTGCAGTTTCCTTAGCCAGCCGAAGCTGTTCGTTAACAGCTTGGGCAGCCTTGGAACGGGCCTCGAGACGGGCCTGAACTTCAACCTCAAGGGCCTTGAAGGCCTTCTCCTTCTCCACAGCAACAGCGGAGAGCCTCCTGTTCTCCTCTCGGACAGCCCGCGCCTGAGCTACTTCTTGGATCCGAGCTGCCTTTAACTTGTCGTTTTCACGACAAAGCAGCTCGACGCGCGGCTGCATCTAGGCTAGGAGAATCCGGAGCTCATTTGTTAACCTACCCTCCTGGTAGCTTGACATTGCTTCCCCCAGCGCACCAGCAGGGGCGGCGTGGCGCGCCCATTCGACGCAGTCTACAGGCGTCCGAAGGGTGGTTCCCCGGCGGATGTTCCACCGCAGAACAAACACCTCATTCGAATCTGACACTGCAAAAACAAAAAGCAGTTAGGAAAAGATGATAAAAAAAACATGAGGCCAAATTCACCCTACGCACCTGTAGGGTCGACAACAGGCCGGTAGCCGCCGAACCCATCACCTGAACCTAACGGATATCCATCCAAGAGGTCAGGCAGATGGGAAGGAGGCACAAACGGGCTTGAAGCCCCAAACATACCTGCTGAACCGGCCGGGGGCGAGGTAGTTGCCGGCGCGGGAGGCACGGTCGAAGCCGCTGCGGTAGAAACCAACGGAGGTGAACTCACCAGAGGTGAACTCACAACCGTGGCCGCAGCTGCGGAAGAAGCCACAGTAACACTCACCGCCGGCTCAGTGAAGGAATCAGTGAATATGGCACTGACAGCCGGCGGAGATGTCATCACAGTTGGAACAGTTGGCTCAACTGGGTGAGCAACTGAACCAACTGAAGCAGGCGCAGGCGCCTGGGTCATCGCCTCAGGTAGGTTGACCAAGCCTACCGTCATGGGTCCGGAGGTGCTCCTCCCCGCTCCACCCTGGAATGCGGTAGCATCCACGCCTGCACAAAGAAGATATATAAGTATAATGGCGGAAAGCTATGCAGTTAAAGTAAAGGAAGATTGTACTTACGGGTTTTCTTGAGCCTAAAGATTCTGGCAGGCGGGGACGAACCCGATGGAGCCGGCCTCTTCACGCCGCTCACCGTCGTTACACTGGGCTGCCCGGAGGTGACAGCCGTCTCAACCTCCGGAACAGTGGTCTCAATACCACCTGAGTCCCCCGCCGCCTCCTCGCTCTCGGTCTCCGAGTTAGACCGGTTGCCCTGATCGGCGGTAGAGGCAACCTTCGCCTTGCCCTTCCCGCCAGCAGCCTTCTTCTTCCGCGTGAAGAAAGGACCGTCTGCGGATTCCTCATCAGAAGATGACAGAATTAGAGGAATTCCAGCAGAGGTTTTAGCATTGAGAGGGCGAGGGTTAAATAACTCCTTACCTGGCCGCGTGGCGCTCAGAATCGGGTGGCCCGGCGGGTAGACCTCCACAAACCGATCCCTCGTTTGCTCCAAGATGGGCAACTCGTTCTAATCAAGAGCACGGGTACCCATCCGAGCGGGACCATCAGCTTCCCACGGATACAGAAGCGATTGCAAATCGTTTCCCTCTGAAAAAAGAAAAAACAGTTTAGCGGAAAAACCCTAAATCAGCAAAAAGATGTGAAGCATACCGTAAGGGATAGAGTTCAAACCGTATTCAAGGACGATGGGAATCTGCGGCGCCTCCGCCCCAGCATTCTTCCACACCCGGCTCATCCCGAGCATCACCATCCCGGACTCCGCAAAGCGGTACACCGGAGTCTGGATCTGGGAGATCTTGGCGAACCATTCCGCCTCCTAGTAGTTGGGGGCGTGAAGGGCGGGGAGTGCTCTCCCATTCTTAAACGTCATCGCAAGGGGGACGACGCGAGCGGAGATATAGAAAAACTCCTGCTTCTACGACCGAAGACTGCGCTCGGTAGCGCAGATCTTCAAACCCTTGATCCGATTGACCAAGGTGTACCACCCCTGGATGCACCTCCAGGAGTAGAAGGTCATCAACCGATCAACGTGGGGCTCCAAACCCAGAATGAGGCACACCCACTCAAAGTGGCGGATCTTGGCGATCGCCATCGGGTGTACCTCCGTCAGATGCACACCGTGTGTAACACCCCGACCAAAGGCGGATTATACATCGGGGCGCCACATATTGTTTCATTACTCGTGACACTATTGGGTGTCAATATTTAATAAATACATTCATTCACGCATGCGCAACGTATACACAAGATATAAATAAACCAATATAATCAATATATTATGAATCATAATATTCGAACAGCAATAACTTGTCTTGATACATTTTAATCTAGGTCCAAAATAAAGAAAACTTCCTATGTGTCCACAAGCTCCAAAACAACTACTGCAAACCTGAACATGTGTTAAAATAAACGTCAAACACTTGCGTGTTGGTGAGAAATCAAGTTTAATACAATACATAGATAGCAATAAATCTGCGCGCAACACGTGTATGTCTGGTGTTTAACAAGGGTGCAATCAGATTGTGATCAAGCCTAAATAGATCATAGCTCATAGTTCATAGTTCAATCCGTGCTCCCAATTGAGCACAAAAACGAGAAAACATCTGTGCAAGTGTAAACAAAGAAAACCGTAAACGATAGGTCTCCCGTGTTCATCTAATGGATCCATGAAAACTTCGGAATAGGCCGAACAAAGCGGTTAATGATACACACATACAAATAAACAGCCAAGTAAACGTCCTCAACACATGGGATACTGCGCGACTAAAGCTCATAAACAAGTTTAAGACTC
The DNA here is from genome assembly GCF_021521415.1 of Bidens hawaiensis. Classification (NCBI taxonomy): domain Eukaryota; kingdom Viridiplantae; phylum Streptophyta; class Magnoliopsida; order Asterales; family Asteraceae; genus Bidens; species Bidens hawaiensis. The sequence goes on along the minus strand of NW_027491684.1, from coordinate 659,147 downwards.
TAAGTTTGTATGAACACATGAACATCCCAAAACTTTAAAAGCAAAAAGGGATTAGGTACGAGATTACTCACTTGATAAAGATGCGATGATAGATAAAGCAAGAACCAACTTTAAACAAGCACAAGTTAACCTATAAACAAGATTATTGTTTTAATGATTGGGTTAAGTCTTGATTATAAGTTAGCATAAGTAAATTATTATATATATATATATATTACCGGAAAAGCAGGGCAGAACAGGGAGGAAGACGGAGGCAGAGAGGAGGACGGCAGAGAGAGCAAGGAGCAAGAGAGAATAAGAGAGATTAAGTGCTTTGTGTGTGTAGTGTTAGGAAATTAACATTATTATTTATAGGGAAACCCTAGGGAACACAATCCCTAGAAAAAGGGGAAAAGATCTCAAAAAGCAAAAGATATCAAAAGATATGGCAGCAAGGAAAAAGAGAAAAAGGCTGACAGGATTCAGAAAAAGGCATGGGAGATGACAGATAAAGTTACTGGTTAAAGCATGGAAAAGCAGATCTCAAAAGATAATGTCAGTCACTTTTTCTACCAACCAATGGGGTTGGTACGCATGCTGCGCCGAAAGTAACTATTCAGACATTAGATAGGTTAGGTCAACAGCTCAGAAGAAAAGACATTACAAAAGCAAACGGCTAGAATAAACAGAAGATACAAGGGTTAAGCGCGGGAAGGCTGAGTGCGCGAGCGCGAAGGCTGGCACAACAATCCTTAGCGCACTGCGGGAAGAATCACAAATCCTTAGCGTGCTGTGTGAAGAACTAGAATTCTAAGCGCATTGCGGGAAGAACATACATTCTTAGCGCATTGCGGGAAGAACATGCATTCTTAGCGCGCTGCGAGAAGAGTTCTCTTCACGCATCGCAGGAACAAGATGTCTTCACGCAGGCTTCCATGTAAGGAGTCTGGCGCGTGGAGCTGCAGACATCCTTAGGCGGGAAGAACCAAAGGACAAGCAAAGAGTTAAGGAAAGGGTTCAAGGCTTAAGGGCGGGACGGCGACAAGAGGGAAAAGAAGGCGGAAAGAGAGGAGAGGGACGGAACGGCGGAAAGAAAGAGAGAGAAAGAGGCGGGAGGGAAAAGTATATTATTATTATTGAAAGTAAAATATAAGTATAAATAAATATTAAATCATAAAAGAAAGAGATCGGGTCAGAGAAACGGGTACCTGGGTCGGGTCGGATCGGGGCAGATGTCACAGTCTCCCCTACTTTAAGAAATTTCGTCCCGAAATTTATCTCGAAGTAGGTTGCGCAGAGAACAGGTGCGGGTACTTGATCTTCATTTGATCTTCCCTTTCCCATGTAAACTCGGCTCCGCGCTTGGACTCCCAGCGAACTTTCACGATAGGGATACGACTGCGCTTGGTTTGCCTAACCTCGCGATCCATAATCTCAACAGGCTTCTCAACGAAATGCATAGTTTCATCAACTTGAACTTCATCAAGTGGAATGTGAAGGTTCTCGTCAGCTAAACACTTCTTGAGATTGGATACATGGAACGTTGGATGCACATTACTGAGCGCGGGCGGCAGGTCAAGTCTGTAGGCAACTTTTCCCACACGCGCGAGAATCTTGAATGGACCAACATATCGAGGAGCAAGCTTACCTTTCTTCCCAAAGCGGACAACACCTTTCCAGGGCGACACCTTGAGGAGAACAAGATCACCAACTTGAAATTCGAGAGGCTTCCGCCTACGATCTGCGTAACTCTTCTGTCGGCTTCTGGCAGTCAGCAGATGATCACGGATCTTGGCGATTTTATCGGTTGTCTCTTGAACAAGTTCGGGTCCTGTGATTTGAGTTTCACCCACTTCGCTCCAACAAATCGGGGAGCGGCACTTACGACCGTAAAGTGCTTCAAATGGGGCCATACCAATACTGGAATGATAGCTGTTATTATAAGAGAACTCGATCAAAGGCAGGTGCGAATCCCAATTACCTCCAAAATCAAGAACACAAGATCGGAGCATATCCTCAAGAGTTTGAATAGTTCGCTCAGACTGTCCGTCAGTCTGAGGATGATATGCCGTACTCATGTCCAAGCGAGTTCCTAGCGCAGATTGGAGAGATTTCCAAAAGCGAGATATAAAACGGCCATCGCGATCGGATATGATGCTCAAAGGAGTACCATGGCGGCAGACAATATCCTTGACATAAAGCTGCGCGAGTTGCTCAACACGGTAGTTTTCACGAATGGGCAGAAAGTGAGCAGACTTAGTCAAACGATCCACTATTACCCAAATGCTATCATGTTTGCTTGCTGTCAAAGGTAACTTGGTAATAAAGTCCATCGCTACACATTCCCATTTCCACGTAGGAATTTCTGGTTGTTCGAGCAAACCAGATGGGCGTTGGTGTTCAGCTTTTACTTTAGAACACGTCAGGCATCTAGCTACGAACACAGCAATATCCTTTTTCATACCGGGCCACCAATAAGTAATGCGCAAATCCTTGTACATCTTATCAGCGCCGGGATGAATAGAATACCGAGATTTATGCGCTTCACTCAGGATATCAGCGCGAAGATTCTCATCAAAGGGAATCCAGATGCGATTGAGATAGCAGAGAATTCCACTCAGATTAGGGACAAAATGCGCTTCCGCGCCACACGCTAACTCGGCGCGAAGGTTACCATTACTGATGGATGCGCGCTGCTCGTCACGAATACGCGATTCAAGGTTGCTTTGAATCGGCGCGAAGTGAAGCTGCGTGCGCGGCAAAATACAGTTAAGCTGGCAGGGTTTTCGGCTGAGCGCATCGGCTACCACATTAGCCTTACCAGGATGATACCGGATCTCACAATCGTAATCGCTGATGAGTTCGTTCCATCGGCGTTGCCTCATGTTAAGTTCCTTTTGATCAAAGATATGCTGAAGGCTTTTATGGTCAGTGTAAAGGATACACTTAGTACCATAAAGGTAGTGTCTCCAGATCTTCAAGGCAAATACAACTGCACCAAGTTCGAGATCGTGAGTTGTATAATTCTTTTCATGAACCTTGAGTTGCCTTGATGCGTAAGCGATAACCTTGCCTCGTTGCATAAGAACACAACCGAGACCTTGGTTGGATGCATCGCAATACACGACAAAATCATCATTACCCTCAGGTAGCGCAAGAACAGGAGCTTCACACAACAAACGCTTGAGCGTTAGAAAGGCTTCTTCTTGCTTCGAGCCCCAAATATACGGTTTACCTTTGTGCGTTAGAGCTGTTAAAGGCAAAGCGATCTTCGAGAAGTTCGAAATGAATCGCCGGTAGTAACCAGCTAAGCCCAGAAAGGAACGGATCTCAGAAGGAGAGGATGGCGTAATCCAGTACTTGATTGCTTCAATTTTGGATGGGTCGACATGAATACCCATCTTGTTTACAACATGACCAAGAAACTGTACTTCATCAGACCAGAATTCACACTTGGAAAGCTTGGCAAAGAGCTGCTCGGCTCTAAGCTTTTGCAACACCAATCGGAGATGTTGCTCATGCTCGGCCTTGGTCTTAGAATACACCAGAACATCATCGATAAACACAATCACGAATTTATCCAAGAAAGGCCTACACACCCGGTTCATTAGATCCATGAAAACGGCGGGTGCGTTGGTTAAACCGAAGGACATGACCAAGAATTCAAAATGGCCATAACGAGTTCGAAAAGCAGTCTTCGGAACATCTTCATCGCGGATGCGCAACTGGTGATAGCCAGAGCGGAGATCAATCTTCGAGAAACAAGAGGCACCTTGGAGTTGATCAAAGAGGTCGTCAATACGCGGTAAGGGATACCGGTTTTTAATGGTGAGTTTGTTCAACTCGCGGTAATCAATACACATGCGAAACGATCCATCTTTCTTTTTAACGAACAACACCGGAGCACCCCAGGGCGAAGAGCTAGGGCGGATGAATCCTTTAGCAGTCAACTCTTGAAGTTGGCTTGCCAATTCTTGCATCTCAGCGGGTGCAAGACGATAAGGAGATTTAGCCACGGGGGAAGCACCAGGGACAAGATCAATACGGAACTCGACTTCACGAGCGGGAGGGATACCAGGAAGATCATCAGGAAAAACTTCAGGGAAATCACGCACAACAGGGATATCGCGAAGCTTCTTCTCTTCAGCAGGTTTAACCACATGGGCTAGAAATGCAATACACTTCTTCCGCATGAGTCTTTGGGCTTCGGCGCAAGACATAAGTTTAAGACCACTGGAGGGTTTTTCGCCGTAAATATGAAGATCACCATTTTCTCGAGGTATGCGAATCAACTTCTTGGCGCAAATAACTTCGGCGCGATTATGCGAGAGCCAGTCCATACCAATGATAACATCAAAGCTTCCAAGAGGCATGGGGATGAGGTCAATCAGAAAATCGTTTTCGTTAAGGTTAAGCGTACAATCTTTAATCACTGAGTTAATTAAAATAATTTCACCATTAGCCAATTCAACTGAAAAATCTTCTTTTAAATCGCTGCGCGGTCGCGCAAGCTTCTGCTCGAAGGCGCGAGAGATAAAACTTCGATCGGCGCCAGTATCAAAAAGTATAGAAGCATAAAATCCGTTAAGCAAAAATGTACCATTAACTACGTCATTATTCGCTTGCGCTTGGTGCGCGGTTATGTTAAAAGCTCGTCCACGCGTCACTTGGTTTGAAATCTGGTTCACCGGATTCGCTTGTGTGATTTGCACTTGTAGTCTCGGGCACGCGTTCCGGAAATGACTGGGATCACCGCAGTTATAGCACGACCTGGGTCGTGGGTTTTGGTATGTTGGTTGTGGGTTCTGCGGGTAAACTGGTGGTGTTGGCGCAATTGGGTTGGCGGGAAGGATTTTACAGAACTCAGCAGAGTGACCAACGCGGCCACATCGGTTACATTGACGACACGGGGTTTGGGTTGGGTGGTGAAGTCTACAGGTTGGGCAAAAGGGTTGATTTCCTGTGTAAGGTTTCTTAGGTGGCGGGGCAGGGAGTGCGGGATTGGTTAAGGCATAGTTATGGACTACAGGAGGTGTTGGGTAAGCTGTCAGAGGGTTAGGCGCATAAACTGGGGGTTGATAAATGGGTTGCTGGGCAATGGGCGGGTTGGTAAGCGCATAGGCCTTGCGCCTGCGCTTGAGGTTGTTACGGTTTGAGGGTTCAGGTTTGGTTTCTGTTGGTTCAGGGACAGTCTTGGTGGGTTTGGTTTTCTCAGCTCCCCGCAGGAACAGGGTTCCTGCTCTGACATGGTTGTCGCTGAGCACAGCGGCCAACTCAATGGCGTCAGAGAGGGTTACTGGGTTTCTGGCCCATACAGAATCTTGAATTTCCATGGGGAGACCCCCAAGGAATTTCTCTATGGCTCGGCGGGAAGGGGTAACAAGGTGAGGGACCAGTAAGCTTAGCTCGTGGAAGCGCGTCGCGTACTCGTGCGCTTCACCGCTGTACTGCTTAAGATTCCAAAATTCCTCCTCCAGGCGCTTAACTTCGTTGGGAGTGCAGAATTCTCGCGTAAGAATTTCCTTGAATTCCTCCCATGTCATGCTAGAAGCAGCCTCTGCGCCACGCGCATGAGCTACTCCATTCCACCATGTAAGCGCTCTGGATTCCAGGACACTGGAAGCATATAGGGTTCGTCTGTCTGAGGGGCATTGGGTGTGGAGGAAAGTGTTTTCTATTTTCTCAAGCCACTGGAGCATCACGGTGGCTCCTTCAAGACCTGTGAACTTTGGAGGGTTACCCGCGTTAAAGGACTTAATGTTATAACTCGAGGTATTATTTTGGCTCAAAGCTTGGGCTATTGCGGCGGCCATTTCCTGGGAACGTTGCTGTCTACGCATGCGCGAGGCTTCTCTTTTCTGAAATCGGCGAGATAGCGGAGGCATTCTATAAAAGTTTTAATTTTAGTTAATATCTTGGTTTTAGCGCAAAGTTTTAATCTTATAAAGCTTGGTTTCACGGAGTCAGTTACAGTCAACAGTTAAAGTAAAATAAATGATCCTAAATGCAGACTTAATAAAGGTAACAAATTCGAATCAAGAATCGACAATTCATGTATCACCATGACTTTCCGAATTCCCAATTTAAAATATACGGGCAAACGAGTATTGGAGATTGACGATTCATGTATCACCATGACTTTTCAATCCTCAATATAAAACATACAAGAAAATGAGTATTGGAGGTCGACAATTCATGTATCACCATGACTTTTCAAGTCTCCAACCTCAGAACATAATCGTAAATGGAAATTGAAAATCAACTACTCATGTATCACCATGTCTTTTCGGATTTTCAATCCCAACAAACGAATATGTAAGTAAAATCAATAAAAATCGAAATTCACAAAAATCGAAATATCGCGGAATAAAACATAAAATCATATACTGCGCAAGTGCGAGCATATTCATAAATAACGAGTAATTAACAATAAGCGCGCAAACATGAGATTTCTCTCATGCGCGAGAAGGGACTCTTAGGTATTCTAGGCCGTTACGTCTAACCACCTATCCTAAAGTCAACCTGGCTCTGATACCAATCTGTAACACCCCGACCAAAGGCGGATTATACATCGGGGCGCCACATATTGTTTCATTACTCGTGACACTATTGGGTGTCAATATTTAATAAATACATTCATTCACGCATGCGCAACGTATACATAAGATATAAATAAACCAACATAATCAATATATTATGAATCATAATATTCGAACAGCAATAACTTGTCTTGATACATTTTAATCTAGGTCCAAAATAAAGAAAACTTCCTATGTGTCCACAAGCTCCAAAACAACTACTGCAAACCTGAACATGTGTTAAAATAAACGTCAAACACTTGCGTGTTGGTGAGAAATCAAGTTTAATACAATACATAGATAGCAATAAATCTGCGCGCAACACGTGTATGTCTGGTGTTTAACAAGGGTGCAATCAGATTGTGATCAAGCCTAAATAGATCATAGCTCATAGTTCATAGTTCAATCCGTGCTCCCAATTGAGCACAAAAACGAGAAAACATCTGTGCAAGTGTAAACAAAGAAAACCGTAAACGATAGGTCTCCCGTGTTCATCTAATGGATCCATGAAAACTTCGGAATAGGCCGAACAAAGCGGTTAATGATACACACATACAAATAAACAGCCAAGTAAACGTCCTCAACACATGGGATACTGCGCGACTAAAGCTCATAAACAAGTTTAAGACTCTAAGTTTGTATGAACACATGAACATCCCAAAACATTAAAAGCAAAAAGGGATTAGGTACGAGATTACTCACTTGATAAAGATGCGATGATAGATAAAGCAAGAACCAACTTTAAACAAGCACAAGTTAACCTATAAACAAGATTATTGTTTTAATGATTGGGTTAAGTCTTGATTATAAGTTAGCATAAGTAAATTATTATATATATATATATATTACCGGAAAAGCAGGGCAGAACAGGAAGGAAGACGGAGGCAGAGAGGAGGACGGCAGAGAGAGCAAGGAGCAAGAGAGAATAAGAGAGATTAAGTGCTTTGTGTGTGTAGTGTTAGGAAATTAACATTATTATTTATAGGGAAACCCTAGGGAACACAATCCCTAGAAAAAGGGGAAAAGATCTCAAAAAGCAAAAGATTCCAAAAGCAAAAGATATCAAAAGATATGGCAGCAAGGAAAAAGAGAAAAAGGCTGACAGGATTCAGAAAAAGGCATGGGAGAGGACAGATAAAGTTACTGGTTAAAGCATGGAAAAGCAGATCTCAAAAGATAATGTCAGTCACTTTTTCTACCAACCAATGGGGTTGGTACGCATGCTGCGCCGAAAGTAACTATTCAGACATTAGATAGGTTAGGTCAACAGCTCAGAAGAAAAGACATTACAAAAGCAAACGGCTAGAATAAACAGAAGATACAAGGGTTAAGCGCGGGAAGGCTGAGTGCGCGAGCGCGAAGGCTGGCACAACAATCCTTAGCGCACTGCGGGAAGAATCACAAATCCTTAGCGTGCTGCGTGAAGAACTAGAATTCTAAGCGCATTGCGGGAAGAACATACATTCTTAGCGCATTGCGGGAAGAACATGCATTCTTAGCGCGCTGCGAGAAGAGTTCTCTTCACGCATCGCAGGAACAAGATGTCTTCACGCAGGCTTCCATGTAAGGAGTCTGGCGCGTGGAGCTGCAGACATCCTTAGGCGGGAAGAACCAAAGGACAAGCAAAGAGTTAAGGAAAGGGTTCAAGGCTTAAGGGCGGGACGGCGACAAGAGGGAAAAGAAGGCGGAAAGAGAGGAGAGGGACGGAACGGCGGAAAGAAAGAGAGAGAAAGAGGCGGGAGGGAAAAGTATATTATTATTATTGAAAGTAAAATATAAGTATAAATAAATATTAAATCATAAAAGAAAGAGATCGGGTCAGAGAAACGGGTACCTGGGTCGGGTCGGATCGGGGCAGATGTCACACCGTGCCTCTCCAAGACACGGTATACAAACTTCGTCAATGGGAACCTGAGATTCCCATAAACGAAGAATGCAGCATACACCCCTATTTTGCCCTTGGGGGCATCGTACACCGTCTGGTGTGGCTCCGGAAACTCAGGCTCGAACGGCTCGAGCATGAACTTCCGGACGATGTACTGAAAAAGCTCGGTGGGAAGAGCACACTGGCATTCGCCAGCAGTGCTATTATCGTCTTTATCAGACGTAGACGTCGGGATCTCGACGTGCACGTCAGATTCCTCGGCGGCAGCCTCAAAATCGTGAGTAGAAGACATGTTTTGGATCTAAAGAAGTGATTTCAGGAGAATGCTCGACAGAAAGTTTGAGTATTCGCCGGAAATCGCTTAGAAGAAGAAGAGTGAAGGTGTGGATTAAGATGCACCCTCTCCCCCTTTATATACTCATCGCAATTAATGCGATGAATTTAATGCGAAAGAGAGAGAAATCGCAGGTGCAATGAAACTATGACACGTGGCAAAGAGCAAGCTGGCAACAACTGTTGAAAGGACGCGTGCCATAAATTTCGCGGTCACGCGCCCGAAAACTCGCGCCCAAGCGCCCGGAAAAGCGTCTGGAATGACCATATACTGTCACGTCGCCATAACTTCTTGCACGTCGTGAAAGAAACGTCAGACCACACTGACGTCCCTTCAACAGGTCAGACTGTTCTTATCCTTTCACCAACTCTTCGAAATTCAAAAAAATTCAAAAAGATTCAAAAGTAAGCGGGATTATACCCCTTAGCTTGGCAACCAAGTAACTATAAGACATGTGCGAGTACAGTGTTATGGCAAAACCCTTCACATACTTAGCACCTGCAGGGAATTGAAGCCAAGAATACCTCGGCAACCAAGTAACTATAAGATGGGTGCGGGTACAGTGTCAAGGCAAAACCCTTCACATACTTAGCACCCGCAGGGAATTGAAGCCAGGAATACCTTGGAAGTAAAGTAACTATAAGACGAGTGCGGGTACAGTGTCAAGGCAAAACCCTTCATATACCTAGCACTCCGCAGGGAATTGAAACCAAGAAGGATCTTCTGGGCCATGCTTGCGGAAACGGGAATGACATCCCCGCATAGCGGGAACGTCGAGAACTAGATTGTTTGAAGCTCCAAGATGGAATTGGTTGTTTAACATAATTGATCACTATGTTCAAAACTACCAAAACCTCATGGAGAATCTACAGAAGAGGTACTCAACGCTCCTGACTTGCGAGGAGGTTACAGACCTACCCGCATCATACCCAAAGATCAAGCAGAACAGTGGGAAATTCTGCACGTGACATTAGGACTTCCGCGAGAAGAATCCCCATGGAAAACCTTAAAACTAAACCCTTTTCAAAACTCCTTGCATAAGTCCAAAAGTTCACCTCACTTATTAACAATTCATGAGAACATTGGACTGGGGGGACTTGAAGAGGTAGGTCCCAGCAGAGCCCAGTTGGACCCGCAAGACTCACCTTGAAAAGGGACGTCTGCGCAGTTGAACCCGCAAGACTCCTTAACGGACGTCTGCGCGGTTGAACCCGCAACACTTAACTTAAAGGGACGTCTGCGCAGAGACCAACTGGATCCGCAGGACCCACCATGCTCAGAGACGTGACGTCCTTACGCGTAGTACGCAAGCTGTCCCCGCAGGAAACGCCTCCCAATGGTCGACGTACTCCGCCTGTTCCCGCAGTAGCGGATACTAGTCATCAGGGAAGGCTACCCGCGCAGCAAGGCTACACGCACAAGGCACTAAACTCTCAAAATAATTCAGTAATGTCACCTGAAGAAGGAATGAGCAAAGCCGGGAATACTCCCGCCCAAATGAGCCAGTCCGTACGATACTGGAGGATCTTTTGTACTGTACCTGACGAGGTATGGACAAAAGATCTGACCAAAGATACGACAGCTCACTGACAACAGTATGACGAGCAGCACGCTCTTGTACTGTATGTCACTATTAGCCGCTGCCTACTCACCAACCTGTCGGAGGACGTGCATAGCCTGCAGTTGGTGGAACAGGAATAGTACACAGCCGGCCTGGTCACTATCAGCCGCTGCCTATCCACCAACCACCAGCATGGCATGTGCGTAGCCCACAGTTGGCAGAACAGGAACACTATTCAGCCGGCTATACCTGCTTGGAAACCTACCTTCGGCTATAAATACTCCAATGGTATCATCTTATCTCATATCTCGTATCTTGATATATTACATGATATCTGCTCTAGTCATTCTCTTAATATACACTTATATTTAAGAGCAATCTAGTCTGATTCTCACGCCGGAGGGTGGTCACAAGGAGGTACCCCCCCCTTCTCAGTGACGAGCTCACGGTGTCGGTTTTGCTGGTTATCAGAAGAACCATCTTCGCCGGATCTAACCCCTCGTGGGAAACATCTATTTAACCACCAGATTATCCGTAATCTGCCCGGGGTCGATTAGTGTTTCTTCAGTTATCTAAGAGATCTTAATTGGAGCATTGTATGTTGCTTATGATCTGTCATTTGTTAGTGAATTATTAACGTGGAACATAAAATATATTTGTGAAGATATTATAATCATGACAGATAGGTTCCTTTTCATTGAAGCAGGGGTGGGGTACTCGTGGACAACGAAAATTAGGGTTTTAGGCTCACACTTAATTAAGGCCTTCAAGTCTAAAAAAACTTTACATATAGATTTATTATAATGGGTAAAATAAACTCAAAGTCATGTATTGGTGTGGTGACAGACTTAGTTGTTATTAAAGTATAGATTACGGGTTCAAAACTTATAGTAAGCAATTTTTTTTCTTAACAATTATAATGAAAAAGGCACAAATCTTGTTACGATTAGGTCTTGTTGAGCCGGGCCTGCATTGAAGTTACTTTTTTTTTAATGTATTGGGCATTTAATATTTCCGGTATTTTAATTTTTTTAGACTTTATGACTCATTCAACTAATGTGCCAAATCGGATAATTCATGTTACTTTGATCCGTGGTTAGCTAAAGTTGTGATTTCTGAATTATTTCAAGTCAAAGTCCAGCAAATCGTCTTGACGTTTTTGTCCACGTTTATGATTGTTGTTTTTATTTTATTATATTTATATATGCCTCACAAAGTTTAAACAGTTGGTACTATAACAAATCTAATATTATTTTCATTCAAGTGATTGATAATATCATTAACCAGCGGACGCATTGTAGGGAAAGCGGTACTTCCTAATAACGAGTCACGGGAGTACTTGACCGCAATTGGGCTATGGGACATACGATGGGATCTAGACAATAGAATTGAGCATGACGATCCCAGGTACACGAGCGCCCTTGCTATTATGGCTGCTAAATCTGCGTACGAAAATGAGGCGTGTATCAAAGAAACTGTCGAGAAACATTGGAAGGTTCGCAACTTAATTTAACCGATATCGCCAACTTCATATGATTAATTACTATATATATAAATATAATTTCATACTGGTAATTAACTGATCGATTGACCTGATCGCAGATGGAATTCTTGGGGGTTCTTCAGCTGTTACAATGGTAATTAGTCACGATCGATCTTTTCACAAAATTAACTTTTCGTTTTAAGCTATTTATATGACACACTTTTATACAACCATTTAATGAATAGAGGTTATATTGCTCATTACTAAAACAGGCCAGCCATATAATATATGCAACATACTTTGTTATTTACAACCATTCAATGTATATTAAGAAGTATGTTGGAAGTTACTGAACTAAAATAATCAAGATCAATTAGTTTTATTGCAGATTATGAAGAGGTTAACACGACACAAGGGTTCATGTGGAGTGGTAAGTACGGAGATTTTGAGCTCATGGGTGTTTCCTTCAGAGGCACGTCACCTTTCAATGCTATTGACTGGTCTTCTGATGTTGATCTATCATGGTACAAGCTCCCTGGTATAGGCAAGGTCCATGCCGGCTTCTTGAAAGCTCTTGGATTACAAAAGAGCGAAGGATGGCCGATCGACATTCAACCAACCAAAGACAAAACATACGCGTATTACGAGATCAGAAAAACGCTTAGAGAACGTCTTAAGAACAACCCAAATGCTAAGTTCTTGGTAACCGGGCATAGTTTAGGAGCGGCGTTATCTGTACTCTTTCCAGCTGTTTTGGCTCACCATAAAGAGACTGATTTGTTATCGAGACTCGAAGGGGTGTACACATTTGGACAACCTAGGGTTGGAGATCATGAATTTGGTGAATACATGAAAGGGGTGTTGACAAGTCATGGTTCAAGGTATCTTAGGTTTGTTTATTGCAACGATTTGGTGCCTAGAGTACCCTTTGATAGTTCGGATGTATACTTCAAGCATTTTGGTGACTGTCATTATTACAATAGCTTCTACAAGGGTCAGGTAAATAATCCATAACCTGTGACCAAAAATAAACAACTTTTGTGATCAGTGTGTCATTTAAACTAACCCTTAATGGTTTTTACATGTTCTAGGTGCTCCCTGAAGAACCAAACAAGAACTACTTCTCAATATTGGCTATAATACCCATGTTTGCAAATGCGTTTTGGGAGTTGGTGAGGAGCTTTATAATGTATTATCAAAGGGGACCGGAATATTGTGAAACATATACTTGCAGAGGCTGGAGAGTGATCGGACTTTTGATTGCGGGAATACCAGCACACGGTCCGCCAGATTATGTTAATCTTACTAGACTTGGTTCACCTGAACTCTTCATTACTTCATCAGCCGATAATTCAACCAATGGTGTCAAAAAAGTAAATTAATTAGGCATTTCAAATTCGTTGTCAAAAGCTATCAAGAATCCGTCGTGTATTTTTTTTATTTAAACAATTATGTGCTCTGAAGTTTTACTTGTATTCCATAAAATAAAAATTATTGGAGTATCAGAGTCGTCATTGGAGGCCTTGTACGGCACCCCTAGTCTTGTGAGAGTCAGCCACTCCAACCTACTTATTGATATGTGTCATTACAGTGGTAATCCATGGACTCATAAGTGGTCGGAGTGCCTTTAACACATGCTGAGTGGTATGAGAGAAGTGTAAGCATTTCTATTGCATGCCTTTACTTATACATTGAGAGTATGCCTGATGAGACGCTTGAGTAGCGAGTAAACTCAAAGCATCTAAACAAATTGAAAGATACGATCTTCAAGCATTTGCCACATCACATTGTCCCACAACAAAAACATGCATGTGTTCGTGCATTGCTGCATTTTTGCAACACCACCCTAAAACATAGGCTTTACTTTTGACTTCATGGCATAAAGGTGCGCTCATTGTAATGATGATCTCAACGTGCAATTGACTATTCATCACCCGAAATCGTCCTACTTCTATCCTTCCACTTAGTGATCATGTTCATAACTCATTCTTGCGATAATTTGGTTTCGGTTACAAAGATCAATTTTCTCCTTCAATCGATTCCATGGACACACCTTCCACGTGGAAATTACTGGTTTCCCCAAGGATGGACACTCTTCATTCATTGTTGAATTTTTGGCATTGACTTGCCATGCCAAACTTACGGCTTTAAAAAACTGTCAAACTTCAGTTTTGACAAACCATTTTGAATATGACTGACATGTTTTTCCTCACTTGGATACCGAAACCAAAATTAGCTGAAAAGACAGATTTTTCTACAGCCACATGTCAACTAGATACTTTTGGGAATAAAGTTATTTGCTACCTTTACCACAGGTAACAGGTGGTACCTAGCCAATCACGCCATCAAAAGGTTACATGGCATCCATTGCTTAGCCATCCATTTAAGAGATTTTGAGATAAGGTGAACATGTTAGTTGCCTACGGGTCAGGCCCGTTGTAATTGTTGGTTTAGGCCTCTTTGATTACACACAAAATATACGAACGTTGTTGGCTCAATTGTTGTTTGGCCCGAATGTAGGGCCCAACCCAAGAATTATTAAGGGTTTATTATATTTGGTAATGTCTTGGATAGGAAGTTAGGTTAGTCTATACAAACCGAGTTATGGTTAGACATTAGAATCAGAAGTTGGTGCAACCGAGTTAGGGTTCATCAAGAGTCAAATCGAATTAGGGTTTGAGAGCTGTAGTTAGTTTTTTGAGTTATATTTTATGATTAATATAAACGAGAGTTATTCGTTTACTTGGTGTTTGATTATCGATCCGGGACTTGAATTAATTGGTATCAGAGCCAAGTTCAAGAAATCGATAATCGAGCTAACAGAGATCGGCGAAGAGCGGTGGCTTGAGGAGTAGCTATCAATCAGCGTGTATCGGAATCGGAACCAAGTTGGGTTTCGGAATCAGGGTCCGGTGCGATGGACGTGGAGAACAAGCAGGTTCCTTCATGGCATCGGCTGATTTCTGTGCAGGAGTAGCTTCTGGCGAGAGATTGAAAGTATGCTGGTAACGCTTTTGTTTTCCGTTTTCGTATACTGTAGTTTCAAGCTTTGCTGATTAAAGAATTAGAAAAGGTGTCTTAAAAGTCAAAAGCATTTGTTTTTGAAAGGAAGGCAAGCAGAGGTTACGAGGCAAAGTGGAAAATAAGAATTTTATTTTCTTTTTTCTCCTTAAATCGCAAGCACACGAAAGAAAAAGAAATAATTCTTGTTTCAAGCGGGGTGGTTTATTTTGGTGCTCACTAGAGTTTTAAAGAAAAAAACAAGTTGGTTTGATTATTATTTTATTAGTTCAACAAATTTGGTTGACCATTGAGTGCTATTTTATTTGGGTTGAATGAATAGATTTGATTCAAAGTTTGTTTGTTACACGGGTTAAACGAGTTAGGTTTCAACCAAGCACTACAAGAAAAGAGTAATGTTTCCTACAAAAATTTCCAACGCATTTCTTACTAACGTCATTTCCAACACATTTCTAACAAAATTCCTACGCAAAAGGAAAGCCCTAAATTTGCAACAGAATTGTGACAAGATAGTGACAAAAAGAAATTGTGTTGGAAATGCATAGCAAATATTCTAACAAAAAAATTAGTTGCGCTTTTATGTAACCTTTTTGTGAGAAATGCGTAACAAAGAAAACAAAATAATATAAGTAATGCATTTCGTTGGAATTGCGTAGGAAATATTCCAACGCAATTTTAAGGAACGGTTAACTACAAACTTTTGTTAAGTACATAAATTATATTATTTATTATTATTATTATTTTCTAATAGTATTAATTTTCTTCTTCTTCTTCTTCTAAGAAGTATGTTGATATAATATTATGAATTCATTAATATTAATATACACATAATATACATATACTATTTAGACCTTTGCAATTGAATTACAACAAAGTACAAAAGAGGTAAAAGAAAAGAAGTCAAGTGGCGGGATCGAACATCCGAACCATACGTCTACTTCAGCAAGATGAACTACAGGTGCAAATGAACGAAGCTGTTCGCGAGATACTCGAGATCGACTCGTTAAAAAGCTTGATTGAGCTGAGCATAATCGAGCCTGAAAAGTAAGCTCGTTTAATAAACGAGCCCGAGCTTCACTTATCAAGCTCGAGCCGGCTCGCAAGCCAACGGCCAAAGAATCTTCCGAATGAGTTACTGGCTAAACTCACCACATCGGGATACACTCGTCTTTCGATCCGGAAGTTTGGGTATATTTATGTGTGTGTATGTATACATGGAAGATTGGGTATATGTATGCGTGTGTGTATGTGCATGTATGTAGATGGACATGTGTATTCCTGTTTGTATGTGCGTGTGTATATGTATCTGACTCCATGTGGTTTTCTCGAAGAGGGGGGGGGGGGAGTATTACTATGAGCCCTTCAGTCTAAAACTCTTCTAAAAAGACTTTTATGCGCTATTATCGCGTTCGAATCATGTGCATATTGTTTTCAAGCATGTAATTTCCGTCTCTCTCTCTCTCTAATTGTAAAACAACCACCATATGGTTTAACTCTTTTTAACTACCTGACTCCATTTGGTTTTCGCGGGGGGGGGGGGGGGGGGTGGTGGTATTATTATGTGCCCTTCGGTCTAAAAGTCTTCTGAAAAAAACTTTTATGCTCGGTAATGACGTTCCAATTGTGTCCATCTCGTTTTCAACCATGTGGTCCCCCCTCACCCTAATTGTAAAACAACCACCACCACACTTCGACTACCGTCATGAATCATCACCTCCATCTTAACCTCTAACCCCATCTCTACCTCTACCACCACTTCCCATCAATTTTACCAATTTGAAAAAAAATGAAATCTTCCTTTACATCTCCACCACCCTAACCTCAAATGGCGTCCACGGGTTAAATTTGTGACATATTAGTTAGGGCTTTTGATCAGTAAGTAAAAAACAAGTTGAATGACATATTAACAACATGAAATCATGTTCGATTGGCTACTAGCGCTAGTCTATCTAATCACTTTAAAATTTTTCAGCAATTGCTTTAATCTGTTGCCACAATTACAACTTTCGAGACTCTAAATGAGAACTTGTTCTCCAATCTAACACTAATTTCAACTCGAATCTCAAGACGATGGCGTTGGGCTACCATAGGAATTACGTGGCCCATTACCGGTCAACAGAAGGCATCGACAAGTCAAACCTTGTGGCAAACGCCATAGGCGGTCTGACCAACTATCAAACCCAATTTTTGTTTTGTTTAAGTCTCTGATTTCGCTCGATTAGACTTTGTGTTAAAGATTCGTAGTTAAAACTTTTCATAAATAACTATACGCATTTTCAAGCTGTCACCGGTAAGTTAGCTCGACATTTAATGTTTTTATTATGTTCTCGTGTGTGTGTATTATATAAAGGGGCCTCTTGTAATGGTTTTTGGCATTCATAAATTTATTAAAAGTAGTCCGTCTTCAAGAAATTACTCTCTTTACAATTATTCATTTCCGCCCAGCGTTAGTTACCAGACCTCGAGCTCGACTCATTTTAAGCCCCTTTTCTAAAGTCTGATCTTGATTCTTGTGTTGTTTTTTCAAACTCTCAGGCTTGGCTCATTTATTATTTATTTAATTTATTTATATACGTGTTCAAATATTTTTATATATACTGAGGAAAACCTTTATTGAGCTCAGTTGTGTAGTGAATACATATAAATCCAAAATAAATAAAGTAAAAAATACAAAAGACTCAGTAAAACTTGACGAGCATAAACGAGTTTCTCATTCAAGGCTAGCGCTTAGGAAAGTTCAACTCGTTTCGAGATTTTTTATCGTTCGAAGTAAGTATCTTGAGAGTGGCTCGAATCGAGCTCAAAAGTTTGGCTCTTTTCAAACTTTTTATCGAACTGAGCTCAAGTGGCTCGCGAGCGGCCTGACTCATTTCCAGCTTTTATTGACCTAATCTCAAGTAGCTCACGAGCGCCTCAACTCATTTCAGACTTTTTATCGATCAGAGCTCAAGTCGCCCGTGAGTAGCTCTTCTCGAGCTAAAAAGCAAAGCTCACCCAGTATGGAGCTTTTATCGTTCCTGGTTCAAGTAGCCTGTGAACAGCTTAACCTGCTTACATCTTTTAAATTTAAAATACATATAGCAAATTTCTGGAACAGGCATGTTTCAATCAAAACGGAAAACCGGATAGCTTAGCACGGATAGGATAAAAAAAACAATATAAACATAAACATTTAGTTACATAAAAATAATCAATTTAATTAATTAACATATGTAGTACTTATATAAGTATCTATAATATATATATAAACGAAGATTCTAAAATCCTATGTGTCGCGATGTGGTCGCTCCCCCCTTTTATGGAAGACACCAGATTGTTTGATTTTTAAATGGAGGTCTCTCATTGATTTAACCCAAATTCATGGGTATGGGTCTTACCAAAACCAAATAGCTCTTAAACGGGTTATAACATCTCATTAAATTAAAAATTAACCTTACCAATTATTTGATATGAAAATCCTATAAAAAAGGGATATACTAAAATTTAATATCCAATTTAAAAAGAAAAAGATATTATTTATAATTAATAAACAATTTTATAGTAAAAAAACATAAGCGGGTCATGGGTCACAAACTCCAGATAGCTTTTAGATGGGTTATAGCATATCATTTATTTATGAAACCCTTTTATCATCAAACCCTTAGTATATTATTAACTTTCTTACAATAAAGAAAATTAAAATCCAAAAAATAAATATTAAAAAACAAAAAGTGTAAAAGAACCATTCTCTCAAGCCATCAGATTGCTTTATTTGTAAATGAAGATTTCTCACGCATTTGACCCGAATTCACGGGTAAATGTCTCACCAAACCTAGATAGCTCTTAAACGGGTTATAACATCTCACTATATTAAAAATTAATCTCATCAAATATTTGATATGAAAATCCTACAAAATATGATATTAAATAAAAATTAATATCCTATTTTATTTAAAAAAAATATTATTTATAATTAAGAAACAATTTTATAATAAAGAAAATAAACGGGTAATGGGTATCACCAAACCCAGATAGCTTTTAAACCGGATTATAACATATCATTTATTTGTGAAACCATTTTATCATCAAACCTCAAGTATATTAATTATTAACTTTTTTACCATAAATAAAATTAAAATCCAAATATACATATATAAATATTAAAAACGAATAATGTAAATCAACCCCCGTAATACGGGGGATAAAATCTAGTATATGTATATATGTTTTATTATATTTTTTTATTGTATGCTTTAACATATTAGGTTTAATTCTTCAAGCATCTAAATACCACGATCAATAACACTCTTTCAGAGGAGTAGGGGTGAAACTTCAAAGCCACGATCCATTAAACGGTTTTAGATCCATAAGTTCAACATGTATATGTTTGTTGTTGTCACACCCTCAAAATCCACTAACGGAGTTTTACCGTCAGAGGGTGTGAACTAACAGGATCGGAATCATTAGTTATAATCAAACCATAAAACAAAGTTTCAAAACCATGAAAACGTTTACCAGTAATTAAATGCGGAAGCGTAAAACCATAAAAACCAATGTTGCGTCACGCAGGACGACTTAAAACCCAAAGATAACAGTTTAAAATAAGTTTGCATAATTAAAAGTATTTCAAGCAATGCATGATCCTAAACCGCGCTCCCGCCTCGGCTACCTGAGAATAACATACTAAAAGTGTCAACACAAGGTTGGTGAGTTCACAAGTTTAAATAAAATAAAGCGTTTAGCGTTTGCGTTCAGCGTTTTGCGTTCAGCGTTTTGCGTTACCAGATAGTGTTATGTCAATTATATATCTATAGGTAGCTAGCCTATAAAACAAGTATTACTAAGTGTTCGACACCGAAGCTGACTGTTTATCATTTGCCTTGCCACCAGGTCTATCCCGACCATGGTATGTGTTTAGCCAAGATTACACCCACTCGACCTCCAGTCGAGTTTAGCGTTGGGTGGGGTTTGTCAAACCCAGTAGTACTACTCAACAATGACTCGCTATTATCCAATTTTAAACGGTTCGATGTGAATGAAGGACTTTAGTTAACGCGTTTGCCACTTAGTCTTTACAAGTGATATATAATTTATACTAACAAAATCTTAAATGCGTTTTCGGAGTATGTTATCTCCCCCAAGTGAAAAGCGTTTGAAAATAGTTTAGAAGGGGTAAGTGAACTCACTGTTTGCGAAGTATTCCCAAAATAAATCACCAAGATGCGCGTCACAGAAAAACTCTCTCTAGCGTTCTAAAACAACAAAGAGATTTTTTTCTAAGTGTCGGAATATTATCGAGTCTCTAGACCCGGCACATAATACCTATGCACACAGTATGTTTCGTGTTTCGTTTGTGAATCGTGTGTGACTTTAACAAGTGTATTTGTGATACGTTACATGTGTGAGCAATTATTTACGTGTCATGTATTCATAATGTACATCACTAGCAATTACTCCCCGTAAGGGCAATTTGGTCAACACATAACAATTAACTAGCAATTATTCCCCACGAGGGCAATTTGGTCAAATCATGACAATCAATTAGCAATTATTCCCCGCAAGGGCAATTTGGTCAAAACACGATAATAAATTAGCAATCACGTTGTTTCATGCAACTTTCACAAAATTCAGCAACTAGCTTCTTAACGACAGAATTCTACTTGCAAAACTAGTTTATCCCACCGATCATAGCATCACAATTAATTTACCAAAAATCATCACAAAAGCATATATGTCTTAGGTTTCCAGAACATATTTTATTATATTTATATTCCACATGGGTTTCTCACAATAATCAAATCATTACAGCAAACTCATAACAGTCAAATTCATGCGCAACAGAATGTTATTTGAAATTCCCGTTAAACGAAAAATCCAATAAATGCAAGACCACTTGGGTTAGGTTCCTAACTCAATAAGTCAACTTCCAGAAGTGGAACCAACCCAATTGGTCTCGTAGTTCATGAGATATAACATTTACAAAACAACCTAACAGCAGGTCTAACAACTCAGCTTTGCACAACGTTTTTGTAAAATTATAAAGATTAACTTTTACTCGTCCAAAAATTACAAACTTGGACTCTATAAAAACTAGACTCAACAAAGTACCCTGTAGTGTTAACAACCTCAACCAATTTCCACATTAACATTTATTTACAGTCGTCTAAACATAACTTACAATCTGTCCAGTACCAGTTTTGACCTTTAATCACAATTAAATCGTTTGATCAACCAAAACACCTCCAAATTTGGCGTGGTTGGACTTTCTGAAAACTAGACTCAGAGTACTACCTTGTAGACTCATAATTTGCTCAGTTTGCTTTTATATTCAACAAGTTACACATAATTCAATCTTAACAATCACTGCTGTCAAAAACTCAGCAAGCCTAAACAATCATCTAACATGCATCCTAAGCATACGACATAACCCAAAACATGTAATACACATAATTAATCATAGAAAATCAGTAGCAACCCTCTAGGGTTTACAAACAATCAACGATTCATCAATCTTTCACCGTTCAAAATCACATATGATCCTCAATATCAACAACCAATACATAATCAATCGTCCTCTAGCAATAATCAATCATAAGAACACTTAATATGATATTCAATAGTTAGGGTTTCATATTTATACCTTAAAACGCAGAAATAAACCAAGGGAAACGTGAGGGGTGCTTAGAAACGAGTGTAGGATGCTCCGATTATGAAGAATCAAGTTTAAACGAGTGTGATATGTGTGTGTGTGAGGCTGCCGTCGCAAGAGGGAGGGGAGAAAGGGGCTGGCCGATCGGGTTTGTGAGGGAGAGAAGGAGGTTAGGGTTTTAATATTATTAATAATAATATATTACACTTTGGTCCCTCAACTTCTAACTTGTACTTTTCTAGCCTAAATTAACTAGTTTGCATCTTGAGTTAGCGTTTTATACTATGTTATCACATAACACATAAGTCTAACACATAATTATTGTTTTGACGTTTTTCGTTTATTAACCAATCGTTTGCGTCAACTCGTTTGCGTTTCGGTGCAATTCCCGAAAGACTACACATGTAGTAAGTGTTAAGCGTCATTTAAACCCTAGTTTAAATGTAATGAAGTGTGCGTTATAGATCCAGTGATCTTTAAGTTCGAATTGACGGAGTTGAGTTAACGGAGTTAATCTGAAATTGACGATTGTCACAGTTGTTAATTTTAGTCGGTTCCTGCATCTCATCTACCTCTTTCTAGTTTCTATCTCAGGTAATGGATAGTAACTCACTTCTGAGTCATGTTCATATGAACAGCTTGTTTTACTTCATGTTTCTACATTATGGTTTTTCAATGTGGGCTTCTATGCTTGTTGATTGTTTAAATTTTAGGGGTTTTTGGATGTTGAATTAGGTTTTATACATCAGTTAACAAGATTTGCCCGTCAGGTGTTTGATAATATGTTTTAATGAATTTAGTCATTAGTTTTTTTTAGGGGTGCGCAATTTGCAAGGACCGACCCGAACCGGGTTTTAACCGACCCGGACCGAAACCCGAAAAAGTTAAATATACCAGACCGAGGACTGGACAAGGGGATTCATTTCGGGTATCCTTCGGTGTCGATCTCTACCAATCGGGTCTCTGTTAAAGACCGAGATTGATTATGCAATCAACAAATTTGTTGCTATCATCCCAATCTAGCGAATTTCTTAAGTACACGAATCTGTTGTTCGTAATTTCGCATTGAAGTTCTTAAGCACAACAAACTTAACTGTGCCGAAAGAGTTTTTTAAGTACATCGATTATTAACTGTGATCGATCTTCTCCATGAACTATTTGCAGAGGTACTATATTTTCGATCTTACCTTGAATTTGTTAAATTAAACCAATAAATTCTTCATATTGGATCTTTATTTGCTATGCCCACTTTAATTATCTGCAACATAGGGGCTTATAAATCTTATATTACTTACCTGGACATACTTGTCAATCTTATATATTATACAATATACGTTTTACTCTATATAGGGTTGGAGCTCAGAAAAAAGGAAAAAGAAGTCCGCGCATGGGAGACAAAGCCAAGCCAGCGCCGCGCGTCCGGGTCTGTATGATTTGACAAGCATCGTATCCACTTGGTAAACCAATCATATTTATTAATTCTACCAAAAAAATTGGGATGCAAAATTTTATTTTTTAGTACTTTTAACACCTGTTGTATTACTCTTTTTTATGTAGAAACAAAAGCATGATCGAAAAAGTAGCGGGGTGGAAATGTTCTTTGATACCCACCTTACCAAGGAATGCGAAACAAAATTTTGGGCAGGAGAGCTAGACATTCATAACTGGGAAGAGTTTGAATTTTGCACGGATCGATCAAAATAAACATATGTAAATTATCTTTATCATTCACATATAATTATTGTATCAACTTTTAGTTCACTAACGATCACACTGTTTTGATGAATTGTAGGCAGAGTACATGAGGAGTATGATTGAGTTGTACGGTTCTGACCTCAATCAGCATCCAACAAGGGATCTTGGTGTGTGGACGAAGGTGCAGCCACCGGGAGGAAGCAGGAGCTGGATGTTTGGGATAGGATCTTCAGATCCCCAGTTCGTGGTGACCTAGTCGCAATCTGTATCTTGTGGGTCTAGATCATATTTTGATGCCCAAAGATCACAAAAAGAGGTATTGTTTTTAATATTGTTTATTGTTATTATTATTATTATTACTGTTATTATTATTAGGGGTATAAGTATTAGTATATAATTTGATGCCTAGTGCCGGCCCAAGTGCTTTAAGAAGTCAAGCAAGGGCTTGAGGCCCGCAAACAACAGAGGGCCTAATTTTTTATTTTTTTTCATTTTAATATGTTAAATTATTTAGCATAGATATTGAGTAACAGATATGTGCTATTTGTATTAGAATATAATAGATATTAGAAGATATTTAATTTTAATAATAGATAGTGTATGAAAGAAAGTTGATTTTTTTGCCTATATGCTACTTGTATTAGAAGTTTAGAACACCAATTTGTTATTTGCTACTGTATTGAACATTAATTTGTATTAGAATATAAAACAGATGATTACATCTATTATTTGTTATAGTATTAGAAGTTTAGAACATTAGTTATCTGTTACTACATTATAACATCAATTAATTTGTGTAAGAACCTTACTAATCACTGTTTTAGACCTTTAGAAGTTTATAAAAAGGCCTCAAATATTTTTTCGCTTAAGGCCTTCAAAAACGTTGGGCCGCCCCTGCGGGAACCGGTGTCCAAAGCAGTCTGGTTAGGCTTAGATTACTCGTTTTCAGACTAGCCCGTGGGGTATAAACTCCCCGCAAATAATCTAAATAACCTGAACACAAATACATTAACTTCAACATAGGTACATGCTTACAGAATTTTTATTTTCTGTAATATAAGTTAGGTAATGAAATGCAAGTGCTGAATATGATTATGTTTTTTTTGTTTGTTTCATTAATGATATTGTTTGATGTGAAGTGTTTTAATTTATGGTATTGTAAAGTGTGCATAAACAACAAATAGCCGGGTCAACTCTGGTTGCAAGCTTTATAATAAAGCATTTTAGTCATTTAATAATTGTTGGTTCACTAATGAAGTATGTTTATAAATTATGTATTGATTGTTTACTAACTATTATGTATATGTTAAGAACTTTTTAGATACAAGAAGTTCGAGCACAAATGGAAAATAAATTGGAAAATGACCGAAAGGCAAGAGAAAACTTGGAACAACGAGTGAAGGAAATGGAAAATGAACGTATGGAAAATGAAGAAAGGATGCAAAAATTTGAAGAGTTTGTTAGAAATCTTCAGTCTCCTGCAAATTAGTAATGGTGATTTTGCAATCAAACCTTCTTAAGACAAGTACTATGTTGTGAACCTTTTATTTTAAGTTTATTGTATTTCTAGTTGATTTGTAAAACATGTTTTGAATTATATTTAACTTCTTTCTTTTTGCATCTTTAGCAGAAAAGATCTAAATTTTAGTTCCATTTTTTAGAATTTAATTTTTGGAATGTGCAGAAAAAGAAATATTAAAACTAAAACTAATATTGGATGCATATACTGAAAATGAATAGGAAATAAAAAAACTAAAATAAATAAATTAGATGCGTTGGAAATGCGTAGAAATATAAAAAAACAAAATTTGTTTAGATGTGTAAGAAATGCGTTGAAAAATTTAACGGAATAAAAAGTGATTATATTGCGTTAGAAATGCGTAAGAAAATAAAAACATAAAAAACAGAAAACAGTATTTTCTCTCGTAAGAAATGCGTAAGAAAGTATATTAACATGTGTAGGAAATGCTCGTAAGAAATGCCTAAGAAATATATTAGAATGTGTAGGAAATATGTAAGAAAGTGTTAACAAAAGTGCTAACGATTTGTGTCAGAAATGCGTTGGAAATTTCCAACGACATATTTTTGTAGGTAATGTGTTGAAAAATGTGTTGGAAATGTGTAGAAAAATATTTCCCACGGGCCTTTTTCCCACACACCCGTTTTTGTTGGAAATGTGTTGGAAACAATGATTTCCTACGCATTTTAACGAAAAATGATGTAGGAAGTTAATGAATTTTCTAGTAGTGAAGGTTTGATTTATTTAATTTTACGAGCAAGCGTGTTCGGTTCTGAAAAGTTGTTCAGATTGTTTGGTTTGTATTTGTTCCAAAGAAGTGGAGCAAAGGGGTTAAGCACTACCAATGTCAGGTGAAGAAGAAAGACCGGTAATCCAACCGGAGGGATATCGCTACATGTTCCAAAGTTGAATGGAACTAACTACATCACATGGGCGATTGTGGTGGAAGCGATCTTAGATGATGAAGACCTATGGGATATTGTTTAACCACAAGAGGGTGTTGTTATTGATGCGAAAAAGAATAAAACGGCCAGATCATTTTTGTTTCAAGTGGTGAATGGTGCTATTCTTCTTCATAATTCTCAATACAAGAATGCCCGAGATATATGGATGGCTTTAAAGGCACAGTATGTTGGGGCCGAGTGAGTTCAAAAGGCTCGATTGCTAACTTTGAAAAGTGAATTTGAGAAACTCAAGATGGTGGAAACGAGACTGTTGACGAGTTTGGAAGGAAAATAACAAGAATGGTTTCAAAGGTAACCAGTCTAGGTCACGTGTTCGAGAAAGATGTCTTGGTGATGAAGTTATTGGACACGGTTCCAGATAAATATTTCCAACTCGTAGCCTCAATCGAGCAAAGTGTTGATCTTGGTAGTTTGATGCTTAAAGATGTTATTGGAAGACTTAAGGCATTTGAGGAACGTCTACGAGGGAGAGAGCGCGCTTCAAATTCACAAGGTCGGTTACTTTTCAATCGATCGGAAGGTAGTTACAAAGGCAAGTCGTATGATTAGTCCGGTAGCCGAGGTAAGAGTTGGCCGAGTTCACAGGGGCATGGAAGAGGCTGTGAAAATGGAGGTCAAGACCGAGAGAATGAGGATCAAGATGGTTGTGACAACCGAGATGGTCAACATCGTGGGTCAATGTATACGGGTCAACGAAGACGAATGATCATCAAAGGGGGAAGAAATGGTAGATCACATGTTTAGTGTTACCGTTGTGATGACTTTGGTCACTTTGCGTATATGTGCCCAGAACGTATGAAGAAAAATGAAGAATCTAATTTGAACAAAGTTGATAATTTTTATTCATCTTTATTTATGATAAAAGGTGATCAAAAGACGGTTTTATTGAATGAAGATGGGGTGATCCAAAGCGTTTCGAAACCGAGCCGATGGAGAAAGATGTTTGGTATCTCGACAACGGAGCATCGAATCACATGATGGGGTAATAAAGCGTGTTTTTATGAATTGAATGAACAACTAACGGGAACGGTGAAGTTCGAAGATGAATCTTGTATTGATATTCGGGGAAAAGGGTCGGTCTTAGTTTAAGGAAAGACAGTGGAGCAGCGCCTGTTGACCGATGTCTACTACATCCCGAGCCTACAATGCAATATCAGAAGTCTTGGTCAAGCAACGGAAGGTGGATGCGAGATTAACATTAAACATGATTTGCTAAACCAATAAAGATGATACAGGTAAACTTTTGATGAAGGTGACAAGGACCAAGAACCAATTGTACAAGATCAGCCTCAAGATAGCAAGTCCTGGTAAACGAGCTATCATCGGAATGAAGAATTTTACAGATCGGATCTTCAAATAATTATACTGAAAGAAGATAAGCCAGTTACGAGTCAGATTCCAATAAAAAATCCAAGTTCCATAATTCAAAGTCCAACGAAGAGTGTTCAAGAAACTAAACGTGTGGTCAAGAGAGTGATTCAAGCCTAAGGGAAAGCGTATAATGATCAAACGAAACAAGTATTACTTCAAGCCAAGTGGAGCCCAAAGAACACTACAAGAGATCAAGAAAAGCCTCGGGAGAATCAAGAGAATGATGACAAGCGTGAAGTTGAAGACCCGCCAATTTCGAATAGGAAATTAAGGGGTGAGTCGGATATAACAATTGGTGGGGGGGGGGGGTTGATTGTTAGCTCAATTGTTGTTTGGCCCGAGTGTAGGGCCCAACCCAAGAATTATTAAGGTTTTATTATATTTGGTAATGTCTTATCTAGGAAGTTAGGCTAGTCTCTATAAACCGAATTATGGTTAGACATTAAAATAAGAAGTTGGTGCAACCGAGTTAGGGTTTGAGAGCTGTAGTTAGTTTTTTAATTTATATTTTCTGATTAATATAAACGAGAGTTATTCGTTTACTTGGTGTTTGACTATCAATCCGGGACTTGAAACGTGAATATCTAAGTAAAAGGGAAAACTTGCTGTAATATATCAAAGAGGATGCTACATTCAATAAAGTAAATGACTTTAAATAGTGTACAAGAGCCCAACAGAAAAAAAAAAAAAAAAACACCTAAAACAAGCCAATAAACACAAGACTAGGTAATCATCCTACAAATAAGGACAACTATGTACCTTTTCAAACTCAAACCAACATAATATTATTTTCTAATTAATATAAACGAGAGTTATTCGTTTGCTTGGTGTTTGACTATCAATCCGGGACTTGAAATGTGAATACCTAAGTAAAAGGAAAAACTTGCTGTAATATATCAAAGAGGATGCTACATTCAATAAAGTAAATGACTTTAAATAGTATACAAGATCCCAACAGAAATAAAAAAAAACCACCTAAAACAAGCCAATAAACACAAGACTAGGTAATCATCCTACAAATAAGGACAACTATGTACCTTTTCAAACTCAAACCAACATAATATTATTGAAGCATTCTTAGATGCATAACCTAGAAATTTTTAATCCACGAACCGACCCATCAAGATTACCCAACAGTAAAAAGCATTTTCCACTAGGTCGTCCTTAAAAGGCAAGCTATTCTGACCCACTAACTAATACGAGTCACTTATTTTATCTTGAACCCAGTCCCGAAACCTCTCCCAAACATCAAATCGCAAATTTCCACAGATCATTCTCACTTGATCAACCCATACACTCACACATAGATTTCCCAACCTCCCCTTACCAACCACCCATAGCCTCTCCCCAACACACATCACCTATAATCTCACCCCTTAGGTCCCCATACCGTTTCACCTCACCACTAAAATACACAACCTTCTGGACCTCCACATTAACATCCTCACCTATCTCCCTACCACTTATCATAACTGTCACTACATTTTCCTAACCACTAACCAAACCACTCCCTGCCAAACTCAAACCATAACCATGCCCATACTATCAACCACCCAACCTACTCAATCTTACACTCCATCCTCTAATACCCGACCAAAGATCCTAATTCCTACCCCTTTGTCCAATGGCAAGTCTTAAAAGTCTCCGGTGTTCATGGATCCTATCCTAGAAAGGATCGTGGCACTGGAGGAATCCAATAAGAAGAGGGCCGAGTGAGAGAAAGTTATGATCAAGTTTAGGAAGAAACAGAAGGTTCTAATGGAGCAGTTTCAGAAGGAGAGGGCAGAGAATAAAGAGAAGTTAGAGAGCCTGGAGAAAGAAAAGGCTACTGATAAGGAGAAGATTGCAAGACATGAGGTCTTGAAAGCAACCCTCCAGTCGCAGGTGGACAATCAACACACATTGTTGAACAATCAATCATTGTCCCTCGCTGAACGATCTGCTGAAATTGAAAGGCTGGAGTTTCGAGTTGCATCACTAGAGAATGATCTTAAGTCCTCGAACAATATTGAAGATAAATTAAGGACTGAGATCACCCAGCTCATGTCAGAGATCAAGAGGCTAAAGGCTGAAAATGAAGATCAACAAAGGATGAATGAAGCCATGATCAAGATTAATGAAGACCTGGTCGGTAAGTACAAAGCTGCTTTTTAGCTCATCACATTAACAAATCAAGACACTATTGATCTCAAAAGGTGAGTGAAGAGAGTTTTCAAGAGCTGGAAGGATTCGCACGGTAAGGATGATGGAAAGAAGAAAACTGACAGTCTGATATGACTGATCCGAGTGGTGCTGATGGTTCTGATGATGATGATGATGATGATGAGGAGGAGGAGGAGGATGAGGAGGAGGAGATTAATGAAGGTGATGACGAGTCAGATGATGGTGATAACGGAGGAAATGGTGGTGATGGTGTTGGTGGTGGTAGTGGAGCAGGTGATCAATCTGCTCCACGTGATGATGTTGCTCGTGATGATCCTTCTGCTGGAGATGTTGCAAAGGAAATAAGAGATCGAGATGCTAAGTTGGAAGATGACTTTAATTCTATTTTTGGTCCCAATATTATTGCAAATACTGAACCGCAAGTCAAGGAAACGGAGTTGGATTCTGACTATAAGGTTGACTACCTTAACGATAAACCAGATCTGGAAGCAAGTGATCATGCTACTACTGCTGATGATCCAGACTCATCTGCCACCGTTATTGCTGTTTTTCCCATTGCTACGAATGAATTTGCCCCAAGTCAGTTGCCAAGAAAAAGAAAATGGCATTGCATTGACAAGAGTTCAAGTATTCAATGCAGGAAATTCCCTTATCATGATGAATCTCTCATCATGTACTACAAGTGGCACGCAGACAGCGAAAGTTGGGCTATTCAGCGTCAGAATGGAGACCTCACCTATCTGCATTACACTGAAATGCATACGCTACCCCATCTCTACATGAACTTATTTATTAGGGCAGCGGGTGATGGTGTTGGTGAAAAAGGGCTCGAGAGATGGTTCAAGTGGTTCCTACACAAAGAGGCAAAAAGATGACTTCCCAAAATTCAAGCCCAACATGGGGGAGGACTTACAAGCATTCCACGGAGGTTGATCTTGCAACCGTGAAAAGAAGGAAGATCTTGAGATACAAGATGCCAAAAGACGGGCGCCCGGTTTATCATGAGAACCATTTACGCCCGACACACTTTCAGACTTCACTTCTTGACACTTTAATGGTGAGACTGGTGAGGCGGTACTTTATTGCAAACATATGAGATCTTTTCGCTTCTTTGACGAGCATGAGTTGATGGGATTTGGTGAAGTGGACATCATGAAGTTATATAAGTCTCCTCTACACACGCTTGAAGATCCAGTTGGGGGAAACACCGGCCGAATAGTTGAGAAGTTCAACAAGTTTGTTCCTACATTGTTGAAAATCAACTAATCGATCACCCCGACACTTTTGAGAACGAGATTGACTAAAGACGGAAGCTTCTACAAATACTAAATACTAGAGGGAGATTTTATAACCCGTGTCAAGCCTTTTGTATTTGTTAGCTCACTTATTAGTTATATTTTGTATGCTTTCGTTTTGATTATTGTATGTTTGGGCCCAAGGCCATGTAAATAAAGTCCATTTGGGCCTAAGATGAATTGAAAGAAAGCTTGGCATGCTTCCACTTATAAATAGTGGAAGTATGTCCATTCACTCTATACTTTTGAAAGCAAATCCTTCTCACTCTTTCTATCTTATCCATCTAACAACTCTCAACTTACCATATTTAGCAAATAACACAAGCACTAACAAGATCCGAGATCTAGCTCGGTTGCCTATAACTAAGATTGATCCAGAAACAAGTTGTTAGATCCGTTATAGGGGCCTACATTCGAATTGTTTAGCTTAAAAGGGTTAGGATATGTTGTTCAACTTTGTAGTTTTTGTTGATTATTAAAGATTGGTCGAGTTAATTAATTATGCTGACTAAATTATTGTTGATTTTGTATAAATTACATATACTAAAAGAGAACTTACGGTTATCTTAGTAAAAAGCACTATTCATAAGACATGCCACTTATTCTTTTACACGTTGCAAAGCTATACCCCACTATTTAAGGTGGTAGTTACAATTATTTTATATAATAACTAATAATAATAGCGTCTCTGCTTTTCATCACCTCCTTTCCACCGCCATCGCCTACCGATCCTTCTTCCTTGACCACCACCGCAGTTGTTAGCAACAACGAAGTCCTTTGCCCTCGATTTCCACTACATCAGTATTGATAGTATTGATATCCAATTTCTCATAGGTAGATATTTCATCTTGATTTCTTTTTACATAACGGGGGAGAAATTGGGCCAAAATCGTTTCGGTAAAACAGATTTCAAAGGCACCGATTTTGCATGCAAATCCATAACTAAACGACACGAATTGAATTTGTTAAGGTTTTTGGTTTCAGCTACCAAACTTTAAAGCTGTTAGGGTTTTCGATTTCAATTACCAGCCTGTAAAATGAGAGGGGCTGAATTGGTTAGCAAATTTTATATTATTTTTGATACCGGATACTCAACTATAACAAAACTGGTACAAGTTAAGTCACCCCCAATTTTGTGTTGATGGCTTATCCATTTCCTTTAAGCGAATTGAATTGTTTACTCTAAGTTGTAATCTTCCAAAAACTTTGTGGCCATTTGTGGGGAGCTTCGAGATTGGATACACAGTATACACTGTACAGATTACCAAATAGATGAGCATTTTACCTTTACGAAGTTCCTCACGCAATGAGCGAGGGCAAACTACTAGTTATTTTACTAACTGTCACGTGAAACGGAACTGGTCGGAAGGTGTGCCTCACGTGTAGAATTAACAATTTAAAAGTATCTTATAATAACTTTAATTATATATATCTTTATTTAAATCTAGCGTATATTACTCTAACTTAATTAAGGTTCCTGCTATGGACACCCACCACACGCCCTAATATGCCGCGTATAGAACTATACGTGGCGTATTGTTTGGTTTTTCTAAAAAAACCCACAAATTTTGTCTTATTATGTTTTTTTTTCTGAAGGTCAAAGGCGGCGTATAGCCCTATACGCCGCCTCTGATATTTAATTTTTTAATTTATTATTTGTTATTATTTTTTATTATTATTGTTGCTGCTATTATGTTGTTGTTATTGTTTATTTATTTATTTATTTATTATTATTAATTATTATTATTGTTGTTGTTATTATTATTTATTTATTTATTTATTATTATTATTATTATTATTATTATTATTATAGTTAGAGGGCGATGAGATTGAGATGGAGCTCGAGAAGGAACAGGGCGGGGCGGGGCCATAGAAGGTGACAGCGCGTTGGTCGGGTAGCCATACGTAATGTTGTAAAAGTAGGTTTCTAAGGCCGAGTACTCTCTGAGTACTCGCTACAAGGTATAGCGTCGAGGAGAGTTTTTTTTAACTCCGCCTAATAACAAAGTATAGATCAAAGATGGTCAACCTCAGCCAAAATCACATCTCGTCGGTTAACTTGGTCCGATTTTGACTTAAAAAATTCAACATAATTCATATTTTTTAATATAAAAAAATATCACTTTTTTAATGATTAAAACTTTTTAGAATAATTTAGTATTTAAAATGTATTTATCTTATTTATATTGATATTCTCTTATTTTGTATAAGTATTAGTATACTTATGATATTTGACATATATATAAAATCCAAAAATTATTTTTTTTTATATTTACTATTTCCGAGTAATCCCCGAGTACTCCGAGTACACCCAACTCCCCAGTCAGCCGCATAGGGTCCGCCTAGCGACTTTTGCAACATTTCCCACACACCACCCCCTCCCAGTTTTGACCACGAGTCGAGCACGTCTGGCATGAGACGCGGACGGGGCAACGACGTGGATGCCGCTGGTGAGGGTTCAGGGGCCAGGCGCAGGGCAGAGGACGACAACGACGATGGCGACGCGGCGTTCAGGGGCCCCGACGACGACTTCGACTTCCGAGACTTTGTGTAGATTTTTATGTTTTATTTGTCGTTTTACTTTTATAATTATATTATATGTGTACAATACTGGTTTTGGTGTATATATGTGTTAATTGTTTTGACCGACCTTTAACAAACCATCTGACTACGAGATGCAATTGAAAGTCTATTTGAAAATGTCAATTTTTCCAAATAAGCCTTGCAACTGAACATCCTTTGCCAAATTTTGAATAAATAAATAAATAATATTAATAATAATGATAAATAACAATAATAATTACAAAATAAAAGAAAACAAAGTAAAAAAAAAACATACTAAGACAAAATTGGTGGGTTTTTCTTGAAAAACCAATCAATACGCCGCGTATAGAGCTATACGCGACATAGTGGTTGGTTTTTTAACAAAAAGTGGGGTGGCTATAGAAAACCCCTTAATTAAATCAACCATTATGATTATTTTTCCTATAAATTAGGAAACAAGTGGAGGGATACCTGCACATCATCTTTCCAACCTTATATTTTCCTTTGTGAACCTTAAACAGCCAAGCCATTGACCATGGCTACTGAAGACACTTGTACAAAAACGTGCGACAAATCATTTTGCGAAGATCATATGCTACTAAGCCCAAAAGATGTCGGATTATGGGATCTGATCAAGCTTTTGTTCTCTAAAAATCTTGGAAGCCGGAAGTTCATCGACTGTCCTGTTGGCACAACCGAAGAAAGCTTTTCACTGCGCTTTGTCATCTTCATATCCGTTGTTGCCCAAAAGTTTCTTCATTTGATTTACAAACCTTTGGGTTTGGTTGGCTCGGCGATCGAATTTATGCCCAACTTCATGCATGCAAATGGAGGCTTCTTTAAGCTACTTTTGAATATAGTAACAGGTTCATCTGATCTTCTTCTTCTAGCTAAAACCGTAGAATAATTATTATTATTATTATTTTAATTATTTGTATATTTATGTTAATTTTATTTGTACCGGATCACACCTTATATTTTTTTAACTTGATTTAATTTGTGAATTAAAAATTTAAAAAAAATATGCTATGATTTAAGAGATCCATGATCATTGGTAGTGATATCTTTTGGATGAATCATGATGGATCAATAAATATATTATAATTATGACAACTTGCCCGTTTGGAGGGCTTGCGTCGAAGCTCATTCTATTATACTTATGCAGCAATAGTACCTGTCAATTAATAATATAACTTTTTTCACTAAATGAGTCATATACGCATATAACTAACGTGCCAAATCTTGCATTTTAGATCTACTTTGATCCATGTATGGTAGTTAATCGGGAGTTCATAAATTATTACTCAAAAGTTCAGCAAAGTACACCTGGAGGGTTTTTGTCAACACTTACGCCAATATTTTTGCATAATTTTGTGAAGTTAAAGCATTTTCTACGTGGTGGTTGTTAACGTGAAGTCCCTCCCAAATAGTGAGGGTTCAAGTCTCATAGTAAACAAGAAAACGGTGTAATAATATGCTGTTAATTAAGGAGAAAAAACAGTATCTACGTATTTGTAATTGACCATTATCGATGATCTTTAATTTTGCTGCTATTTATCGTTAATGTCACATTGCCACATTAGTAAATAAACTCTATCTTTCAAGTGCTTGATATTAATTGGCGGATATAATGTAGGAAAAATGGAGCTTCCTAATAAAGAGTTGCCGGAGTACTTGACGTCGATTGGGCTATTAGACATACGAAGGGATCTAGACAATAGAATTAAGCATGACGATCCCAGGTACACGAGTGCGCTTGCTATTATGGCAGCTAAATCTGCATACGAAAACGAGGCATATATCAAAGAAACTGTCGAGAAACATTGGAAGGTTAAAAACTTAATTAGACGAATATCTTGTACCATATTATTGTTAGTATTATTACTATATCGATAACTACATGTTAGTAAATTTCGGTCCACATAGCTAACAGAATCGATTACCTGATCACAGATGGAGTTCTTGGGGATCTTCGATTGTTGGAATGGTAATTTGTCATAATTGTGAACTCTTTTCCTGAAATTCATTTCTCATATTTTGATACATATGCAACATTCTTTTTTATAACCATTTAATGAAAATAGGTTATTATTCATTATACCAAAATCAAGCATTTTGTACAACATACCTTCTTAAGCCATTTAATGCCAGAAGTTGCATTATAGTGTTAAGAAAAAGTATGTTCCATATCTCATAAAAAGCGAAAAATTTCTTGCATCTTGAATTAAACTAATAAAGACAAGTTATTTTTATTTCAGATTATGAAGAGGATTACACCACACAAGGGTTCATGTGGAGCGGTAAGAAAGGGGATTTTGAGCTAATAGGTGTTTCCTTCAGAGGCACATCACCTTTCAGTGCTAAAGACTGGTCTTCGGATGTTGATCTGTCATGGTACAAGCTCCGTGGTATAGGCAAGGTTCATGCAGGTTTCTTGAAAGCCTTAGGATTGCAAAAGAGCCAAGGGTGGCCAAAAGACATCCAATCAGACAATCGAAAACCATATGCTTACTACCTGATAAGACAAAAGCTTAAAGAACGTCTTGAGAACAACCCAAATGCTAAATTCTTGTTAACGGGGCATAGTTTAGGAGCCGCATTATCTGTAGTCTTTCCAGCCATTTTAGCGTACCATAACGAGACTGATTTGCTATCGAAACTCGAAGGGGTGTACACATTTGGACAACCTAGGGTTGGAGATCATGAATTTGGTGAATACATGCAAGAGGTGTTGGTAACTCATGGTTTGAGCTACCACAGGTTTGTTTATTGCAATGATTTGGTGCCCAGAGTGCCCTTTGATAGTTCTGATATGTACTACAAGCATTTTGGTGGCTGCCATTATTACAATAGCTTCTACAAGGGCCAGGTAAATAATCTCTCGCTTACGCCCTAATCCAAAACAAACACTTTTTGTTTTAACTTTTTTTTTTTAATGTCACTGGGCTCTTTGGTAATCAGAGTTTACTTGTTTACCAAGTGAGAATAAATGATAAACTTTAATGCAAATTAAAATGTATGGAATACTCGTTTGTTCAATACTACAAAAAGTGCTATAGACTATTTTAGGAACGGTGCTTCTGCAAAATGAACCTAATCCTTAAAAGTTCTTACTTGGTGCAGGTGCTTGCTGAAGAACCAAATAAGAACTACTTCTCAATATTTGCTATAATACCCATGTTTGCAAATGCATTTTGGGAGTTGTTGAGGAGCTTTATCATGCATTATCAAAATGGGCTAGAATACTTTGAAACCTACGCTTGCAGAGGTTGGAGAGTAACTGGACTTTTGATTGCAGGATTGCCGGCTCATGGTCCGCCAGATTATGTTAATATTACTAGGTTGGGTTCACCTGAACTCTTAATGACTAAATCCGCTGATCAATCTACCAACGGTGTCAATTAAATGATACTATTATATAATAGGCGTAACATCAACAAATTTGCGCTAAAAAGTTCCCAAAATGCCTTATTATGTATTTATTTATTTAATAAAGTATGTAAGTAATAAAAAGTAAAACTAAAAAAATCAAGTTCTTGATATCTTATGATAATTAAACACGTCAACCTTTGTTTTTTTTTTATCAAAACTGTTAATCTAACTAGTAACTAGTAGAATTATTTTATTTTTTATTTTTGTGTTTTGTCACAATTGAGTATTTATTTTGACAACTAACAATGCGAAATAATATGATAAAATTACACTTTTGGTCACCGAGATTTGGCATATTTAACTCTTTCAATCTAAGAAATTATCTTTAACGTATCCTGACCTAAGGTTTTTATTTTATAAACAACTAGATTTTCATCCCGGCGTGTTGCGCCGGGACAATTAATAAAACCTTAACGTTAAAACTTGGGTGTTGGTACCGGAGCAAAAAAAGGAAAACAATATAAAATTTGAGTGGACCAGTGGAGTGGTTTCAGTCCGTAAATCGGGCTTTGTTATTACCGAGCGTTATCGGTTCCGCACGTTGAGATTTTGAGTGTATGTGAATCGGGTCAGTTTTAGTCACGTTCGTTATGATATTGGAATTAAAACAAACAAAATTATCATTCGGTCAACTTCCATTAGGGATGAACTCTTGATGGTACCGGCACCGATCAGTACCGATCCCAAAAATTGGAAATATTTGGTACCGGTATTTCATGCAAAATTTGGAAAATACCGGTACCATACCGAACCGTACCGGCATCATACTGATACCGAAAACTCAAAACTTGGTACTTTTCGGTACAGAATTCGGTACCGGTACCAATCGGTACCACTACCGAAAATACTCATCCCTAACTTTCATTATGTTCATTACGGTAGCAAAGCAAAAAAAAAAACAAAATTGTATGGACAAGTAAGGTGCCGTCAAGTGGCCCAATAGCGGCTTAGCGGCACCAAACTTGTAGTTTATATATATTAGATAATTAAGCATTTCAGTTCCTATTAATATCCATTTTTCTATGTTAAATAAATGAAAAATTCAATCATTTTATATCTAAGGACTATTTATGTAAATTATGAAGACTATGTAATATATAGTTGAACTATTATTATTGTTGTGGGTTAGTTTATAATAGAAAGTATATTTTTTATAGTAAGGATAAGAAGTAATCTTGTCCATTGATTTTGAATATGAAGGGTTGAGATTAGTTTAGGGGGAAATCAGGTGTGAACACAAGGTAAAGGGCATAAAAGGAATACAACTTTTCCTGCCTCAACAGCTCCAAGATAGTTCGTAAATGCTGCTCGTGGTCCTCCTTGATTTTCGAATATATCAAAATGTCATCAATAAACACAATAACGAATTTGTCGAGGTACGGTTTACAAACTCGATTCATAAGATCTATGAAAACTACGGGAGCATTAGTTAGTCCGAACGGCATAACTAAGAATTCATAGTGGCCATAACGAGTTCAGAACGCCGTTTTAGACACATCTTCCTCTTGAATTTTAACTTGATGGTAACCGGATCGAAGGTCAATTTTCGAGAAATAGTTTGCCCCTTGAAGTTGATCAAATAAGTCATCTATTCGTGGAAGAGGGTATCGGTTTTTGTGGTAACTTTGTTTAATTCCCGGTAATCAATACACATTCTGAAACTTCCATCTTTCTTCTTTACAAACAATACCGGTGCTCCCCAAGGAGAATAACTGGGACGTATAAAACCCTTATCTAACAACTCCTGTAACTGGTTGGATAGTTCTTGCATTTCAGAGGGTGCCAGTCGATAAGGTGCCTTAGCTATGGGGGCTGATCCTGGAATTAGGTCTATGCGGAATTCAACCTGTCGGTTCGGTGGTAATCCGGGTAAATCGTCAGGAAAGACATCGGGGTATTCACGTACAACGGGAATCTCTTCTATGCATTTCTCATCAGGGTTCTTTATAGTCACGTTTGCCAAGAATGCCATACAACCTTGGCGTAAACATTTCAATACTTTGAGATGAGACACGAGAGGTAATATCGAACCAGACTTCTCTCCTTGTACCACAATCACCTCACCATTCGAAAAGGGAATTTTAACTGTCTTGTCGTTACACACAATCTCCGCCTTATACTTAGTTAACCAGTCCATGCCGACAATAACATCAAAACTTCCTAACTCTACCGGGAGTAGGTCAATAAGGAATGGGTGGTCATTAAGAATAATGGAACAGTTTTGGACTATTTGGTTGACAATTATAGAGTTACCGTTAGCGAGTTCTATAGTATAGGGATTTGTTAGTTCACTAACTGGCATGTTACCTAGGGATACAAAGCTAGTGGAAACAAAGTTTCTATCGGCACTAGTATCAAATAATACAGAAGCATATTGATCAGAAACAACAAATGTACCTGTTACTACGTTCGAGTCTTGTCGTGCTTCTCCAGACCCGATAACAAACGCGCGTCCCCGAGACGCCCCAAAGGTTGATGCTTGGTTCCGATCGGTAACTGCTCCTTGATTCAGCTTGGGGGCAGTCTTTTCTAAAATGCTCTGTGCTACCACATTCATAGCAAGCACGGCGGTTTGCTGGTGCTATGATTTGTTGGATAGGTTGTTGACGAATCGGTTGCGGTCTAAGTGGTTGCAGACGACGAGGTTGAGTTGCTTGGGTTGGTCGGTTGACAATTCCCATACTAACTCTACAACTGGAGCCATTATGCCCCGTTCTCCCACATTTCTGACAGATTAACGGCCTGCACTCACCCACATGATGAAAACTACATTTATCACATTATGGCCATGGTCCCTTGTACCTGTCTCGTTTCACCTCAGAACTACTCATGGCATAATTTTGTATTGTCGGGCGTGCACATTTACTTGCTGGCCTTCCTTGTGACCCTGATCCATAATTAGTTCGCTTCATACTCGATGATTCCCCGGCCATTCTCAACACTCCGCTTCTTACCAAGTCAAAAGTTATGATGCCGGCCTGAGTCACTGCATTCTCAAATGATGTATGGCCAACAGAGTTCACCAAACTCCTCACTTCTGGGGCTAAACCCCAGATATAACGTTCAACTCGTTTGTCCTCGGGAGTTACTAACCATGGTACTAAGCGAGCCAGTCGTTGAAGCGGTTGGTATACTCCAAATGATTCTCTCCTTTCATTTCCAAACTCCAAAGTTCGTGTTCTAACCTTTGAATTTCGTTCTTTGGGCAGAAATGTTCCAGCATCAGTGTTTTGAGTTCAGCCCATGTCATGCGATTCACCGTATCTTGACCTTTTATCTGTACCGTAGTGTTCCACCACATTAATGCGTGATCAGTAAATGTAGAGGCAACATACTTGACAATGTTTTCGGGTGGACAATTGCTGATATTGAGGACAGATTCAGTCTTTTCGATCCATTTGATTAACCCGTTTGGCCCTTCAGTGCCCTTGAAATCAATCGGTTTACAGGCCATAAAGTTTTTGATCGAATATTCCCTTCGAGGGGGATTAGGGTTGTTATTGTTATTGTTTGGGTTCGGTGGGGGATTATTGTTGTTGACATTATTTGCATCAGGTGGGGGATTATTTGCATTGGTAGAGGCGTTTGTATTAGGTGGGGGATTGTTATTTGTAACTGTTTCATTGTTGGTTGGGGGAGCATTATTGGTTTGTTGCTGGTTTGTTTGCATATTTGCGTTTACACCGGCAGTCACCTGTGTTACAATAAGTGGAATTGCTGCCTGCATTTTCCGAGCAATCATCTCGGCTATTTCTGCCTCAGTCATGAGGTTTGCTTTCTTTGGGGCCATTCTATAATGATAAACAAATATAAGCCAATTAATACTAATTCCAGTCTACGGCACTATGTAATAATAATCACAATAAATGTTGTACAGGTAAACCAGATAACATACTGACATTTCACAAATTGTTCCGTACATTGATATTAAAAGGTACATAGACTTAGCCTGATAAAGGCCAGTGCTTGCATGTATATATCAAAATCTGTCACTAAGTGACTGTTAGACTTAACCCTATAAGGGTCAGTGCTTGTAATAATGTACAAAATTGTGCCCCATGTTAACATAACATACTACTATATACATACATGGAGTATCAAAAGATCATGTACACATATCTGTAACATTCTGCATTTATCCATACAAACGATAGGCTAACCACAAACATAAAAATAACAACACCGTAATCACCCAGTAACAGTTCCACAGCCGAACTGTCACCCTATCCAAACACCAGTGGTGGTAGGCATCTAACTGCTGCAAGTTCAGTACTATCTGATGTAACGTCGATAAGCATTGGGTCACGTCCCTCCTCTCCTGGTTAATGTTAGCTATGGCTATCGAATGGTCTATCACACGGTCAGTCAGGACACCCATCCAAGAGTTGTTTCCTGCGTTTGGGAGGTCAGGGAGAGGGGTATGTATACTCAATGAACGGGAAGATGAAGTATCTGCCCTAGGGCGTGAAGGTCCTCCCCGGTCGTGGGTAGATCTGAATGGAATCGAGGTAGGGTCAATCGGGGTTACCCTAATACGAGCAGTCTGTCGGACTCGTGCAGTAGCTGAAGTCGTCGGCGACAGGTGAATGGGTGGAGTGGGTGATGGGGCTACTCTAGCAGGTGAACGATACTGACTGTTAAGTTCATTTTGATCCCTGCGTGGTGACCTGGGGTGATAACTATCGCATCTGTAGCCGGATAGATCAGGCACATTCTTAGGTAGCTCTCTACAGATAACTTCTTCTTCCACATCTTCCTCCTCCTCCTCCGGTTCCTCCTCTTCTGGATCCTCCTCGGATTCCTCCTCTAGATCCTCCTCGGATTCCTCCTCTACATATATTACCGGTTCTTCTTCCGGTACGTACTCGTTATTCCTTGACATGACTCTGCACAATGTTTAGTTATAAGAATAATATCTATTGCTAGCGCTAACTATTGTCGAAAAGATTAATTAATTAAACCAAATTTAATATTAATTATATTAGAATATAATATTAGTTTTATTAAAATTTTAATTATTATTATTATTATTTAAATCAATATTGAATATAAATGAATATAATATTCATAGTAAAATTTACCGTCATCAACAGTATCGTACGTACACGTATTCATACACCTTGTTCCAAATAAGCACGTATGAGTGTTACATATATATATATACTTTCACGTTACCTTTTATACA
Organism: Bidens hawaiensis; assembly: GCF_021521415.1. Classification (NCBI taxonomy): domain Eukaryota; kingdom Viridiplantae; phylum Streptophyta; class Magnoliopsida; order Asterales; family Asteraceae; genus Bidens; species Bidens hawaiensis. The sequence goes on along the minus strand of NW_027491684.1, from coordinate 617,509 downwards.
CATATGTTGCCACTTTTACCTAATCACACGTTCCGCGACTTCTCCCTGAACTCCCTCGTATAAGCAAGTCTGTTATTATGTTCCGGACCACAATAACCCACTTGCCCTACAAGTTCATCCCGACATCCATCAGTATATAATATTAATTTATTATTTAATTATTTTCCCAGAGTTAATCGAGCCTACGGTTATATTTTAGGTACCCTAAGGGATAACCTAATCCTTTATAACCAATGGCTCTGATACCAACTTTTGTCACACCCCGACTAGCACAATGCGGAAGCGTAAAACGGGAATGTAACAGACATCTCTGGTATCAACACATTGTTTATAAAGAAACATTACAAACTAATTTACAATATATTACATTTCATTGTTCTATCATTGTTTTACAGTCTAGGTGATGCAAACCAAACTAGTTCGTTAACTATACGATCTTACTACTAGTATTCTTGCTTCTATTCACATAGCATCAACCACACACCTTGCGCAAGTAACAGATCACTAAATCATTCCGATTTAGGCACACCTGAAAAGCAGTTTAAAACGGGTCAACTAATAGAGTTGGTGAGTTTCACGAGTTTCAAGAAAATAGTAATGAATGTTCACAAGTTAACACTTTTCATCATGAAATAAGTATTTATGTATGTATGTAAATGATGTAATTATGCTAAGCTACAGTGAAGCCTTGACTGTATATGCTGCGTGCATCCATTTCCCACGCTCAATCAACCACTGTGGCCCCTTTCCGCCCACAACATGCCCCAAGTAGCTATGTCTAACACTACATAGCGTGTTGTATAATTATGGTCATGTGCAAACGGGGTAAAGTCTCAGCGATACATGCCGGCTCCGTTTGGGTTTGTCAAACCAATAGTACTATTCACAAGCCACCGGCTCGAAGTTAATCACTGTGTTAGTGGGGACTTTCGTGTGTTAGCACTTAGATAATTCACATCAATACATGTTTCAGGTATGTATATGTAATCAAACATGCTTTTCACCCCAAAAGTTCGTAAAACTGTTTAAAGAGTGGGGTCATGAAACTCACGGTTTAGTAGATAATCAGTACTGTATCAACTCGTGGTTTGTTCGGTCCGCTATCAGTAGTTCCTATAATTAATATTATAATAATATTAATATTTTAATATTATTATAATCTCAATACTAAACTGGGCTGTATAACTAATCTGGGTGTAGCTGGAATGCCCAGAAAGTGGCAATAGGCTTAGGTTGTGATGTTGTTCAATGTCTAATACTTAAAACTGAACTTGGCTCAGATTCCCGTTTTCCCAGCTGGGCCAAGTTGTTCGTTTACGCGTTCAGAAAACAGTTATGGGAAAATAAGCTTGGGTAAATGTATTGGTTAATAAGATGATTGAGTTATAAAGAAGGATCACATAGTGGGGTCCCGGATTAGCCACGGGACCCGTTTCCGTTTATTCAGTTTGATTTGAGAAGAAACGCGCACAATCCACCCGGATTGTTCAGTTTTCTCATAGAAAAGTTCGTTTTTTACTTAATTAGTCCAAAAATATGATTTTTGATCATTCTTGGTGTTTTGATATTCCCGTAGGTTCGTTAGTCGCGAACTTGCCGGTTTTTATAAGAACTGAATTTGTTTAATCTTTAAATTAGCATAATTAATTAACCGTTAATTATTAAATTATGAAAATTTAGCCACTTATCAATTAAAATATGCAAATTTTTATAAAAATATTTCTGGAATTATTCACTGATTTATTAATTTGTAAAAATTCATTTTATCAGCTATATTTCGCCTGAAAATCGTCCGTTTACCCCAAACAATTTCCAAAAATTTATGAATACTCAAATCATGTCCCAAAACAACCTGTATCAATTCCAGAATGTAAAAAGATTGTGCGATATTCTTTTCGGCCCAAATTCGGCTATAAAAATTCACACGAACGCATATACACAAAACACCTTTAAACTTCTCCAAATGATCCCAAAATTCATATGTGATCAAAATACATCAAATCTGAGTTCCCAGAAAAATTTCATAAGTTTTAAAGTATTTTAGCTATTTTTCCCAAATAAACGTCCCAATTCGGTAATAAATTCGCCAAATATTCTCAGATGGTCGAAAAATTACCAAATTTGAACAGGGACTCAATGACATGGTCCCTGATATGCCTGCAAAATTTCAAGGCCTAATAATATGCACATCACAACCTTAACCTAAACATCCCGTAAGCGAGTGTTTCGGCATTACCTTAGCGGTTTTTGTTCGTTTCCGCCTTTCTAATCAACTTTTAAAGCTCTTGTGCTCCTATTTAGGCTAGGTACAGGTCCAAATATCACAACCCAAGCAGGTTTCATTAATAGAACAGCCCTTTAACTTAGGGTTTCGGCTAGTGCACAAAAACGAACTTTTGAACCGTAAAAACGCCGTTTCAACCCTTTAATCCATGTTTATGGCCAAAAAAACTATCAAAACAGGTTCCTTACCATGTGTATGATCAAAACATATTTATGGACCATTTTTAGGATTTTTACATGGTTAGGAATGATTTTTAGCAATTAAAACATGTTTTTATGGTATTAATCAAGGTTAAATAAGTACAAAAGTTACTTATTTAAACTCCTTACCTTAGGGTTTGAAGGATTCTGGAAAAATCAGCTTGCAGCTGCTTGGACTTCAACTTTTATAAACTAGAATGAATAAACAAGCTTGTGGAATAAGTTTTATAAAAAAAATGGGGGGTGGGGTGGGCTGGTCCGATCGGAAACTTCATGGGCCCCCCTTTGGGCTGTTTTGGCCCAATATTCTGATTTCTCAAGCCCAAATATGAAAACCCCGGTCCAAATTTAGTTCGGGTTCGGTTTTTGGCGCGAAAAACTTATCGGGTGCGTTAAACAGTGCGAAAACGAGTGTTTTTCGGCTAGTTTTGTGTAAAATTATAAAAACATACTATATGTTTGTAAAAATCAAAAATATTTTCACGGATCGCTTAAAACATTTCCAATAAGTGTTTGGTAAGTCTTTTTCAGCTTAACGGATGATACAATGCTTGATTTGTAACTATCTTTTGCGTTTAAATCTATAGCGGGTAGTTAAACGAGCATGTTTTCGTTTAACTTGTTTGCTATCGAACTAGGTCCATATTTCTAATGTTTTAGTTTGTATAGATTGTATATCACTTATAGATGGTCCCCCGAGATATCTGGGTCATAACCCGACCCGTTCGATTAATCGTTCGTTTGTTATGCAAAAGGCGTTTATTTGCTTAATCGGTAAATACGTATTGAGGTGTACCTTGTTTTGGCTCAAATGTCACACCCGATCACACCAGTGTTCTCCCTACTGCTCAAACTCCAATCCCTATGTTTAAGGGTGAGGGTTATGAGTTATGGAGTATCCGTATGAAGAATATTCTCAGATCAAGGGACCCATGGGAATTGGTTGAATCCGATATTGATGACAAAGTCAAGAATGAAAGAAAGAAAGATGCTTATGCAATGGCCGTCATTCAACAGGCTGTTCATGACAATCTATTCTCTAGAAAATGCAGTAGCAATTCTGCAAAAAAAAAAAAAAAAAAAAAAAAAAAAAAAAAAAAAAAAAAAAAAAACTGTAGATTCTGAAGATGGAATTCCAAGGTGACTCGCAAGTGAAAGCCATTGAACTTCAGGGGCTTCGTAGAGATTTTGAAAATCTCTATAAAGGAAGGAGAATCAGTTGGAGATATTTCTCTAGAGTTATGACCGTTGTTAGTCAAAAAAGAGCTTTTGAAGAAGAAGTGGTTGATCACACTGTGGTAGAAAAAAATACTCAGGAGCCTTACACCAAAAAAATACTCATGGTCTTTCCTTGCTTACTCCTGTGAAACTTATGGGATCCTTGCAGTCTCGTGAAGAAAGAATCAATAGATTAATATCTGTGGAAGAGTGAAAAGATTGAAGAGCAGGCTCTCCAAGTGATGAATGATCGACCCCTACCAAGTCATAGTCCCAACCTTTGGGGTCGTGGCATGAACCGTGGAAGAGGATGCAAAAGCCTTGATAGAAGCCTAGTACCTCAATGTACCATATGCAAGAAATTTATTAGCAACCACACAAGACACAACTCATTTCTTCTAAATCACACTGAAAAACCCTAATTAACCTTCCCCGATCTATTAGTAGTCTTCTTGCCGGATGAAAACAGCTTCTCTTCGGAGATGCACACATGTGACATGTTATCCTCTGCTTCTCTATCACTTTTCAAACTAATAAAGACAAAGAAAGAGATATATGAAAACGGCTATGAGCTCTAAATCGTGCACCGGCCTGCGGCCGGGTAACAATCTCTAATTGTTTCATATTAGGGTTTTACCCTATTTGACTTCTCATGCTCTAACCTATTGTATACCTGAAATCTTTGTGTTATATATGACTCATGTGTTGAACGTTGTTTGTTTCGGTTACAGGAAACTCCATTTTAATCACCAGTTGATTCCAGATATGATTATTTGGGTAAGTGTTTTATACTAATTTCAGTTTATAAAATTATTTAGGTTTCTTTTAGCTATTGATTAGGGTTGACTTTGGGTTATTAACTTATATGCAGCTACATAGATGATTTTCATTGGTTTGTATATGACTGACTGTGTTAAAGAAAACACACTTGGTATTGGAGCATTGACGCGCCGACACTGATTGTGTTCAGTTGTTGTTGTTCTTGATGAATTTCGCGTAATAGTCAAAGGGTGTATATAAGCATTGTATTAAAATTAATTTTTAAGGGCATTTTAGGTGTTTAAAATCAATTAATTTTATTTTGGAATTCAAGTAAATGTGCAGATTTGTTAACTATTTTCTAATTTGTGCAGGTTCAACATTTGCAAAGAATAGTGGAACTAGGAATGAGCAAGTTCGATATCGGTACGGATTGGAACCGGTTCCGGTACCGAAATCGGTACTGATTTGGTACCGTTGGTACCGAATCGGTACCAAAGTTTTGAGTTTTGGACCGGTACGGTACCGGTATTTTTCGAATTTTTACCTTTAATACCGATACCGGTACCATAATTTATGATTTTCGGGACCAGGATTTTCGGGACCGGTACGGTATCGATCTCATCCCTAAGCGGAACAGCCTCAATTGCTTGCAGTATATAATTTTCTTTTTCACTTTACCGTTTACATGATTTCAGTATCTGGTTGAGGTTTTTGTGGCCTTCTAATTTTATTGCTTGTGACTAATTAATCAACTAATCAACGTGTTCATGTTCAAACATTACACGATGCACTCTTTAAAAAATTGTGTATACTTCTAAGATTAGCAACTTAATGTTAAAGCCGGTAGCTTTACTTATTTCCTTGCATGTTCCTATGCGTGCTTGGTTAGGGGAGCTTTTGGTTTTAGGAATCTGAGTAGCAACCTAATGCTAGAGCATGTGTTTCCTTGGATAGTGACATAGTGTAGCTTTCAGTTTTTGAAATCTAATTTCATTAATTTTATGATTGCCGTTTAAAGTTAAAAAGTGTCACACTTCTGATTTTGACTGTGACCACACTTCATAATTGCTCAATAATTATTTACTTAGGAAATCAACTATATAAAACTTAAAAACCAAAATTTTACATTTCTTTTAGTTAACCTATCTATCTATCTATCTATCTATCTATCTATCTAAATGCCTAGTAAAAAATTCTAGATGTTGCGCGTCTCTCACCTCCTTTCAAGTCACTAGATTGTTGCCGTATTAATTGTTTAGGAAATATATTTGGTTTGCCGTTGTGTCTTTTTCGGGTTCGTATCGGCCTTGCCAACCTACAAACAAGAGTCGTGTAAAACTCCAAAGTACTGGCTTATTAGGTTATGGTAATTAATTTTTGTAAGAGACTCTACTTTCGAGTGGATGGTGTTTTTTGGGTCATGTTTTTTGGATACTTGAGAAAGAGCACATTAAGGTTATTTAACATATTTTTTGCGTACAACTATATTTGTGATTGATTTAAATCAACTATTTACGCTACGATAATTTTTGACAATCAGGAACATGCATGGATTAATGGTTAGACGTAGAAAACATGTTTTCAACAGGTTTGCTGTAATTTACTGTATGCTTTAGTTAAAAAAAACGAATAAATATGATGATAATTTTTTGGTTTTCACTTTGCAGGTCAAAAAGACTTGAACAATAGTGAACCGAGTGGTATTTGTTCAGCTATAGATGGAAGCGTATCTAGCGGAGAACAAACGTGACTTCCTACATAAATGAGTCCGCCAAACAAATAGGATTGCATCAACATGGAACGCATGAATGAAACGCACACTGTAGCAAAGCAACAACCCATCTTTTGTATGACAATCTTGATGCTACATGTACAATCCGATGTATATGACGACGATTTTTCAGAGATATCACACAAGCACTATAAATAACCCACGTGCGGCAACGCGCGGGTTAAAAACCTTGTAAATTTTATTAAATACATATGAGATTTCTATAACTTTATCTTTGAAGAATTGCTTTTAAACAAATAAAACCTTAAGTTTAAATTAGAATTTAATACGGAGTAAAAAACACCAAAAAGAATTGTTTTTAAACCAAATAAAACCCTAAATTTTAATTTGAATTTAGAAACACTCAATAAAAATGTAGAAAATGCAAAAATATTTGCTTTTAAACCAAATAAAACACTATGTTTTAATTAGAAATTAGAAAAACAAAATAAAAATGTTGAAGCTATCCTTAGTGAGGCTTGAACTTGTGACCTTTGGGTTGGAGAAAAATGATATGCCACTATACCAAAAATAACTTTGATATAATAGGTTCCACCAAAGTATTTTTATGGGGTCCTTCAAAATTTAACCTATCGTATCTACTATATTTTTAAAAAAGATCGGTGTCCCGGGAGCCTGATCCCACTAAGGTGGGCCCGCCCCTGCACATATGGACATGGATTAAGTGCAAAATTTGTAGAGAAGGTTAAGAAGGAAAAGGAGAGTAAGGACCTATCCACATGCATATGTTTATAATATTAACTCTAAACCAAACACATTTTTTAGCTTAAAAAAATGTGCATTTTCTAAAATTCTATTTTCAGATTACGCCGGAAGACAATAAGTCAATTACTGATGTTCAGATTAATTGAATAAAAAAATAAAGATAGAAGTTCATATTATTCCGACGGCAAACTTTTATTAGAAACATAAATCAAAGCCTAAAACTAGCCCAAGATGAAAGGTGGAAAAAAAAATTAGGCCTACCTACGCATATAAAAAAAAATGGCTGGTTTCCAACCTGGCCATGTCACAGCTAAAGTTGTTTTTATCCAAAGGTTCAAGTGAAAACGGCATTTCCACCTCGTGATGGTTATCCCAGGAAAGTTGGTTTACTTGGATTCTTGGAAATTGAGTATAAATGGAAATCGCCACTTTGTAAAAAATGTGGTCTATAAATTCTTTTTCTTTTCATGAGTCTGTTGTTATTCCTTCCAAAGAACCGATAGGCCCAATTTAATATGTCTAATGTCGATAAAGATCGATTTGTGTGGGTTAAGATTTAAGAAGAAAAGGCAAAAACAACGAAAAGATGGTGGGATTTCGGTCCTTCTGGCCCAGCTTAGGCTTCTAAACCCACGGCCCAACCTACTGTTAAGAACGATCCTGGCCCAAATGTCGCTTTAGTCCTAACTCCTAAGTGCTGTGCAACTCTACTTTTTGGCCCTTTTGCCCTTTTTTATACATTTTGACCCCCCGAATGTTAGTATAGTATGTGGTGGATGTTGCGGTTTAATCACAACACTAAAAAATGGTGTACTCTCTCCAATCTTAATAACATGCATTATTCTAGCGTTCAAGCAAAAAATCTCAAATAGCTTCTTCTGGTGTGCAACTTCAATTCATGACGTTATCTAGTACTTGAGAGTATAAAATAAAAGGTGAATTTTAGTTATCTTTGTTAAGTTCATAGCGTTCGTTTGAAAAATTTGAAAATCATTTTTTCACACAGCCCAATCCTAATCGGTCTCAACCAGGCCCAGTTGCAGACCGGTCCCAACCCAACCCAAACCGGTTTTGACTAAGAGTTTACCAACCCATGCCACTTTTTAACCCGAACTGGTTTGTATTCAAAACCGTTTTGTACTTGTCTAAGTTGTCTTGCCCATAACATACCACCAACAAAACCACCTATATCTACCGGCCCAATAAAGACCCAAACCTTTCTAACAAACCCATGCACATGCAAACAAAGAAACATATAAGGACTTGAACTAACAAGGGCACAAGGTTATATGGGACAAAACACATTTCAAGAAACCACTTTCACACGGATTGCCATGCTCCCACTATAAACATCATGCCAAATGACTCTCAGCCCTCTACATAAACCACCTCTAAATAATTAAACCAATATAGCCAATAAAGAATAAACACTTGTGCCTCTAGCGTATTATTCCGAAAAATGGTATTAGGACTTCGAGCAATCAAAAATCATTACCGACAAACCCCACAATCCAACAAATTCGAAAACAAACTAATCTTTTATGCTAGATAAGCTTAAATACGTGTCTTATAAAATTTTAACTTGTTAGTATTTAAATATCAAATAAGGTTTTTGGTTTTCAAACTATAACTTAAATACTTACATAGAGGTTGAACAATAGTTGTATCCTCCTAGTGAAAGACGTATTGAACGTATAAAAGTTATTATTGAAAATTAGATGTAAAAATTTCTATGTTTTGTTATAAAGTTATACTTGATGAAATTTATTTTTTGTTGTAAATCCTAAATCAATTATACAAAAATATTATATTATGATTTTTAAAACAGTATCAGATTCCCAGTTATGATGTTTTGGTATGGGTTCAATTTAGCTGGTGGAAAAATTGGACAAAAATGTTGTAATATATCAAACTAGAACTTAAGTATAAATATTGGTTCATAGTGTACTCAAAGTTTAATCCTTATGCTCTCTTGAGATGTTTAGGAGCAAAAAATACTAGTGTACTGTGTGTTTATGCTTTGTTATTTAAGGTCAAACAAGATTCCAACATAAATTAAGGTTTCGATCAGATCAGTGTCTAAGTTCACGCTTATATATCTTTTAAGTAGTTATGAACACTAGAGAACCACTTGATCAAGATCTCAACTATTTGTAGACCCTAAAACATATTTAAAACACGGCCGTTGTGGCGGAGAGTCGAAGGGAATTAGTTTGTATCATTTATGTTCGTTAGGGTACCGGAACTAGACCTCAAAAAACATATTTGAAACATTAAAACATACTTAAAAACAAAAGTCAGTAAAACCCGAGCGTTGTAGCGGCGAATCAACGTGAATTTGGTTGGATATCGATGAGATTCCTCACGGTACCCAAACTAAACCCAAATAATAAATTCATAAATTAAACACATATATAACACAAAAATAAAACATATTTGAAACAAAATAAAATTCAAATAAAAATTCAAAAATATTATTTGTGACAACCACAAGGCATTTTAAAGCATAATGAGTAACAAAACGTGTCGTGTTGTGATGGCACGACACAAATTCGTTTGGTATCGGTTAAGTTTGTTAAAGTATCGACACTAAATCAAAAATATAAACCTTTAATTCTGTAAATGCCCAAAACAATTTCGACACACATACAACTTATGATCAAACCGACACGAATTATAAGTTAGGTACTGTGACAGTTCCGTAACTGAACCAAAAAATTAATTTTGTGAAATTTACATATTTAATAAAAACATGTTAAAAGCAAAAATAAAAATAAAAAAAATGTTTGCGACAACAACTATTAATAATAATTAATAATCTTATTTATGTAATTCGCTGACATTATATTAATTTTCATGATTCCATCACTGTGTTCACACGTGGGATAAGAGAAATGGAAGACACCCATGGCCATGGCCCATTTTTACCTTATTTTTAAACTTTTAAGTTTGAACTAAAATTTCTGCAAATTTAATTCTTCCACGTGAAAGTCCATTTTCAGGATCCACAAAATAAATTCTTATGGTAAATTTGAAATAATGTTTACATGCAAATTCGATTAATAACAATTAATTGTTTCTTTCAAAGACCAAATATATAATGGGAATCAAAGAAGGCCGCAAGCGAGTAACAAGCGGCCAAAATACAAAACAGTCAAAAGACAAGGACAAAACAATTGTGAGAAACAACTCCAAGGAACTGGAACGGAAATTTCATGAAATTAAATCTACACCAAGATTCTCAATCCAAGCTTCCTCTCTTGCTTTTTTGTCTTTAACCCATGGGAAAGAGTGCGTTAAGATGGTTTACCAACTTTGCAATCGAGCAATTTCTACGATTGATTTTTTTTTCCGTTTCTTGCTTTCCACGTCAACCACAATGACACCATCAAAATAGCTTATATCACTTACCTTTCTCCATGGATACCTTGTGTTTTTTCATAGGTAGCTCTAGGATAGATTGTACCGAGTCGCATGGACCATTTGTAGGAAGTTTTACCCACGAAAGGATTATGTACACAATTGCCCTTGATGAATTCCGTGTAAACCACAACTCAGTGATGGTGTTGTTGACCCCCTTACAACAAATGCAACAATTTACTTTCAACATAATCCAGTTATTCTAATAATCAATATTAACTTACATTTCCCCCTCGCTATCAATTTCCCAACACAAACTTTTTACCAAAAACAAGTCATTCGAGTTAAGCCCTTCCAAAGCCACATATTCACTACCAATTGACCTATTTACTTTAGAGACCAAACTCATACAATCATGTAATTCACTAACCTTACGGTTGTACTTGACAACCTCAACTTCAACCCATTAAATTTTGCCACAAACTAATGCATCCTTCTTCTCTTCAAGAGGAAACACGGAAGAAAACTTTTCTTTTAAGGTTATCGAGTAAGCCCATTTATCCAACTAAATAATGGTTTTTCCACTTTCTCCAAACGGACTTTTAATATATATCTCCATGAAATTTAGGTTGTAGTTGGGCTCAAGGTGCTCTAACCTACCAATGGATTGCCACAAACCGCCTAAGGATGTCTTCATCGGAACGCAATTCCATTTTCGTGTCATACTTTTAATTTTGTTATTAATTCAAATATGTAACCGCATGTATTCTCAATATAATAATATTTTCTAATAGGCTATCTTCTAGAAACTAAGAACATGTTTGGGATTGAGTTTGAAAAATGCTTATTGTCTTATTGGTTTTTTTAAAAAGTTAGGATTTTGGGCTTTTAAAAAAATATTTTTTAACCCTTTTAAAAACCTAAAATAAAAAATATTTATGTGATTGCCAAACAATTTTTAACTTACAGGCTTTTTGATCAATTTCGAAAGGTCAATAAAAAACATTTATAAATTACCTAGCTAGGGCAAGTAAAGTGTCCAATCTACAAGGAATCAGTGGAAAGTGCTAATCAAGTTTAATGCTTTTTAATTAATTATACTAGGGAGGACAAACGATGTTAAACAGTTTGAATTTTGATTTGTTTGTAAAACAGCTAAAAAAAACAGTGACACACTTCAGGTTCAGGTAATGCAATGAACTGGATGAACAAAACTTATACCAATTAGGAATTACATAGACATAATTCGTTCATTGTAATAGGCAAATAATTACTAGACACATTAGTTTGGTTATGATGAGATTCACAGAACCTAATTCGACGAATTAACACAACTGAACATAGTCTAGATAATTACCAGTTTATTAATATAAAACCTAGCATCTATCAATGATTAGTGGTAAATGGTTCAATGACGATGAAAACTTAATTCTAATTGTTGATAAACACAAGCAAAATAATTGAGGATAAATGCAAATCTCAGAAACACAATTGTTTAACCGATTCAAACAAACATATAGGTTTAATCAACCAAAAGATTAATTAAAACTAAATCCCAATATTGGTAAAAATCATAAAATACTCAGTTTATATGCAAACCCTACACCTGAAGTGGTCGCGAATGATTTAGCCTTGCCTCTAAATCACGATTGACTCGAGTATGGATTGGAATGATGAAACCATGGATGATTTGGTGATTGAGAGGTGTTAAGACGGTGAAGAATTTCTCCAAATTCGTCCTTAGTGGCTAGGGTATGAAGGATTTTCGAATTTAGGGTTTTCTAAGCTTAAATAGGTAGAAAAACAAGAAAATAGGATTTCCCGTCAGACAAGGCTGTAAGCTACGAACTGGTCACCGTAGCTTACGATGGGACCATAGGCTATAATCAGAAGCTGATGCATTATGGTAATTTTTATTACACTTTCATACTCGCCTCGTCGAGAAACCCAAAATTCATATATTATGGATTTCGTAACTCATTTTCTAGCCATGGATATGTCCGTTTTACTTTAAGTGCGCACAAATCACTTCTGAACTCCCCTGATTGCTTCCCTTTTACCCATAACTCAATTCCTTACCATCCTAAGTGCTCCAAATTAGTTTCTTTAAGCTCTGAGCACCTGTAAACATAAAACCACTCAAAGTACTCGTGTTCGATACATATAAACACGTAAAACACACGATATAAAACACTTAAAGCACATTCTTTCACCCACACATCACATCCCCACACTTATCCTTTTTCGTCATGAAAAAGATTTACAATGGAATCAGAATAAGAAATTGTTTCCATAATACACTTAGGTTAATTAATTATAGATAACCCAACTGATCAAAGTACTCGTGTTCGATACATATAAACAAGTAAAACACACGATATAAAACACTTAAAGCACATTCTTTCACCCACACATCACATCCCCACACTTATCCTTTTTCGTCCTGAAAAAGATTTACAATGGAATCAGAATCAGAAATTGTTTCCATAATACACTTAGGTTACTTAATTAATTACATATAACACAAACCGTGATTACTGGTATTGTTATCCACTTAAACCCAGCCATCGACAATTCATACCTCCAATCATGTTTAGCTTTTAAGTTCAAGTTAACATTCAGTCTAAGGATCTCACACCGATAATCACAAGTCTACCTATTTTGTTTCATATATGTCCAAGAAAAGAAAAAACCATAAAGATTTTTCTACCACTATAACCCAAATACATGTAAATGTTAAGATTTAACCTAACAGATGAACAAATAAATGAACGAATTGCATTTAAATATATGTTAAACCTCACCCATGGATGTTCTCACCGTGATTGCTTGCACAGTGAGAAGCATATAATATGTTTGTTCTTATTCATGAATGTTCGTTGATCCTTACCCAAAGGCCTATCCGCCAAGCTGCTAACTCGAGGGAAAACACATAGGTTGTTCGATCTTAATCACAAATTATTTTTCGAGCCTCATCCATAAATGTCATCTCCAAGTACTATCCAAGAGGGAGGCACATTAAATTATTGGATCTTTCTCAATCATTTCACTTTTAATGGCCACTTTTTATGGATTAATGGGGCGCCACACTTGTGTGCCAACTAAGTGAGATTAAATCCTAAACTTTACAAGGTTTTGATCTATAGTGGTGCTCATTCATTACATTAGACATTTTAGTTTCTCTCTCTTTTTTTTCTAAGATGAGAACCCACAAGACTTAATAATTTCAATTAAATGTATATTATTCCATTTTCAATAGCCTTTCATTATCGGTTGGGCCTACCGACACATCCCAAGTTAAATGTTTATTATCTCATATATATATATATATATATATATATATATATGTATGTGTGTGTGTGTACTAGTTTTGATAAAGTAATTCCCAATTTTTCTATCATTTTTCATTGTTTTGAAAAAAAAAATTAAAATTCAGGACATTTTTCACTTTTCTCAAAAACTCTTTCCCGCAATACTTTCCCGTATCCTCACACTTAAACTTTACATTGTCCCTAATGTAAATTTTCATTTAACAATAGAATTTGGTACACGGTAACTTAAATAGTTTAACAATCAAAGAAAAGAAAAGAGGCACATGCACCTTATTCGAATCTCTCTTGTCAAATGGGTCCTGCTGATGAATACTTTTGCAAATTTGACCCGCACTCCTTGAACTATGAGATGACAATATATATACTCCACTAACTTGACTAAACACCATGACCTTCCTAACACTTAGGGTTTACTATGACTGCTAAATGCACACAAACAGTAACACGCAAAAAATAAAACAAATAAAGAAAAACAAAATAAAATAAAAGGTCATGTTGCCTCCTGGTCAGCGCTAAGTTTTTGTTAAGGTCTTCAGCCGGATTGTTACCTCATTTTGCGGTTATGGTGGTCTAATGGAAGATTTACCTACTGAATTTCCCACATGCGCTCGGTAGTTACGGTGCCAATGCTCCGCTTCCTCCTACATTGTTAACTTATTCCGCAAACCATCCCGGGCAGGTGTTAATGCACATTTCCCTCCAGAATTTCCAACATATGCTCGATGGTTAACACATCAAGCCCACACACTCTTTCTTATCTTCAAAACGCCAAAAGTTGATCAGGGCCAAATCAAACATTTTCCCATCGAGTTTCCCATGCAAGCTCGGTATTTGACTTGTCGTGTCCAGACTTACTTCCTTATGGTTGACATATCTATAGTACCCTCGTGAGGCCACTTCTTACCATGTTGCCCATTATTCTTCATCTTCACCTTCCTTTTATTAGAGTTCAAATCATCACACCCGACTTTATCAATATGAATAATGTGCAATGGAGGATGATCGGGATAATCTGAAACTATCATTGTCTTTGATTATTTAGCGGGTGATGCCTCTTCTACTGGGTTTAAACATTCAACTCTATGCTCTAACACCATTGGTTCCTCTCCTACTACATCATCATCATCATTAAAACATGGGTTACTTCCATCACCATTTCTTCAAAGGTTTCTACGTCTTCAACATGGCCTAAGCTTGCAACTTCATACCCCAAAAGATCTGAACTCTCTCCCTCTATATCATCATCTTCAACCACACCCACTACACTCTTTGACTCTTCAATGATTGACAGAGTTGGTGTGGTATTAATCTCCGCAACCTCCTCCTCAACTTCATTCTTTAAAATATCAATAGCCTCATCTATCACTTCATCATTAACCACAATACAACTAACCAACTGCTCCCGATCTCGTTTAATTTGGGCCAAATCATCAATTAGTTGGCTCATCAATTCATCTTGAGCAACATTAGCCTTTTCGTGAACTTCCATCCTCCGGCTGAGGTCCTTTAGCAGTGTCAACACCTCAGAATTTTCAGAGTTACCATGACTTTGTTGGTAATTATTTAGATATCTTTTGTTGAAACCCCTTAAATCACTCTGATTATACCCACCGTGATTATAATATTGAGAGATTTCTTCGTATGTCAGTTGAAGGTATTCATCAAAATAATAGCCATCCTCCTCTTCTTGATAACTTACAAATACTGGTGTCTCGGGCCCATCACTATCATACTCAATAGTTGGATCATTAGATGGAGGCGGTGAATAATTCTAGTAATGCGTCTTGTGACCCTGCTAGTTGAAAAACCTTTGGTTATAATTTTTTGACTCATAGCAGTCTTGGGAGTTTGCTAAAGGTGGGGCATGATATGAATGTGGATGGTACGAGTCATCGTTCTCCACGACCTTATATCCTTCATGTGGGTCATAAACCCAATGGTATGGTCTAAAATATACATATTATTATACAAATATTTCCTATACTTTTAAGACTTTTGAGCCATGCTTTTATTGAATATTATTTTTAAATGGTTTATATTTAAAGTTTAAGGGTTTCAAATGAAAACGAACTATAATTAATATAGGATGAGGTTTCATGCAGTCGAGTTATTTGTATTTGGTTTAATTGAGTTTGGTCTAAATATACGGGAGTACAACCAATACAAATACAAAATAATAAATAAACAATAAAAAGTAATAAAGAATATAGGGACATGCAATCACGTCGAGTTTAATTTTCATAAACTTAAATATTTACAAAGCTAACTGTCATAATTGTTTTGAGATTCCGGTATAATAATATAATATATGGATTGAATTATTTGTTTGATCAGTTATTTGTTCCTTTTTTGGCAGCCAAGAAAAATTAATAGAAGATATGGGCTAAATAACGCAATCATTGTTGAAGGCCACCACAAATAACAAAAGACTTGATGTTGAGCACAATTAGTGGGCCGACCACTTTCGTGGGGGTCCAACTTAAGAAAATTTGTGTCGGTTAAGTAAGAGATAATTGATTTAAAAGCCGGTCATGAGGGTTTAAAAGAAGAGGGCCGTCATATTGGAGATATTATTATTATTTTCGGCCGCTTGAAGGCATAGAAGAAAGAAACAAGAAGAAGAAAACCTTTGATTCGAGCAGAGAAAGTTTGTGGGTTCAATATCTACTCATTCAAGCATCATTATTATTGGTTTGAATTTATTATTTTCGTTATAAATTTATTATTTAAACCTATTTATTTTCTTTTGTTCTTGAGTATAGTTGTTGGCTAAACCCTTAGACTTCCTAGGCTTATGATGAACCTTTGATTGACGTTTTATTTTATTTGGGATTTGCTTTTCGTTATGGGTTCATGAATCATTAAAGAGTTTAATATTATTTATTTGATGCATATGTGTGCTTGATTTTATTTGGTGAATTTTATTGTTTCACAGAGTCTTTGGTGATTGCCTGTCATACAATAGGATTCTGTTAGGTCATTTCTTAACTAGTTTGTGATTGATTTATAATAAGATCATAGAAACAATATTATTAATCAAATAAATGAAAGTGTGTGGCTAACCTAAAAAGCTGTAAGGTGATAGGTTATTTGATAGGTCTTGTTTGATTAAGATTGCTAGATTTAGTTCTTCGTAAGAAGTTCGTCTAGGTTTAACTTTTCAGCTTTGTCTATTAATGTCGAATAAATTTATTAAACTGCCTTTGATTTCCGCGCTGTAAGGTAGGGTTTTGTTTTAAAGGTACTCGTTCATAATTAATTAGATAACCGTAAGGAAGTTTAATATTAAAGCTGGTGTTTTTAAGAACTTAATAGAAATCCATAGGTGTCTTCTTGAGAAGGGTCAGGGGTCCTGTTTGGGTTTTCTTTTAAGTGAATATTTTATGATCCCAGTTCCATCACAAGCATTTTCCGATTAAGTGATAACTAAAACATTGGGGATTCTAGCCTAGGTGGTTTTCTATCATTATCTGAATTAAGTCTAAGTTCTAAGTTTAGTCGTCTTTAGTTTTAGTGATTAATTTAATATTGGTTTAGTATTAGTTTTTAGTAAAACCCCCTTAATAATAAGAAATAAATAGTCGTATTTGTAGTTGTGTCTAATTTTAGCTAGTTAACGTAATTTAAAGAGTCCTATGGGTTCGATATCCGGACTTACTTAGCTGTACTAGAGTCGATCGGTTCACTTACCGGTTAGTAGTTTAGTTAAGTTTAAGAGTCTAGAATTTATTACTTAGTGTCTAGATTAGCGTGTTTTTATATAACTACTTTTAGCACATCACCCAACTCCACATCATCCTGAGTTACCTGCAAACATAAGACACATAAATATCGAGCGTAAAATTGACAAAAATAA